>NC_143015.1:151576968-151876968 GCF_055824585.1 Amblyomma mixtum
GAACACAGCCCGCGGAACCCAGTTTGAGAACCCCTGCATTAGGCTATAGCAGACGGAGCGCCACCGCCTGAGGTGCCAGGAAAGCTAAATGACGCGCTTGGAAACCTGTGATCAATCTGGAGCAGTTCGTTTTTGCTGCAAAGGGTGACACTACAGTCTGTAGACCGCGAAATTACATATAATTCGTAGTTTGAACCGGGCTGTGATTCGGCCGTTAGCGTGTGGCAGGCTTGTCGCTTTTTATGCATTTCACGATTTACATTCCGCTATTCACTCTTAAGGGACAAAAAAGGAATACATCAAAACGTGTTTTTCGTTGTTTTTTTTTGCGCTCCTAAAGAACCATAGGCTAGACTTGGGTCAAATGATGTGTTAGGTACTAGAACACATGGTTGACCACGGGGTATTCGCCTACGACCGCTAGATAATTTGTAATTGAATTTCTTTCTAGCGCTGTTTTTGGTTTTATCCACCGAACGTTGGCTAGTGCAATATAACCATTCATACGTTGCGCATTGTCATTCCAGCTCTTGAAACAGGCTGGCCTAAGCGTTGTAGCAAATTAAATTACATATTAGAGACTGCATCGCAGTTTTTTCGTGCTTCACGTCACCTAAACACTCCCAATGCATCAAAGCCGCCGTTTGGGTGTTGAAGCATCAAGAAGAAATTCAATTATAAATTATTTAGTGGTCGTAGGCGGATACCATGTGGTCAGCCGTTCTCTTATAGTGTCTAATGCATCATTTGAAATAAGAAAACATGAAACTAAAATTAGGTGTCTCAAAACTAAGAAAAAACAGTTGGTGTGATGAGGCTTTCGCCTTGGCGCGCATTACAGCGCTCATAATTCTTGGAGGTGACAAAGGTTCTCCGCGTCAGCAGCCGTGTCCGTGACATGAAAAACTGCGTGTCCTAGATGAGCACGCGGTACCGAAAACAATCCAGTGGAAAGGTTGCCATTAACGCACGGCATTTCCGCGATAACGGTTTGTTTCTCCCGTCGCGCGATATCGTTTCCACCTTCGACGACGCGCTGATATCTCGTGCCGCTAACGACACTGACGGGACTGAAGGATACGAGGTGCGGCAACCATTGGTCGTAGCCACACCGCAACCGGTTCTGACGCGCACCCAGCTTAATGGAAAACGCGCTATTAAAAAAAAAAAAATGTCAACAGCACAGCGACGTAGTTGTGCCTTGCGTCTACGTCCAACAAAATGCCAACGGCCGAAACGAAACGTCTTCGTTTCGCGAAATCTGTGATCCGCGATCGGTGATCCTCGTGGAGGAAAGAAAGTCAGGAGAGGCGGTTGCGTCACATTTGTTGAAGCCGGCTCCCCCTAACTGCACCCCTACTTGACCGCCGGCGCGGCGCGCTTGCGCATGCGTAGCGGGAATTGCAGCAGGCGACGCCGCTGCATCCGGCGTTACCATTGGCTGCGCCGTCGGCCAAAGACTCCCAGTAGTCCTCGCGAAAGCGCATGACTTCCGGCACACTTTTTGGCGTGCGGCTTCGATAGCGAGGGTACATAGCGAGGTGGCGGTGGTGGCGTAAAACATTTTTTTCTACTATTTACGAAAGAGGTAGTGCTTGGGCCGGGCCTAGCCGTCACAATCACTAGGAGGGATCACTAGTCCGGGACCCCTGTGATGATCCGCCTCCACGAGGAAGCCATCTGTGCGCGGCGTGCGCGCTTCCGAGAGGCGCCAAATGCGCATACGCAGCTAAGTGCCCGCTTAAGCGGATCACGGAACGCGGATCGCGCCTGCACGGTGTGCCAGACGTCATTTCGTTTTTGTAATTGACGTAAGATGTAGACCGGCCGTGTGATGGCTTGCTTTCATGAAGGAAAGAGGGACGCGTCTTAGAATCGGGTAAATGCGGCAAGCGACGACATAACGGACAAGAAAGAGACTGCTGAAGGGCGTGGAGGGGTGTGTGGCGTCAGCCGCGTCCGATAACGGTCCCGCGCGTCGGAACGCGCGCGGATACGCGCGCGCGCGTCGCGGCACACTGTGTGTGCGGTGGTCCGTGATTGCATCGTGAGCCGCGGCGTTCCAGACACGCCAAATGACGCGCTATCTTCCTTTATGGTCCCGCCGGGGATGCAGGAGCCAAAAAAGAGCATAAGGATAAAATGAAGCTGCAGCTGTCGTCTGCTTTGAGATGCTGCATGCTGTCACTCGTCGACGTGTATTAGGGTCGTGGCGGTAATTTGCGGGCTGTTTGGGCTCGGCTGCCTGGCCTTGATCGCGGCCGGAACTTACAAGCAGCGAAATTAACTGCGCGATAAACAAGCGGCAGTGCCCCTTGGAAGGTCACCTGTGATGATAACTGCTTGCTTAGCTACAATTTGGCAAATGCCAACCCCCCCCCCCCCCCCCCCCCCGAGAGAAAACATTTCCTTGTTTATCAATGTTTTTTTTTTTTTGCTGCTTGCATGGGTAGTGTTTTGGTTAATTGTGAGTTATGTTCATCTTACTATTGAGAAAGGGTAAGAAACTTGCCTCCAAAACCATGCTGCTTTGCTGCTCTTCATTGACGGAGGTGTTTTTCATCAGCAAAAATATTTGGTGGTGGGATCTGGGGAAAGAGCAAGCACTAACACAGTAGCGCATTCATTGGGTGAAGCATTTGGATTCCAGTGTAATGTTGGCTGCTTAAAACAATGTGCATAGAATACTTAGCCATAAGGATTGAAATTTCTTTGATGTCACCTTGGACGGAAGTTTCATGTTGAATACGAAAATGACTAATACCTGTACAATTCACTTTTATTGCTTCTTACTTTCTATAACACAGTTGCAGGCTTAAAATTGTGAGACTGTCTGAAGCACTCCTTGTTTTGATTGCCTGGGCAGTGTATGGAGTCCAGTGTAACGCGGAACATCTAGGTAACACTTTTCTTGGCAGGCTTGCATTCTAACCTTCCTTGCTTGCATCTGTTAGTTTGAGTATTTAATATGTTCTCTGCAGCCGTAATTTTCGGAACCCTAAACCCTCTGCATCGCGGCCAGCGATGGTCCACCTTATTTCTTGGATGTGGCGTCACCATTGGCAAAACCAGTTTCTTTGAGCCACCAACCGATGACAGTAGCAACCCTGCATTTATGCTTTTCAAGGGCTCTTTGAAATTACTGAGTTATCCCACAGCTTCAGTGCATGACTCAGCATTCGTGGCTCTACAGCTTGCATATGGCCCCCTGGTGACCCACGATGCAGTCAACATGTTAAATAGTTTTGTGGCATTTCTTTAAGCTTAATGCGCAGGAATTGTCTGATGCATGTCAATGTCCTCCTGCTCAACAGGTTGTGTTCATTGGACATCCTGTAAATATCCACCAATAGATGTCCGCACTGTACATCCTGTGGACATGCAGGTTATGTTCGTGGGTGCTCCAGTAGTTTTCTTCGGGAATATGTAAAGATGCCTGATGGCGCTGTATGTATGATCTGTGTATTCCCCCCATCTTGCAGTATGGCCTGTACACGGCGTTCATGGGCAGCTTTATCTACACCATCTTTGGAAGTTGCAAGGACCTGACCATTGGACCGACGGCCATCATGTCCATCATGACCGGGGAGTACACGCACGTCGGCGGGCCGACGTTTGCCATCATCCTCACCTTCCTTGCGGGCATCATCCAGATCCTCATGGGGCTGCTCAATCTAGGTGAGTACACTACTGTGCTTTGCCTCGCTATTTTTATTGCCATCTTGCCGTGAACTCCAGTTGTGGACAGGAATTAGTGAAGCAGTAAGATGCCCAGCATGGATTATTTAACCTTGGCATTTGTTCCCAAGTTTTCTTGCCTCATAAGTAAATACAAACATATAAGCCAACTCATGAGGGTTGCGCAGCAAAGTTGCAGGCACAGTCCTGATTGCGCACCGTCGTTGTCTATGCAGGTTTCATAGTAGAATTTATATCCGGTCCTGTGATCAGTGGCTTCACATCAGCGGCAGCCATCACAATTGCCAGCACACAACTCAAGGTGAGCTGAACATCTTTATGACTTCGTAAATATAAGTGGTAAACTTTGTGCTGCTTTTATTGAGCTCAAGAAGACCTCGTTTTCATTTAATGGAGGCGAGTTAATGTGCTTCAAGTTTGTGTAGTTTTAAAATAGGTTGATGCCATCCCATGGTTAGAATTAACCTAGCGTAAGTTAACTGTGGAATAAGGTTTAGGTTATTCTCATTTTAGTTTGCGCTGTCTATTTGGTAACTCATGTTTGGTTTTGGCTGGTCCTTATTTTCATAGTTTCACCTGTAAACATTAAACTCGAAGTATTGAAACTGTTGTTCTTAGTAGCCTGAACTCAAGTGCCACATACCTACATATTTGCGATCGTGCATGGCCACTTTGTACTATCGAGTGCTATTTTAGTTCTTTATGAAGCAATTGATGGCACAATTTTACTCTGGCCTATCTTCACGTCTGCAGTCTCTTGAGCCAACTGTGTTGCCGTCATATCTGTGGCAGTGCATTTTTTTCTCTGATAATGTTAATGGCAAGGTTGGGCTTTGTTACAGCCTTAAGCATTGTTTCAAAGGTGGCCTACGTGGACATGGAGGCGTTGTACATATTTGTGCTGAAGGTTACTTGGACTGCCGCTACAAAGGTTGCCCTTGTAATCTATACATAAAGAATTGAAAAAGTTTGAAAATACTTAAATTAGAAACACTATTCAATTAGAGGAGCAAACAAAGTGAATTTAAGCTGGTAATTTTTGTGTTGTCTCATCCTCTGAAAGCTTCTTTAATGTGATTGTTTTTTGGCTGATTGGTACTATGATGGTAAATGGTGGTCAGAAAAGCAAGAGCATTAACCTCAAATTAATTAAATGCAAGAAAGAAGATGTGACAAGCATTGACTTTCAACAATGCTTTATTCGAAGGACATCAAACATGTCTAGGCTTGTGCAAGCACACTCAGATAAGTTTCTCTCGGCAGTCTAGGCAAACATGCCCGAACTTGCATGCACCAACATGCCTGTGCAAGCATGCTTGTGTGTGCATGTTTGCGTATGCATGCTTGTTCATGTTTGCACATGCATTTTTGTGCATGCTTGTTCATGTTTGCACATGCGTTTTTGTACATGTTTGCACATGCGTTTTTGTGCTTGCTTGCATATGCACTCAGGTGCAAGAAATATTTGAGGTCTGTAAAATAAGGCACTGTAGAAAGTTAGTACTCCATCATATTTCTTGTCTTTGTTTTCGATGTGCGCTGCTATCTCGACTAATGAAGCAGCCAGCCATGCGACACCGGCTGCTCAATAAGTGACTGCATTGCTAAGATTGTTGGTTTTAGTCATTGATAACTTCATGTTCACGTCTGAAGATGAAGTCATTGATAACTTCATGTTCACGTCTGAAGATGACTGAAGATGAGGGTATTTGTGAGGTCAACACTGTTGCTGTATGCCTCTTCGATTTCTGCAGTCATAATAGTGTAAATATCTTAAAAGTGCCGATTGCACGATTTGATCGAAGGGCATGGAACTTGGTGGTAACTTTTAAAGGCCCTAGTGTTTCACTCCTGTTGTGCAAATCACACGTCTGAAAACATTTTGCATACCTTCTTTGTTCTTGGAACAATGCTAGCAGTTGAATGTTAAAGGTGCACTGAAGAGGATTCCGAACTTGTCTTTTTGCCGCGGGAACTCGACCTACACGTTCTGAGCATTCTTAGAAACAGTGACTTATTGCCCTGTGTGGCCAATTTCCCCAATTAAATCGAATTAATGTCCGGCTCCCGCCTTTTTTTTTAATTCTGCCTCGTACGGTGGGCGGAGTCGACCAATGCGTGGAGCGCCTTTCACCCAGTCCCGTGGAGGCTTTGCTTTCGCTTTATTTTGTTTTTTAGGTTTCCATGAATAAATAGTTTCATTCACAGATAATATAGCCGCAAAATAAGCCCGGAGAAATAAAAATACGCGCGGACTATTTGCTACTACGGACTACTACGTATTACTCCGCCAATGGCAGAGCGGCAAGCCGCCACGGGACTGGGTGTAAGGCACTCCACGTGTTGGTCGACTCCGCCCACCGTACGAGGCAGAATTAAAAAAATAAAGCCGGGAGCCGGACGTTAATTCGATTTAATTGGGGAAATCGGCCACACAGGGCAATAAGTCACTGATTCTAAGAATGCTGGGAACGGGTAGATCGAGTTCCCGCGGCGAAAAGACAAGTTCGGAATCCTCTTCAGTGCACCTTTAATGTTGTGTCAATTTTTCATATTGTAGTATTAAGGGCTGGTAACAGCGTCTCTTGTAAACACATCAAACTGAAAGGTTGCCGAGCGGTGCATTTGTCCTTTATCAGTGATGGAAGTAAGGCTCTTGATGTGTTTTTCGAAACACTTGGGCTTTGGATTGTGCAGTACTTTTTTTGAAAGATAAAATTGGCTAAAAGCTCAGTCATTTTAACTGCAATGCATTCAAGGTATAGTCCCTAAACCACTTTCACCATTTTGCTTGTTTTTTTTCAGGGGCTGTTTGGAATGAAGTTTGAAGCAGAAGAATTCTTGGATACAATGTACCAGTTCTTCACTCACCTTTATACTGTAAAGTAAGTTTCATTGTTTTGTCTTAGTCTGACTGTTTAGTTTCACCTGGACGATATATTTCTAATTTGTTTTGTTGTCCTGCAAGCTCTTCCCCCCCTGCCCCCCCCCTCCCCCCCCCCCCCAGAAAAAAGGAAGTTTTTATGTAATCGCTGCCCTTCTGTTGCAGGTTGGCAGACTCTCTACTGGGTGTGACTTGTGTGGTTCTGCTTCTTGTTATTCGGGTGAGTTGCGGGTTGCTGCTGGGGCTGATAAACATATCTTGAAAAATTTTGTATTCGCTGAAACTTGTTGTTTCGTAAACTGATCTAAGCAAGTATCTCTATTTATGGTGCTAGGAAGCCACTGTGTTTCGGGTTTTAACTCAAAAGTATGCTAACTGGTGTGAGATAAACTCGAAAAAAACGCATCTTTCTTATTTCCTGTCCGCATATTGACTAAGATGAGTCTACGAAACGCTGTTCAATTCTCTCCATAATAAGGGAGTAATTACTCATTGGCATCCACCCGAGCGCAGCCATACGGCTACAAAGGAAAGCTATACAGCTTTCTCAGAAACTTCGTAGTTAAAGAAAAATTTGTCCTGGTCCGGGGTTCGAACCCGGGACCACCGCTACACCGGAGCAGTCGCTCTAGCAACTGAGCTAACCGGGACGGCAAGCTTATGGTAGGGCGAGAGCGAATTGATCAATAGCCATATGGCTGCGCTCGGGTGGATGCCAATGAGTAATTACTCCCTTATTACAAATCTACTCCACCTTGGGGGATTCCCCTAAAACATTTGACCAACACTGTTCCCACTTCGAGTTATTGATCAATTTGCTCTCGCCCTACCATAAGCTTGCCGTCCCGGTTAGCTCAGTTGGTAGAGCGACTACTCCGGTGTAGCGGTGGTCCCGGGTTCGAACCCCGGACCAGGACGAATTTTTCTTTAACTGCGAAGTTTCTGAGAAAGCTGTATAGCTTTCCTTTGTAGCCGTATGGCTGCGCTTGGGTGGATGCCAATGAGTAATTACTCCCTTATTACAAATTTACTCAACCTTGGGGGATTCCCCTAAAACATTTGACCAATTCTCTCCATTCTTCTTTTGCTTGCTCTGCCGTCTCCTCCCCTCTGCTTCCTGCCTTGTGAACTTGTTTCCTGAGCACTCAGTTTTGAGGCAACTAGGTTGCACGAAATAACTTTTTAGGTCCATTACACCACTGTTGATTTACTTTTGTACAACTTCCTATATAAAACAAATTTTTTCCACCCTGAGCTTGGCGCATGATAGCCTTAGCCGCTTATGCGCCATTAAACACAGCACAACAAACACAGTTTCGCGGCAGTTTCGAGCGCACTGAATGCCTCGATGAGTCTTTTGTTCTCCGAGAACATTATTCGCGCTCAAATTTTTCCGCTCTGAAAATACACGTTGCTTTTTGTCATTTCGATGCGTTTGCGCCTTCTATCGTTGCAGCACTTCAAGGATGCTAAGTTCAGCCAAGATTCCAGGCTCCCACCTCGAGCAAGGAAGGTCATTGAAGGAATCTGGTGGACATTTGCCACAGGTGCGTAGCTGCTGGTTGGCTTAGATTGAGCTTTGGATGATGTGTGTTTCATTGTCCATGGGGACTGCAAGGCTGTTGTGCTGTTTCAGACGAAAAATGTGCTCATGTGGGCACTTTTCCCCTCGATGTCACCAAGTGGTCCCCATTGAATGGATGGATGGATGGATGGATAGGAGCGCCCCCTTTGAAACGGGGTGGTGGCAATTGCCACCATGCTCAGCTTTTCTTTATTATTTTTTTTTGTTTACTGTGTTGGCAATTCTCATTAAGATTCTCATTAATGACATTAATTCTCATTAATGACATCAATGCCAAGTGCCCCCTGGTGGGTGCCCTGTGGTTCGAGTGTTCGTATCATCCATTGCGTCTTGAGAAATTGTTCGCATGCTATTGAACTATAACATACTGTATACAGGGTGTTTCATCTAAGACTTTCTGCAATTTTAAAAAATAAGCTATTTGAATTAGATGCGCGCTTTTTCTGGCATAGCATTATCAGTGGTGTAGTACATCATAATGCAGCTAAGACGTGCTAGCTAGCAGGCTGGTTAACCAATATTTAATAGTTAATTTTTAAACTATTACCGTTGGGCTCCTTAATTATTGAGAGGCATGTAGTCCACCGTAAGTAATACCCATATCAGTTTTTAGAATTTCGAAAACGCGGTTACCCTTGACGCTGTGGCCCAACAAATTTCGCCTACATCGCGCCAAAATACGTGCGGTTTGAGAAGCTTGCAGGCAAAGCAACCTCTCCAGTGAACCTAACTCGTCGAGATAGCCAAAATTTGTTGGGCCACAGCGCCGAGGATAATCGCGTTCTCGAAATTCTAAAAACGCATATCGACATCACTTACGGTGGGCTACATGCCTCTTAATAATTAATGAGCCCAACGGTAATAGTTTAAAATTTAACTAATAAATATTGGTTAACAAGCCTGCTAGTTAGCACGTCTTAGCTGCATTATGATGTACTACACCACTGACAATGCTATGCCAGAAAAAGCGCGCATCTAATTCAAATAGCTTATTTTTAAAAATTGCAGAAAGTCTTAGGTGAAACACCCTGTATAATGCACTTTGCCGGGGACATTCAGAAAATTCGTATCCTCCCAAAATTCAGATCAACTGCAATCGTATCAAGATTGTTCTGTATCAGAAGTGCAATTGAAGGTAATAGGGGATTGCTGCATTGGCACATTTCTGGTACTGATGGAAATGGAGAGTAAAACATCGGCTCGTCTTTCATGTAAGCAGTTCTAGTGCATCTCTTTCTTTAAATGCAGTTTAAGCAGCAACTGATGCAGCTTTCGATTTGGCATGGCTGATCTGACGACTTCTAGCTCTGAGGAGCATTGCAAGGGGGACATATGTAGTAGAGGAGGAGAGCTTGATTACGATGTAAAGTGAACAAATAAGCGGGGAACGCTGCTCACAGCAGAGTGTTCCTCTCCTCGGCTCCAGTTTCTTTTTTTTAAAGGTGTTCTTGTGTGATCATTGCATGACTTGTTTCAGGAAAGTCCCTTAGCTACTAGGCCTAAAGTACTGTGGGTAGGCACAAAAAGGGGGGGAGGGACGTGTTGTCCTAATATGTGCAAAGCTTTCATGTTTAGGGTTTAAACTGGAGTAAAGCAAGGCTGTTGTGAAGACGTGTCTTGTCTTTTACTTTTCAACAGCTACCATTGAAAAACCGACTGAGGTTGTACGAGAGGAACCACACGTGGAAAGAAAAGTGAAAAAATACCAGGCTGCTTCTTTTTTTTCTAACTTTTATGATGCCATACGCATGAGGTAAATTACCTCGCAGTGTAACCGCTCTTGTGTTCGCGCCATTTGGAGGGTACAGTTTTGAGCTAGCTTGTCTACAACGCTGGAGTGGTGCGCAGCGGAACGAGTGAATCCAGATTATAGCACAATGCTTAGCTTGTTTAAGGGGGGACACTGGTCTTGAAAAGAAAATTTTATTAATCTAGTCATAGTTATGAAACTTTCAGGGCACATGTATTTTCAGGTGCTGATTCTAGATATGTCATTTCATGATCACTTATGCAATTTTTATGCAAGTATTTCGTGAACGGTTTTGAAGAAAATTTGCTGCGGGAAACTCTCTGAAATGTGTGCCGTTGGGTTCCCTTGATACGAAGGAATGCAATAAGGGTAAAATTATCATCCTGGCTTTCATAGAACTTGCGTTATAGGGTACTGAAGCTGCCACTTCAGAAACAGGAATACACACTTTTCTTCTCATTTCTGGAGCGACAACTTCAGAACTCTATAACTTCAGTTCTATGATAGGCAGGAAGACAATTTCACCCTTATTGCATTCCTTGGTGTCAAGAGAACCCAATGGCATGCATACATTTCAGTGAGTTTCCTGCGAGAAATTTTTTCCAAAGCTCTTCACAAAATACATGCATAAAAATTACATAAGTGCTCAAGGAATTGTTTTACATGAAATTAAATCTCATATTTAGAAGCGGCACACAAAAATACATATTCCCTGAAGATTTCTTAACTGTGACTTCATTAATAAAATTTTTTTTGCAAGACCAGGCTCCCCCCTTAAATGGAGAGCAGCCATAGTTGACTTAAAATTTGTGAACTGAAAGACTGCGGCAAATTAAACGTGAGCAGCGGTTCTGGTTTCACTGAGTTTTTCAATTTCTACTTTCTTCCAGCGCGTAACGCCATTGCCGTCCTGGTCTGTGCTGTGACTGCGGCTATTCTGCTCAACAACAACATGAACCCGTTCGCACTGACGGATGAAGTCCAGGGTGGCATGCCGCCATTCAAGCTGCCAAACTTCACTGTGGACATTTTCGACGAGGGCAAAAATGCCACAGTTCACATGAACTTCGTGGACATTATGAGGGTGAGAAAGGACCTCCCCCCCCATGATTGCTTGGGGTGTTGCCTGTGGGACCTTATTAGGGGGTGCCATGATGGAACGGGTTGAAAGGGTTAAAGGTGCACTGAAGAGGAATCTGAACTTGTCTTTTTGACGCGGGAACTCGATCCACACGTTCCTCGCATTCTTAGAAACAGTGACTTCTTGCCCTGTGCGGCCGATTTCCCCAATTAAATCGAATTAACGTCCGGCTCCCGCCTTTTTTTTTTTAATTCTGCCTCGTACGGTGGGCGGAGTCGACCAACGCGTGGAGCGCCTTTCACCCAGTCCCGTGGAGGCTTTGCTTTCGCTTTATTTTGTTTTTTAGGTTTCCATGAATAAATAGTTTCATTCGCAGATAATATAGCCGCAAAATAAGCCCAAATAAATAAAAATACGCGCGGACTATTTGCTACTACGGACTACTACGTATTACTCCGCCGATGGCAGAGCGGCAAGCCGCCACGGGACTGGCTGAAAGGCGCTCCACGCGTTGGTCGACTCCGCCCACCGTACGAGGCAGAATTAAAAAGAAAAGGCGGGAGCCGGGCGTTAATTCGATTTAATTAGGGAAATCGGCCACACAGGGCAGTAAATCGCAGTTTCTAAGCAAGCTCGGAACGTGTAGATCGAGTTCCCGCGGCGAAAAGACAAGTTCAGATTCCTCTTCAGTGCACCTTTAACACTGGTTCAGGGTGGACAAAATGCTGGCGGAGAATGGGTGGAGGGTTGACGGAAGGTTGGTAAGTGTTGTCAACAGTTGATAGGGTTGGGGTGGTTGATTATGGCCTGCCAGAGCAAAGTTATTCAAACAAAAATTCGTTTTAATAAATTTACAGTTTTGTTTAACACTAAACAAATTCAAAGGAGAGATGCCAGCTATTTGAAATATGCTTAATGCTGTTTTGAAAGAATAATTTATTTGGAATGCTGTTTTTTACTTTTATAATTAAGGGGCATCTATTATGGGAATGATTGGCTATTTGCAAGGCCCGGGGAGATCGCAGTTTTTAAGAACAATGGCGTGGGTTAAGTTCTTAGCCTTAGCACACGTTTGTTCATAAGGGAGAGAAGCTACATTTTTCACTTGATCCTGCATCAGCGAATCAGTTTAACCCTTGACAAGGTGGACGCTCTATAAATGTCTCATATGCACACAAATGGATAGCACTCAGATTGACTCTAGAAATTAAATGACATCACTTCTGAGCCATTTCAGCCACTGGTTTTGTTGAAAAACGGGCACACATTTGTACCAAGGACTTCGTAAAAAGATCTCAGATGTGGTACATATCCGCATCTCAGTCTTATTGAGGTATAGTGTCAGAAACCTTGCATTAGAATTGAAAGTTGTTTCAAGAAGTATTTTGAGGCATTTGACTGATGGAAAAGGTTCAGAAGCTCAACACTTTTTCAAATTTTATTTTCCCACCAATATCGGCCACATTGAACTGTACTTCCGCGCCTCTAAAAACACAGAACACGAAAAATGGCCTGTCAACAAAAGATATAAACACTCTGAATTGTTTGCTTAATAGCTCGCAGTATTCGGTGCACAAAAATATGGCACTTACATGCACCGGTGTCCGTTTACTGCCCTGCAGAGGGTTTAAGTTAACCTGGAATATCTGAGTATCAAGTGGTTGTTTTCTCTTATGTGTGTCAAACTGAGCAGCGCATTTCTTGAGCTGCGCTACTATAGGATTGAAAAGTTTTTGCAGCTTATTTTCTTGTTTGCAGTGCATGCAGTCCTCTTTAGTGTTGTCTGCCACTACTTTGACGAAGCTTGCTAATTTTTTCTTTGTTTTTGTTCCTTTTCTCTCCTAGTCTCTTGGTGCAGGAATTCCGATCATAGCCCTGCTGTCGATCTTGGAATCAGTGGCCATCGCCAAGGCATTCGGTAAGCAGTGCCTTGCGTGCTAGCAAGTGTAGTTCTTTAATGCATCCAACGCAGAGGTGTTCAGCGCATGAGTGAAGCACGTGACTGATGAAAAAAATACTGCCTGTATGGTCACCCATCCAAGGCAATCGTCAATGGGTCATATGATTCACCTACTAGACACATTTACCTACATTATAATATTATACCTGTCAACAAACTATTTGACTACAGATTTGCATGTTTTTACAAAACAGTGGTAAAAAAGGGTGATTCATTTATTTCTCAGATTGTGCCAATGACATATCGCCAATCATCGTACGACATCCGATTGCAATGTAGGTTTGTACTACCAAAATGCAGAACTAACTATGGATTCTGTATGTTAAGGTATATTGTGCCAAAGTTCCTCAATACCTCATTCACTGACCAAGTGAATATTCAGCAATCTGTGCTACAGTGATGCGAAGCGTCTCGGTGTACTACTATGCCACTCTGTGTAATAACCTCACTGTCTTTTATTATAATTATTACTGCCAATTGCTAGATATCTCTTTCCTATAATACATTGTTCTTCATAAGCGCACTTGTATCCACTTTTCAACAGTGATTTTTTTTTTTTCTTTTTGCCTCGTGCCAACTGCTGACTTGTAAGGATGGTGAGGCCCGTTAAGCGGTGTATCATTCACTGCTTTTTTCTCACCATCCCCAGTTTGCGTGTACAAACTGAAATAAAGGTTTGATTTGATTTGATTTGCTTAAATGAGCACCCCAAAGAGCACAGAAAACCTCTGTGGCATGTGGAGCCATTAGTGGAGCCATTAGTGAGTTTGAGTCTGCCTTGCCGGGAACATAAATGTGAAGCAGTGCTAGATGACACCGAAATCATCTTCCGATGCAACTAGTATCAAACGGTTAGTGATAATGTAAGCCTTTGATGTTCGCACGGCAAGCACCACATGTGTTAGCAAGCCAACCATCGCACTGCAGTAACACAAGATTGCACTATTGGAGAGCACATTGTGAGCTTGGCCAGATTACATCTCCATTACAATGTGTGTAATATTCTTGTACTGTTCTAGTAAACCTTCAGTTGAATGTTAGCACCTGTTCTATCCTCCTTTGGGTCGTCCTAGTCTTTTTGCGATATGTTTTGCAAGCGAAAGCAACTATAGCTCAGTTTTCCATTATTCCTAGAAAGTGGGGCTTTGTCAAGGTCCCTGGCTTGTGAGGTGACGACACACTGTCTGTTCTTTTTTCTCCAGCTAAAGGCAAGAGCCTAGACTCGACACAGGAGATGCTTGCCATTGGTATGTACTATGCATGGTGTTCATCAAATCTGTCACTACTCTATGCCTATATACAATTGCTCGGGTACTTTGCTTGTCAGTTGTTGCTCTTGTGAAAGGTTAGACACACCTCCTGGTGCTTATTACAGTAGTTTTGATACCAGTGGCACTGATAGTTTGCTTTGATAAGAGTTAGGTTGCTTACTCTTTAAAGTGCACATGTAGTGTTGTCATGTGAGTCATGCATAAGTTGTTGGACCAATAACCTTGTCATTGGGCGTGGAGCACGTCAGCATTCAGTGTGTGTTCTGTATTGGTGGAGCTGTAAGTGACAGTGTAGCAGTAATGTATTTATTTGTAAGTGTTGATAAACTGTAAACATATATTTAAATAATGTACTAATTGTGTGTGCAATTTAGTAATGTCATGTGGCAGTTTTGTGAGAACAGTTGTTTATATCCTCAACATACAAGCGCTGTTGCATTGTGTGGGATAGTAAGCATCTCTGGAGGTTCAGCACATGCATCTTGCTTGGGCAAACTCTCAGTGGAAGTTCTTTCTTGCCAATAATTTCTCACATCAGTTCATGCTGCCGTTCTTGCCTGTTTACCCAAGCGACACAGGAAATCGGCCCAATATTGGAAATGTATTGGCAAGACCGGTCTTACAAAAGACCAGAGTGAAGCCATCCATTTCCAATATTGGGCCGATTGCTTGCTCTGCTTGGGTATGCTTTTTTTCTGGTTCTTTAAAGGGGCCCAGAAACACAATATTAGTTAACTGTTTTGCCTGTTGATTGCATACAGTGAGTTATAATGGTGCTATTAGCTTCGGTAATACCGCGTATATTCCGTTTTTTTAATATTTTAATGTCCTCCCAAAAACAACTTCATGGCTCTGATGGTGTCGCCACACAGTGGTGGGTTTTTAGCAGCGGATATGACATCACCTGGCGCGAGCTTGATGATCGGACAAACAGTAAATATACTGAAAATTGTGTGAATAAATAGAGACACATTTTGTCACCTGTCTGCGTTTTATATTAGATCAACAAAAACAATTTGTTTGTCTTAGATAAAAGCCCTGCAAAGCAAGTAAAATAAAAATACACCACCAGGGGCGCTCTGGCATAGAAACGACTCTGCCAGTCTCAGCGAGAACGAGTTACAGAGAGCAGGCAACCATGGAGTACAAACTTCCGCGACGTGCTCTGGCTGGCTGTTTTGATTGGTTGCGCCAGGTGCCGTCATTGGGAGAGCGAAATAGGAGTGGGAAGCCCCGCCAAAATCGAGTTGAGGGCAGCGTTTTGTTTGCTTGTATTTTGAAATTTATTCACTGAATAGCTCCCGTTCCTGTGCATCGATTCCTGTAATTCTTTTTAAGTCAGCATCTGTGTGACATAAAGAACCCACCTGAAGTATAGTCGGTATGCCCCCAAGCAATGTTTCGCAGCCCCTTTAATGGTAGGCAGACCTTACATTATGTTGTTGGACTTCCTTTGTGACCCCTTGGTGGCTTGGCAATTTCTCTTTGGGCAGGCATCTGCAACCTGATGGGTTCTTTTGTGAGTGCGTACCCCGGAACGGGAAGTTTTTCGAGGTAAGTCACACGGTAGATGCTCTCCTTACCTGACTTTTATCTGGGGGGGGGGGGGGGGGATTTGGGGGGGCAAACAATATCGCTTGGGTGTTTGTGTGTGGAAACTTTCCATCATTGTTGCAAGCTTCTCCGGCTGCTGTTTACCTGCCGCCGAGTACGTTTGCCCACATATTGTGCACTTGCTCTTTTCAGGACAGCCATAAACAACAACAGTGGAGTTCGTACCCCCATGGGTGGAGTCTTCACAGGTGGGTGTTGCCAAGCTCGAAAATAGATGGAGTAGAGTTTAAACGTTGACAGAGGACTGAGTGAGGAGTGATACGGACAGGGTGCCTTGTGTGTTTTGCTTTTGTGTTAATCTTTTGTGTGTCGGTTCTCGAACCTTGTCATGAAAGCTGACTTGACAAAGTCTGTAGGTAGGAAATGAACACGGTTTAAGAGTGTGTCATGCCATGGCGATATGTTGAAAGGTGTAGTTTGTGCCTGGATGTTCGTGCAGTTGCATACTTGGTTGAGATAACATTGTAAATAAACCCCACATCCAGAAGTAAAATTTCTGATAGGGGTCTAAAGACCATGCAGAAAATCAGATTTAAGAATGGTCATGTGAGTCGATTCAAACTTGTGACGTCCTTGCCAGAAAACACGAGTTGCCACTATTTTGGAAGAATTTATGGTTTAGCATAGCCTCTGGAATTCGCACATAAAGATAGGTGTTGACACATGCAATTTAGTTGTCAAATTGGCCACTTAAAGTGACACCTGTATTTCGTTCGTGGCCTTTTCTAGCTTATAGAAACTCCATTTTTGGTGAGAGAGGTCACTGTCATTTGAACGTCGTCACTATCTATACAGGCAAACTTCAGTTTGATCTCAGTGTCCCTCTAAGTAAAACTATGTACTAATATAGCACCGCAGTGGCTCAGTGGTTATGGTGCTCGGCTGCTGACCCGAAAGACGCGGTTTTGATCCTGGCTTGCGGCGGTCGCATTTCGATGGAGGTGAAATCCTAGAGGCCCTTTTACTGTACGGTGTCAGGGCATATTAAAGAACCCCAGGTGGTCGAAATTTTCGGGGCCCTTCACTACGGCGTCCCTCATAGCCTGAGTTGCTTTGGGACATTAAGCCCCCCGAAACCGTAATCCTGTATGTTAGATGTGGTGTTGACTGCAGAGGCCGAAGGCTGAGCTGCAGTGTTGTGTATGAGCAGCTGAATATAATGTCCGAGAACGGATGCGTAGCATGTTTCGAAAAGAAAGGTTTATGACTTATGTGAGCTAGGTCAATTTTTGTGGTTTGTTACACAAGTGGTGAGAAGTGGACACAACTGTGCTGCTGTCAAGTGTTTGTTCGAAGCATTCACATCAAGTGGGAAGTAGTATTTACTGCATGAATGATGCTTCGAGTACGTGTCACATTTAGGTTGTCTGGCAGAGTCTGGAACACTCACATAGCTATAAGGGTGCAGGTTTTCTCTGAATTGCAGAGTGACTGTTGATAATTGCAGTGTGTGGTGCCAGAAACCTGGTTCTTTAAATCCGTAGCATGAGGCAGTGATTTGTGCGACTGTCTGTTCTGCAGGTGCCATTGTGATCATGGCGCTGGTGTTCATGGCCCCCTACTTCAAGTACATCCCCAAGGCCTCCCTGTCGGCCATCATCATCACGGCTGTCATCTTCATGGTGCACTACCAGGACGTGCCAGCCATGTGGCGCACCAACCGTGAGCCCCGCTTTGTTCACTCAGTAACGGGCACTGCACTTGCGAGTGCAGCTGTGTAGGTCACTGTGCTGGGCTTTCAACATGATTAGCGCTTCGCCATATCACACAGTGCTTGGTAGGTGCTCAAGTGAAGATAACTTTTACGTCTGAATCATTCTTTCATGCAACAGTGGTTGGTATATGATGCGTTAGGCTGACATCTGTGAAAGGTCTTGTCGGGATACTTGCAAATTATCCCAGCTGTTGTCACTACACTGGAACCTCGATTATACGTCCCCCGGTCATGCGACGACCCGCATTTTACGACGAATTTGTGCGGTCCCGGCAAGACCCCCATAGATACAATGCATTAAAAACCTCGGTTATACGACGCAAATTTTAGAAGGACCCCGCTTCGTACAACGTCTGGCTCGTACCGTCCGTCAAAAAAGGTCGTCAGCAAACGCAGGCCGGGATGTACCGTTTTTTCGCGATTCTAAGCACCCCCCCCTATTTTCGGAAAAAAAATTTCTGAAAAAAAACTTTGCATGCGAATCTAAGCACCCCCTCTCACTTTGGGCATCACGATCGTGAAAAAAAGGGGGTGCTTAGAATCGAGTAAATACGGTAGGCACACTTTAGCCAGTCGATAACCGGTGCGCCTTAATCTTTCCATCTATCAAGAAAACCGCGCAAGCCGCTGCCCCGCTGCTCACGGCAGCCTCAACGGCCATTTTGTCTTGTTTGTTGAAGACTAGCCCTCTGCCGGCAAAAATGTGCTGCATTTGTGTTCCGAAAAAAAAAAAAAAAAAGATGCCGATGAAGTTCAGACGTTAAAAAATATCACGCTTGATTTTCGATTATACGACACCCGGATTATACAACGGTTTCACGCGGTCCCCTGAACGTCGTATAACCGAGGTTCCACTGTAGTTTGAGTACTAATCTAGGTGTGTCACACACTCGCACTACCCTCTGAAAAAGTCAAATCAGTGGACCAGACCTTATACCAATTAGCACATTTAATTTTAAAAGAAATACACACAGAGCTAGGAACAACTGTTCAGACACTTTGGATTTGCTAATTTAGTATGGATAGGGGCAGTTGCTTGATGGCTTGCTCTTTTACATCGAACACGGGGAGAAAACAGCAAGCTTAAAGGGTCAGTCTACTGAATTTTATCGACCATATTTTCTTTGCGGCAACCGATAGCTCTTTACTCAAATTACCGTTTAGCCCGCTGTGGTGCCAAGGAGTGCGGTAGAACATTTCAAAATAGAATTTATTGATGTGGGAACACATCTGTGTGAGATGGTAGTCTCATCTGGCAACCATCTGGATTTCCGCTGCGCGGCGACAAACATGGCGGCGCCCGTCGAAGCCGAACCTCTCGCTTCGGACTGAATTCTCGTTGTTGCTGCCTTTTTCAGTGCGTTCACTGGCCATAAATGGGGTGCCTGTCTTTCGCTTCGTCTCATCTCGCCTATAAGAAAACAAGGGAAGGGGATGAGGGGCTCGTTATAAATATGACAGAAGCCAACAGCCACAGAAACCAAGGGGCACAGGGGATTTTTTTTAAAATTAATTTATTTATTTTGTGGTGTTGATCAATTTAGAATATTACTGAATATGTTATCGCTTAAGGCTAATTGATTAGAAAAGCAGAAGAAAAAAACAACCAATGCCGCCGGTGGGATCCGAACCCACGACCTCCGAATTACGCGTCCGGTGCTCTACCTCTGAGCTACGGCGACGGCTGTCAAATCTTCTGCTTTCGGGGGTATTTATGTTTACAAGTAACCTAACTTTGAGAGTGTTCATCAGCGCCACCCACGTTCATAAGCGGCGGACGTAGAACGTCCTGACTTACCGCAGGTGTGACATAGAACATCATCGAACGGAGAGGGTGGAAGCTCCGTGAGAACCCTCTTATGCTTCCTATGGCGTCAAGGCTGCCAGAACCGAGGCCCTCGCTAAGCAGTTAAGCAAACAAGGGAAGGGGATGAGGGGCTCGTTATAAATATGACAGAAGCCAACAGCCACAGAAACCAAGGGGCACAGGGGATTTTTTTTTTTAAATTAATTTATTTATTTTGTGGTGTTGATCAATTTAGAATATTACTGAATATGTTATCGCTTAATGCTAATTGATTAGAAAAACAGAAGAAAAAACAACCATATGCCGCCGGTGGGATCCGAACCCACGACCTCCGAATTACGCGTCCGGTGCTCTACCTCTGAGCTACGGCGACGGCTGTCAAATCTTCTGCTTTCGGGGGTATCTATGTTTACAAGTAACCCAACTTTGAGAGTGTTCATCAGCGCCACCCACGTTCATAAGCGGCGGACGTAGAACGTCCTGACTTACCGCAGGTGTGACGTAGAACGTCATCGAACGGAGAGGGTGGAAGCTGCGTGAGAACCCTCTTATGCTTCCTATGGCGTCAAGGCTGCCAGAACCGAGGCCTTCGCTAAGCAATTAAGCAAACAAGGATAAATTTGCTTTATTTTAATAATTAGAGTGACGATTCTGCCGCTCCTAGGCTTAAGTGAAGAGTCGGTTTGTTTACAGCAATGGTTCCCGTCCTGACAACCAGATGGCACCACTATAGGCTGAGTTTATTTTTGCGTCTCTGCTAGCATACGCTGAACTAAAAGTGGGAATGTGCCTGCGTTTTGCGTGCGTGTAACTATAAATATTCATGTGATTTACAGAAAAAGTGAGCGGTACGCCTTCTACAGTTTGCTAGAACAAAACGTGCGTTTCTCTGACATTGGGGCATACAAATGGTACGTAGTATATTCACTTATGCTTCTACAAAAAAAGACTACCACTTTCTTGAACAAAATGAACGTTTGGGGTCGCCACCATGCATTTTTACGCGACTTTTAACGCCGAAATAAAATATAAATTCCTGCCTAAACCGGGCGCAGACCCATCGTTATTGATGTTATAGGGTGCCAACTACCAGAATATGCCATTATTTGTACACTCACCTCGATGAGTAGACTGACCCTTTAAGTTCTGGCACGTTTTTTTTATGCAGGAGTGGACCTGCTACCATTTGCAGCGACTTTCATCGTGTCCTTTGTCCTTGGTTTGGAGGTGAGTGCTGTACTATGGATTCACTGTAGAGGTGTACGAATGTTGAAATTTTTGTCTCAAATGAGAATGGTTTCAACAAACTTGCTTCGAAAGTTGAACTGAAGAGTGAATGTTTTTTTTTCTTCAAATTTCTGGAAAGAATTGCGAACAAGCATAAACGAAAATGTCTGATCTGATTTCGTTTTTGAAGTGGGTATGCTATGCTGTTTGTGAATGAATGTAAATGAAAGTTCCTTGGTTAGGGTGGCATTTAAACGAGTAGCGAGTGAAAGGTCAGTACTGCTATTGTCACAAAATCGACAACACTACAAAAATACTGCGCTTGAGTAGACATATGTACACAGCTCAGTTAGTTATGCAGTAATGTAAGAGGGAAAGAGTTTTAGTATCTCTCAAGTGTATTGCGGCTGACTGGTTTGGTGTGCAGCAAATACATATCGTATTTGTTTCCTACCGTATTTTCCGGTGTATAAGACGCGTTTTTTTTTTTTTCAAAAATCTTGCTGGTGCGTCCTATACAAGGGTGCGTCTTATATGCGAATTTTCCGTTTTTTTTTGCGAGTTCAGAAATTACTCAGGTTCATGTTCAAGCTTTTTCCACCGAAAAAATATTACTACCAATAACGCGGTTGTAACATGGTTAATACTTCAAAACGGGGACCGCCGTGCGCAACTTTTTTAGGTGAACTTTATCATGAAACGGCGGGGTTGACCACTTCCGGGATCTTAAACACGCGGCCGTTTCGGTGGCCCCAAGCAAAGGTAACGTGAAATGACAAAAGATAGCGACAGTCGCGCTTCTCGCCATTGTCAAGACAAGCCAAGTGAAGCCGATGTTTTTTTTTAGTCACCCTTTGCAAGTACATAGTGCGAAGAGAATGCTTCAGACGCGTTGCCTTTTCGATAGCGCATCCGGAGATGAAGACTTTGAAGGTTTTATGTAAAAATAAATTGTTATGTACATAGAGTTCTTTCGCTTTTTTTTCTTTTGTGCTAAAACGTGGGCTGGTATGGCGTGAGTGTTGCATTTTGCGATGGTCGCATAAGCATGTTTAATTAAGCCTCACTACGCTAACTGGGTAAATGGGGGTGCGTCTTATACACGGGTGCGTCTTATATGCCAATTTTTTCAATGACACCCTGCATATATGGCGGGTGCGTCTTATACAAGGGTGCGTCTTGTACACTGGAAAATACGGTACTTGCGTATTCGTTGACCGCATGAATATAGTACTGCGGCAGGGTCATCAATGCATTGGTGGTGATGGGTCTATACTTGCTGTTTGTAATTATGTCTTGCAGCCAGGCTATGTTTCAGGAATGTATGAAAGAACTCGGGCACTAATGACTTTGCTCTTTTGTTCCCTTTTCAGTACGGCATCATTGTTGGTGTTGTGATTTCCCTCGCCCTGCTGATGTATGAGCATGCCAGGCCACAGATCAAGGTTTCCAAGAAGCAGGTACTTTTTATCCTTGATTACTGTCTGTATGCAATCATTTTGCTGTCCACAGCAATGTCGTCACTGCAGCATTTGGGAAGTCCTTTTCTCTGAACTGCTTGCTTGGTCACAGCAACTGGCATTTCATCAAGTAATGTGTTTGGCTGCAGGAATTGTTTCTTTCATAACAGATAAATGTTGGCTGGCATCCGCATTGCCAAATGTGACCAAAAAAAGTGGATAGCATTTGCAGTGAGGTTCTTGGTGTTCATTGACATATAAAACAAATTTTTTTAGGTGTCTGGGCAGGTAAAATACCGTATAAACGCGTGTAAGGGCCGCACCCGTGTATAGGCCGCACCCCGTTTTCTCGAAGGAAATGTTTAAAAAAAATAAATCCTTGTAAGGGCCGCACCCAAACTTTCCATGACCCAGGCGGGAATAGCCTTCTAAATGCACGCGCCGTGGCCTCCGCGATCGGCTCCAGCTGCGAACAACGGCGTGCTCGATCGCGGAGCGCTTGATCGTAGAGGCCAAGCACGCGCACAAGAGCTTCCAAAAACCGTCCATGGATGGCGCGTGAGAGGCCACAGCCATCATCATCATCATCATCATCATCATCATCATCATCATCATCGTCAATTTTTTTTTCCTCGCGTCATCCCGCTATCTACATCGGCATCAGTATCACCAGCTCCAGCCTTTTATGGCGTGTTAGCGCGTTCTCTTTAGTTTTGGCTTTCGCGTGCTGCCGCCGAGTAATGTAGTTTTAGCACGATGGGCAAGCACGTTATCAGCTACACGGCTGGGAGTTAGCTCTCGAACGCGGCAAGCGTGCGGCGGACAGGGAATTCGACGTGGCCGAGAAGTGCGTCCGATGATCGTGCTATCAAAAGGGTGCATTGAGAAACACAAGCTGCAAAAAGCGCGCTTTCCGAGGCGAGCTGTGAGAGTTTCCCGAACTGTAAGAAGAGCTGCTCTGCTTTGTGATGGAAATGCGGAGCAACGGCTACGCATTGACAGCGGACATGCTGCGCGGCTTCTTTGGGATGAGCGCGCACCAGGGCACAGCACCAGCTCAGAGTCGAAATACTCCGCGAGTGATGATTGAACGTAGAATAAATGCCGCTCATTCCCTGATCGGTGTGTTCTTGCTTTAAATTTTTTTTTTTCGTACGTCGCGTGTATGGGCCGCACCCCAAAAATTAGCCCCCGAATTTCGAAAAGAAAGTGCGGCCCTTACACGCGTTTATACGGTACTTCAGTAATTATAACTCGATATGCACGCTTTCCAAGCTTGTAAGAGCTAATGATACTTGCAAATAAGTTGATTGCTTGGTTAAGTAAAAATAAGGGTACTTCTGCTTGGAACAAGTCAGCTACTTGGAAAACGGATGTTATGTGTATTGTGGCAAAACATGCCAGTTACTTTATGTGACTCTTGTAGCTGAGCACGGCTAGTTTTGCTGTCTGAAGGTCGATTTCTGGCCTTTATGGTCAATTTCATCACTGAGAATTTTGTTCTTGTCGCTGATGAAGAGTGAAAATTAGGAGGTGGGACCTGGCTCAGTCTATAGGGCCATTGGTGTTTGGCAGTTATGGAAAAAAGTGCAGTAACACGTTGTGCCATGATTACACGTGACGTTTTCTTAAAATGGTATTTGTTTCTTTCCAGACAATCTCTGGAATTCCGTATGTACTTGTGTCGCCCGACCGGACCGTGCTGTACCCGTCCTCTATGTACGCCACCAACAAGATCACCAAGGCACTTCCTGACACCAAGGACGGTTCCCCGCGATTTATCGTTTACGACGGCATCCATATTAACGTCGTAGACTACACGACTAGCATTGTAAGTTTGCTGTGGTTTCTTGTTGGATGCGAAGCTGGTTAATACCCGTGCCACACGGACAGACTTAATGCCATTAAGTGCTTACTGCCTTAAGTTTTAATGGCATTCGTGCGGTGCCACACGCATAAATTTAATGGCATTAGCCTTACTGCCATTCGCGACCTACTGAGTTCGCCACAACTCATTCGCCCGTGCAACGTGTACTCTCGTTCCCATTCCACACGCAGGAAAGCATGCAGCTTTGTTAGTAACAACTACCTAACCAGTAGGCAATGGTTAATTCTTAACTTTCAGTCAGATGACGCATCTATACCGCATTTTCGATGCGAAGAGCGTCATTTTAAACACCCTTATTGACAGGTACTCTAGACTCATGTGCTGACATGCGAGTTTATGCCTACTTTTTCGACTTTTAAAGCAGGAACAGCCGTACTTTCTAAAAAATCGTTTTTGCATTACATTTGAACAACATTTCCCGATATATTGTTGTCATTAGGAATGTTTATATTCAGTTGAAACTTCTGACTACCTTGCAAGCGTTATCATCATCGTCACTTCCGATAATGGCATTAAATGTGGACGTGTAGCACCAACTCCGGAAATAATGGCATTAACAAACTTAAGGCCTTAAGCATCTAGTGCCATTTCTTGTGCGCGTGTGGCACGGGTATAACCTTGTAAAAGGTGTGCTTAGTTTCCAGTTGACGATAGTTCAGTTCAAGTGAAGTGTTGAATGTTTGGCACAATGATATTGTTTTTCTTTCTGACTACATTTCTGTGGAGACAGTAAGCAATACTAATATAAAGACTCTTGATTTTAACATGTTCAGCTAATGATTACATAACAAGTGTTAGTGAAAACCACCCTTTTTTTTCTTTCTTTGTTCTGAATGCTTTTTCAGTGGGTGGATAATCTCCGATTGACATATTTAACCTCGGCGTAAAAGTAACAGCAGAATTTGTTCATCTGTGCAAACCGACTGTTCCCTTTTGTGAGCTGCCTGTATTGCTAAACCCCAGATTGTCAGAGATGAGTAACTGACTTGTAAAAATAATTCTTTTAATCCCACTAGTCTGTGAAATGATTGTATAGTGAACACAGGGAGATTTCCTTAATGCAGCAGATCACTGCTTGCTAGCCGTATAGTGGCCGGTTCATTGTTACGAAGCGCAGTTAAGATGTGGCTTTCTACCAAAACACTGTGACTGTGAAATATTTTATATTACCTAATGTGTTCTGATCTGTGGCCTTCTGTGTAGCTTCTTGGCTACATGGCTAAAGATAAAATGCATTCCTATCCTTGCAAGACGCTTAAAGGACGGTCCTACAATACATGCTTTCCTTCATTTACAGGCTTTCAAGAGTCTCAGCGACAACTTTTCAAAGCAGCAGGCAACGCTGATCTACATTAATCTCAAGGTTTGTCAATCTTATCATTCATCCTTCCCTTTCTAAGTAAATGGGTATTTTAAGTGAGGCTGTGTCATCAAGTAGTGACATAAAAGTTATGTGAAACATATTTTTGGGCTGATTACTTCCGCCTTCTGTGCCTTCGTTTACAACTGGGCTGTTGTTTAACGACTTGCCGACCTGCGTGCTAGTAAAAAGTGATTGAACACCTTCCGAGCTTTGTTTGGCTCTAAACTAAATGCTCGTTTCTAACAATTTTTGTGCACTTTTCAACAGGACATGAAATACTGATAGTCTAGTGATTCCTGTAGTAGTATTTGTCCAAATTGGTGCAGGAAATTGACTCTGTCTACGCACTTTTTAAGGCGAAAACGTTTAATGCCTCATCGTTGTCGACAGAAGGTTGTCAGCAGAGGTGTCATGTTTTTCTAGTCAGACCACAAAAAAAATCTTTGTACGAGGGGATTCGAACCACCATCCTTCCGTTCCGCAGCCGAGCATGCTAATGGCTACGCTACTTCCTGCCAACGAATACGTAGTTCTCCTTGTCTAGGACGCTGGAGGGCGTTTGCAGAAAGGCGTCGAATCAGACGGATGCCTCCCAAACGCCCTGCAGTGTATCCATCATTTAAGATTCACAAACAATTATGTACTCAATTAACATCTTAACCCTTTGAGGGTCGAATTATTTTGAAGAAAACTTTCCCAGGTGGTCAAATTACTTTATTGCGGATCTTGAATCTACAAAATGTATATAATCGAGAATAAATAGTAAAAAAAAATTAGGAACAGTACTTTGGTGACAGCATCACTCACAACTGGAAAATGTTCAATAGAATAGAATAGCAACGGTGATAAGCAAGCTAAGAGCAGCACCAATAAAGATAGAAATCAACTTTCGCCGCCTCTGCAAAACAGTGCCCACAAAGAGGTAACATGTTTCGCGCGACTCCGTTGCGATCTCGCGGCGGAATCGAAACCGCATAGGTGCGTTGCCACAGAGGGCGAGAATACCTCGCGAGCAACGGTGATAAGCAAGCTAAGAGCAGCGCCAATAAAGATAGAAATCAACTTCGGCAGCCCCTGCAAGATTGTGCTGACAAAAAGAAAACTCAAATTTCGCGCGACTCCGTTGCGATCATGCGGCGAAACCAAAACTACAAAAGGGGTGTTGCCACAGTCTGTGCCGCTGCGCTAAAGCTAGACATAAGTTCTGCTTATCTCCGTAAGAAGGCAGCACAAAATTCAAACACTTCTTGTAAGTCCTAAGAGGTGGCAGCACCCCCCAGTGAGCACGCATCGCTCTTTTGGCGCAAAATTTCAAACGGAAGATCGAAACCGTACCTGTACGGCAAAGACCTTGCGGAACAGAAAGCCGCCGCCGTACATATACGGCAAAAACCTTCAAAGGGTTAACCACACATCAGTGGCACAAGCAGCAACATCGCCCTAAAGGCTTTCGCCTCACCGTACTTTAGGTCAACAAAGTGCCCCCCCAATTTTTTTTCTCCTCTTGTGTGTTTCTGAACATGTCTTTCTTCTCCTTGCAGCCTTCCGTGGCTGACGCTTTGCAAGGAGCAGGGCCCACTGATTTTCACTGCTGCAAGTCTGATAAGGAGCTTGATTCTCTTATCTCTGGTGAGTTTTCTAGATTCTGACACAAGCTTTAACGGTGCACTGAAGAGGAATCTGAACTGGTCTTTTTGCCACGGGAACTCGATCTACACGTTCCGAGCATTCTTAGTAACTGCTACTTATTGCCCTGTGTGGCCGATTTCTCTAATTAAATCGAATTAACGTCTGGCTCCCGCCTTTATTTTTGAATTCTCCCTCGTACGGTGGGCGGAGTCGACCAACGCGTGGAGTGCCTTTCAGCCAGCTCCGTGGAGGCTTTGCTTTCGCTTTATGTTGTTTTTTTAGGTTTCTGTGAATAAATAGTTTCATTCGCAGATAATATAGCTGCAAAATAAGCCCGCAGAAATAAAAATACGCGAGGACTATTTGCTACTACGGACTACTACGTATTACTCCGCCTATGGCAGAGCGGCAAGCCGCCACGGGACTGGGTGAAAGGCACTCCGCGCGTTGGTCGACTCCGCCCACCGTATGAGAGGAATTAAAAAAAAAAAGGCGGGAGCCGGACATTAATTCGATTTAATTAGGGAAATCGGCCACACAGGGCAATAAGTCGCAGTTTCTAAGAATGCTAGGAACGTGTAGTAGATTGAGTTCCCGCGGCAAAAAGACGAGTTCAGATTCCTCTTCAGTGCACCTTTAAGGAGTGTGCTGGGTGGCGTCACAATCTGTCACAATCTGTGCTTGCTTTGTGCAAAGGACTCTTTGGCTTTTCTGAGCCTCCGTGTGCTGTGTGGCCCTGTGTTGCCGTGTGGCTTGTGTGCTACCTTCGCATTTGCATGCTCATCTATTCCAGTGGGCTTCCTCCCAAATAATTATGCAGTGAAGTGCGCAGTCAACCTGAGAGTGAAAGGGAGTCCAGTTTGTGCATTGATGTTTATACAGGGTGTTGCACTTAAGACCTTACGCAACTTTTTTTGAACAGGCTTTTAGAGTTATAAGAGCGCTTTCTTCGGCATAACATTGTCAGCGGTGTATTGCATCGAAATACAGCTAAGGCATGCTGACGAGGAGGCTATTTAACTAATATTGAATGGTTGACTTTTTAACTATTACTATTAGGCTCTTTAACCATTGAGTGGTGTGTAGCCCGCCGTAAGTAGTATCGATATTAGTTTTAAGAATTTTGAAAGCAGGTTAACCTCAGTGCTGTGGCCCGACAAGTTTTGGCTACATCGTGCCAAAATACATGTGCTTTCGAAAAGCTTGTGGGCAAAGCAACCTCTCCAGTGCACATAACTCGTAGAAATAGCCAAAATTTGTTGGGCCACAGCACCAACGGCAACCGTGTTTTTGAAATTCTAAAAACTGATATGGATATTGCTTACGGTGAACCTTAATAATTCAGGCCTATCAATAGCTAAGCAGCCTAACAGTAGTAGGTAAAAAGTTAACTATTCGCTATTAGTTAACCAGCCTACTATCTAGCACGTCTTAGCTGTGTTCTGATGTACTGCACTGCTGACAATGCTGTGCCGAAAAGAGAGGTCTTCTAACTCAAAAAGCTCATTTTTCAAAATTGTGTAAAGTCTCAGTTGAAGCACCCTGTATATTTGAGTAGAATTGCATTGACTTAAAAATTTTGCATGCATTTTCTAAGCAGGCTGTGAATCGCACAGACTCAAAGCAGGGTTTTAAAAGCAAACGTTTTTTGCACAGGGGCCAAATAGTGCTGAAGTTGTTTGGAAGCAGTTGAAGATTTCGTTAGCAAGAAACTCATTGTTCAGGCAGACTGCATGCGCTTATTTTTAGGAAAGAGAACGATTAGGCCATCTTGACCTTTGTATGTGTGACTTGCAAATTGTAGTATAATTGCATTATTATCAAGAGGGAAGCAGTGAACAGATAAAGTGGTTCTTGCTAACTAGAAAATAGGATGCTTATGAATAATGAATGTGAGATTTCTGAGATTTGTGAGAATTGTGAGAACGCGAACATTAGTGCAGGTACTTTGTTATGGAATGCACCGTAACTTGATTTTTCTCAGCCGTGCCTTTTGAGCATCCAGATTAGGCTCGATAGCATTTGGTGGCAGCTTCTACAGTCTTGTCTATTAGCTTTGTTGGTTGTAAAGCAAAGGTGCTCATCTAGTGCATTGAGTTGCTCCACATACTCTCATGAAGCATTGCTGCCGGCCTGCAAATTGAACTGGTGCTTGTATTTATTTCTTTAGTAAATGTTTAGGGCCAGTGGCAATGTGGAGGAAAGTAGTTGCAGTGCATTGCGAAAGAAAAAATATGGAAGCAATAAATGGTAGCACGAAAACTAGCAAAACAAAAGCTCTACTGAGTGTTTGCTATGACACTTGTGAAATGATTGTGAGCATTTACCTCTACTGCAGAGCAAAAAACAAAGGCTGATACTTGAGACAACTACTGTATAATGCGGAATATAGGTCGACCCCCTTACCTTGAAGCAAAAAAGTCAACATAAGAATTATGAGGCACAAAACTTCGTTTTATTCACTGGTGCCACCAGACTCGTAGCCTCCTCATTCGTCCGAGCTGTCTGAGCTCTCGTCTGAAGACGACTGCTTCATGCTGGCTGCGTCCCACAGCATGTCGTCCTCGGTACCGTCCAACAAGTTGCTAATGCAACATTTCTTGAATGCCCGCACCACCATATCGCCGGGCAGTGAGCGCCAAGCCTGAGCCAGCCAGGTGGCCACAGTGGCGAGAGGTGGCCTGCGAGCCGGCCGGTGGGAGGTTGTCGCCCGCCATCCACTGATTGTAGAGTTCACGCACGTGGTCTTTGAAGGGCTTATTCAGCACAACGTCCAGTGGCTGAAGTGTTGAAGTCATGCCCCCCCAGAATGACAACGAGCTCCGTCCTCGCGTCGCGTCTTCTCCGAGATGCCAAAGTATCGCTGGGCGGACATGTTCCCATACTCTTTGGCAAATAACTTTTTTTTTAAACGCCGTGGTGAACTGACGTCGAGTACCGGTACTCATTTTGCAGGCTGTCGCGAAATTAATACGTTGCAATGCCAAGAACGATTACTGCCGTCAACGTTTAGCGGCGTCGGTTGACAAAGAGGAAGGAAAGAATCGTCAGCATGGAAGCGATAATGATGTGGATGCCAAAATGTCCGCAGCTCACACATGTTGCCAGACGACTATTCAGTTTGTGCCAAAGGCCGGTATATAAGTCGAGGGGTGACCTTTTGGTAATATTTTTCGGAAAAAACCTTGACCTATATTCCGCACTATACGGTAGCAGGATGTACTGTGAGATTGTTTGGGCTGGTGTTTCGCTTCGCTGCTTGCTCTCAGTTGCTGCTTTGCTGAAGGCATTGTTTCCTGTGCTCACTTCTAAGCAACCTGCCGGCTTGGGCGTGTGCGTGTGCTTTCAGTGGCTTGCTTTGGCTCTGACGCCAATCCGGCTCTCTTGCGGGGGAACTGCCCTGGAGGCGAGGACGCCTCTAGCTGTGACGATGATGATGATTGCAGCGACAATAGGAGCGAAACAGTTGCTTCCGTGGCTGCCTGCCTCCCTGCGAGGGCTTGAAGCTCGCAGTGGGAGGCAGGGCAGCCGGTTGCCATGGCCACACGAAGGGTGCAGAGTTTGGAACACTGCGAGCTTGTAAGGACGCTTTGCTTATCAGAAGCACGCCTGAGTGTACTTCGTCTCACAAGATGTTTGCAGCACTACGGAAGGTAGAGCTCTCTCGTCCAATCAGGGCTGCAGAAACGCAGAAAGTAGTCCCTCGAATATTTGAGGAGTGTATGACTATTAATGAAAAAAATAAGCATTGCAACTAAAAACATGGTTTGGACAGGTATATTTAAATGGTAGGCAGCCGCGGTGGCTCAGTGGCTATGGTGCTCGGCTACTGACCCTAAAAAGACGTGGGTTCGATCCCGGCCGCGGCGGCTGGAATTTCTTTGGAGAAGAAATTCTAGAGGCCCGTGTACTGTGCGATGTCAGTGCACGTTAAAGAACCCCAGGTGGTCGAAATTTCCGGATCCCTCCACTACGGCGTCTCTCATAGCCTTGGTCGCTTTGGGACGTTAAACCCCACAAACCAAACCTAAACCATATTTAAATGGTAGGGAGTGTTTCAATCATTGGTGAAATTACCAGACAAAGCCCGTACGGACACAGCTCTGCGGAGGCCTGCTGCGAGGTAGTGGTGCGTCGCCACTTTCCAACATGGCGTCGGTCGAGTCTGTTGTGTCTCCTGTGTGCTCTACACCGACAGTGCGCTGTTTCCCCAAGCAGGCGAAACAGGTGGCTTCGCGACAACAGAGGAACTGATCAGAACAGGTTGCGACAAAAAAAAAAAAGTGGGGCTAGTCCCTTTGGAACGGGCGTCCGCCTGTCCAAAAACAAACCAAAAAAAGAATAAAAAGACATCACGCGCCACCTGCTAGAGGTAGAAAGAAGCCACCTGGACATCAGGTGGATCGAGCCACAGGCGCGTAGGAACACACTAATGTAGTGCGCGCCATCCTGATTGGACGAGAGAGCTGTACCTTTCGTAGTGCTGCAAACATCTTGTGAGACGGAGTGTAGAAGATACAGGTGCATCGAGGTAGAAGGGGCATGCTTGGTGCATGTGGCTTGGGATGCTTTTGCTGGTTGCGGGTGCATGCTTGATCAACCTGACTGAGTGAAGAAAAGCAGCTGTGATTGTTCTTCTGTTTCTGATGTTTTTCTTTTTTGCTTGTATCTCGGGTACCAAAGGAAGCTTCAGCACTTATTTATTTTGTTGACGCTCATTTTATTCACTTTAAGGGCGGACACTGCTCTTCGAGACCAAAAAATTACCAAAATATCTGTTTACAAAAGGTGACATTAGTGGAATCTCCAGCTATTATTTTCCATCTGTACCTACATTTTCCTTAAAAAAATCAGCACTTTGACCATAATATTAAATTTAGATCATCGTGTGGGCTGAATTTGTGCAGGAGCAGACAATTTAATGGCATGAAAATTTTGGACATCTGGCTGTCTTAGTATGTCGATATCTCAACATCTAGGACAGATAGAGATGTCATATTGTTTGCTAACGGAAGCTGAAGGCACAGTGTGTGCAGTAATCGAAGCAGATTTGCTCAATCTTATTTCAAAAATTTACAGTTTCACAAAGTGTATCGATGCATTACATTCACACCTTGAACATTGATATTCCAAGTGCTCTAAAATTACTAACGAGGGTAAAATGGAAAAACAGTTTTGATTATTGCACTCTTTACTCGCCATACTATGTAGCCATGGATTAAAAATGATTTTTTAGTGAGCAGTTTTTTTTTGCACCGAGGTACAAATAAGAAAGGTAATTTCATAGTTGAAATCAGTATAAAAAACTGAGCAAGGTAGTACAGTTTCATTAGGATTGGACTAAAAATAAAGAAAATAGATCTAAGACCAGTGTCCCCCCTTAAAGACCTTCGCCTGTCAGGAGTGGTACCTTTTATTACTTCATTCTAAACATAGTAAAACTAACAAAAGGCAATACCTGAGCAAGAATGTGCCACCAAGTCAGAGAAGAAAATTGTTGCAGTTCGAAAAGTGCTATGAAACTGTGCCACTGAGGTGGATGTCCATGGTACAGGAACTTTTAGAGAGAGTATACGCATAGAATGAATGGACATGCGGCAGAAATCTGTGCACCGTTCGCTTTCAGTTTGTTTACGCTCGCAGCGATTTTGCCAGAGACTGCTGCTTCTTATTCTCTGCTAGAAAAAAAAAAACAGGTTTGTCATCAAGGAGTAGACGCCTTGTCTGCTCAGTAATCGTTCAGAGGAGTATTGAGCGTTGCGATTTGTTTGCGTGGAAATGTATGACTTGTACTAACATAAGCAGAGAAAATTCTATTTACTCTTTTGAACCTGTGAAAAGAAAGTTGCCCTTTATAAAAATTTTAAGATGCATTGTTAATGGAGGTGCACCTAATAGACTTTGCCTGCTGAGCATGACTATTCTAAACTAATTAAGGGGGACATGGGTCTTAGAGCATTTTTCTTTATTTACTGACGAAATGCAATGAAACTGCTCAGACTTATTCTGTTTCTTCTGCTGATTTCAAATATGCAATTTGTTTACTTCTAGGCCAATTAGTTCCTGAGATATTAATATATATCACGCCATTGTCTGCTCAAACAATAGAAAAAAAATCGGCCACCAGAAATTTAATTTTAATATGTGGGTAGATACTACAATGTGTGAAGAATGCAACGCTGGAAGCAGTTTTCAGTTCTTTGTCCGTGTGGACAAATGGGCTTAATAGTTAGTTTTCAAGTGAGTTTACCAGACATACAGTGCCAGAAAACAAATGACACACATGAAACTAACTATTAAGCCATTTGACCACATGGACAAAAAACTGAAAACTGCTTCTAGCATTGCATTCCTCACACATTGTAGTATCTACCTACATATTAAAATTAAATTTCTGGTGGCCCATTTCTTTTCTATTGTTTCAGCAGACAATGGCATGATATATATTAATATCTCAGTAACTAATTGGCCTAGAAATAAACAAATTGCATATTTGAAATCAGCAGAAAAAACTGAATAAGTCTGTGCAGTTTCATATTGCATTTGGTCTGTAAATAAAAAAAGTGATCTAAGACCCATGTCCCCCCTTAAACTAAGCTAATAAAGTAAGTGTACAAGTTTGGAAGGGAAATGAACATCTAAAGAGGCATGCTATGTTTGCTGTCTCTAGTTAGTCATGAATACCCTTACTGTGCTGTCTTGGTGTGAGGCGAAAATTGAAGCTTCACCACTTCTCTGGCCACTATGCGATTATTGAGAATGTAGAAGCCATTATCAGCTGTAGCATCAGCGTAAACTTGAATGAAGCAATTATGTACGGGAAATTTGAAGTTTTAGGAAAGTCTCATGTGAGCTGCCTTATATTATTTGCATTTTGAAAAGGTGCACTGAAATTTTATCTTCACTGGCTGTTCTTTCATTACACTTGCAGTTAGCTTATCAGCACTAAATTTCAAGTTCTAGTTAGTACGATTACACTGGTGTAGTTTTGTGGCATGAACATAGTGTAGCATGTGGTTGTAGTGTTGAAAGGGAGTGCATGTGAGCTAATTTTACTTTGATGATGATTTTACTTGTACTGCTTTCTCTATTGACTTCCAAAGTCAAGAGTGCATAGTTCTTGGGCATTTTTTCAGCCATTCCTTTGTAGTTCTCAAACCGTAACCTTTGTGAGCGAGGCTAGGAATGTCCGGTGAATGAAAGGTTGTTCTCTTACCCTTCACATGCAGCTTTTTGGATAAATAGGTATTCAGATGCATTATGTCATAATTTGAGCAGAGAATTAATCTTACAGGAAGAGCTTAATCTAGATTATTCTCTTGATATCAAACGAACAGCAGAAAAAGACTTGTACATGTAAAACATGTAATTGAATTTACCAGGGGTATTTAACTGCAGTTATTAACTTTAAAGGGCAGTAAGAAATTAAGGCGAAACATCTTAGTCCTTTAGGACAAGTCTGTAATGCTTGCACAACAGTGTGTTTTAGATTCTTTCCACGCCATTAAATTTCATGAGAGTGCCAGTGAATAAGGTTGCCATATAACCATACGAATATGGTCGTTAAGATGACAGTACCGTATCTTAGCTTGATTTTCACCCTGTACTTGCTCGGAAAAGCTCTATTGCCCCAGGTTTAGTACTGCACATTATTTACACAAAAAACTGTGCTTTTTTTTTGTTTTGGCATCCTAGACTGCGTGTCACAGTGGAAAGGAGTGTCTGCAACGTTTGGCAACGGTTCGTCAACTGAGCATTCTCCTCAGGGTGCCTGGGGTGACCCGGCCACTAACTCCGTGCCTCCGAATGCCACCGATTCCTAAGACACTGCCGGAATTTCGTAGCTGAACATTCCGCAATACCTCAAGCAGCGTTTTTTTTTTGTTTTCTATCTTGAGGACCAGTTTTTTTAAAAGTAGGGACACATTCTGGGATAGGAAAACTGGACATCTATTCTGCGGCCAGAACTCTGGCCCGGTGTTCACGTGTGGGTCTTCACCTGTGCCTTCTCTGTCGCCAAGAGCGAACGCTGAGCGTTCCGTTCAGCCCCGTTCATTTCAGTGTATTTTGAGGAGACGTGAAAAAGCTTGCCGCCTAAAAGCAAAACAAGCAGTTCTTTATGGGGGGAGGTTCCAAAACCCCTGAAAGCGTGTACATTTTAGCACTCAGATTTGCAAAGGGACTGCTAAAAGCTGCCACAGCTATAATGGGCCACATGGCTGGTTAGCGACATGCTGGCTTTTAATAATATTTGGGTAGGTTTTCACGTCTGTATGTGTAGCTGTTTGACATTAGGAGACTTTGTTATCTACAGATGAGTTCTGTTCGTGGTGGACACTAGTTTCCATTGGCAATATCGTTCTGTAACTTTTGCTGGTAGTACCTGTAGGCAGTACATAATGGTCGTATTCAGAGCCTTTTCAAGTAGCACATTAGCGTTTTTGAGAAAATGCCCTCTTCTTCTTTCTTTTTTTGTTGCCTCGTTTTCTCAAGTGAATTGGACGTTTTGCCGTGGGCTGCCCCGGACGTTATGTCTTTCTCTCTCTGTTGTACGTAGTGTGCAGCTGTTGATGAAGCACTCTGCCCTGGACGTTATGTCTTTCTCTCTCTGCTGTACGTAGTGTGCAGCTGTTGATGAAGCACTCTGCCCCGGACGTTATGTCTTTCTCTCTCTGTTGTACGTAGTGTGCAGCTGTTGAAGCACCAGCACTATTGTTGGTGGTCTAGCTCTTGGACTATTCGTTGAGGCTACACACTGGCCGCACTTTATATGTTTTACGTGGCTGAATTGTTGTCCTGTTTTAAGGACAAACGCGCGAGCATACTTGAACGTGCACAGACCTTCTGTGCCGAAGCTCAAGGGGGACCACCTAGTCATCAAACGCTGTTACTTTCTTGTACAGGGCGTTTTTTTTTTTTTCTTAAAGCCTTGAGCTGTGATCATATTGTTTGATTGCATTGTAAATATGTACATAGTACCTTTGCTAAGCCTAAAATGGCATGATGCTGTAGAGGATGTTTATGGAACTGTCGACTCGGTTGGGCATCTGTTTTTATCACGATTGGCATACATCATGACTCAATTTTGCGTTGCCAGCGGGAGCCGCGGTGTATTTTATAACACCGGAAATTTTGGCAAAGGAACAAAATTCACTCAGTGACTTGTTCAAGAATTGGATATTTTTTTATTAAATTCAGAAATTTACGGAAATGTCATTCGCGAAACAGTTTGTCATACAATCATTGCGGTGATAACATTCTATTTCTTTTTTTGCTCCAAAAGGAGGATTTTCTTCTAAATGTGCTGCTAGTACAAGTGCGAAGTTTTTTTCTTACTGAGAAATTGATACGCTCAATAGCACTACACTTGGAGAGCTGTGAATGCGGTGCATTGTTAATCGATGTTTTGCAATTTTTGTTGGTTTTGCCTTTTTACGATTGCCAGGCTTGCTCAGGTAGCAGTTTTATGTAGCTAATGTACATTCTTAAGTGTATGGTTATATCTAGTGGTGTATGACACTTGCAAAAGTGCTCATCATGCCTTTGTAACTCTAAATTTAACTTTCATTCTGTATATTTTTACGGTAGTTCTGGAATGTTAGTGTGTTGAGTTTATTTGAGCTTATAATCATTTGCTGCAAAGCAAAAGGAAAAAAGCTGTTCCCTGTTAATGCAGTGCCAGTATTTTGTCTAGTAGTAGGCACCATTTTATTATTTTTCAATAACCTGTTCTCAAGTTGCATGGCTGAAATTGTTATATTTGTTATGCCTGTCTTAAAGGACCGGTTTTAATGGTTTTATGTTACACCTTGTCAGTTTTCTATACTGTTTGTACCATTGCAGTGTTAGTACTTAGTACTGGTGCAAGTTGTTTTGTACAATCAATCAATGTTGGAAAAATGCACTGAAATTTCCTCTTCCTGTGCCTTCGTTGACAGCTGCGCTGTTCTTTAACTTCTTGCTGACCTGTGTGTTAGTAAAAGCGATTGAACACAGCTTAGCCTTTCATGCTGTGCGTGGAGGTTAACTGACAACAGTCTACTTATTATCAAAAATGGGTGCGCAAAGTATTTTTAACTGTGGGCTCGTCACTGGCTCATGTGGTCTTGTCATTCATGTTCTCTCTACTCGAAATTTCCTGTTGAACAGGCAATCTGTATGGTTCTGTGTGTTGTAGCACATATTTGTTCTTCATGTAGGCATGGCACATTTTGCATGTCCGTTAACAAATTTATCAGAAGGGAAGCAATAAGAGAGTGTGAAACTAGGGCGATAGTCTGTGAGGCTGTGATGAAACAGCCTCAATGTAGTGATTTTGCAATGTAAGAGGGTGCTTTCTAGCTGCTTCAATGTCTATGGTGGCCCGCCTCGCTTTTTTTCTTTCCGCAGGGTTCTCACTGGCAAGCATAACAGTATGCTTCTCTGCCAAGAAGCTCACATAACTATTCTCACAGACTACTGCTGACGTGAAGTGTATTGGGCCAGTGCAGTGCGTTTCACTGCTCATTTCTGGTACGACAATCGGTCTGGTGTGCTCTATTGAGTATGCCTGCTAGTCTCTGGCTGTTCTTGAAGCAATAAAAGCTATATTTATGCAGAAGTGAGCCGTATGAGTGCTTTACCTGCATGCAGTGACATGAGTGTTTAATGAGGACAGTTGTGGCAAAGCTTGCCTCTGAAACTTTTTCTCTCAACTTGAAGGCAATGTAAGTTGACGGCAGAGGAAAATGAGTGGTTCCAATGAAAAGCAAAGAGCTAAACTGACATTCGTGACACTCTGTCGTATAGAGTTTCGTGGCTAGTGCAAGTCTTCTTCCTTAGGCCATGTCTCCACAGCTTTGTTTGCATGGGTTGTGGGGTTTAAAATAGGGGGGATAAACACATTCTCCCCGATTAAGTGCGGCTGACACAGTTAAAAACCGCGCGGACCCCACCCCATGGTCGCGTACGCTACCGAGCGCATGCCGACCACGGCGGGCCTTGCTCTGCGGGAACAAGGGAACGACACACTGGCTGACACAAACAAGGCATTTATTGCTATAACAACAATAACGCCAGCTAGCAACAAAATACACTGAGGAATTGAGGATGTCCGACTCACCAGCACGGCTACGAGCGAACGTTCGCCCACGCTAGGGCAAAGGGAAGCTCCGAGACCGGACGGGACGAGCTGAGGGGAACATATTTTTACACGAGGTCGCCCGCCGACGAAGAGCGAAGCTGCGAGCGAAACGTCCGCTCGCTTCCCGGTCCCAGGGAAGAGACCCCGTCGCTCCCCGCGAGCGCGCAGCAAAACGCCATCCGTGGCGGTGGTGTCGCTGTGACGCGAGCGCCCTCCCCTGTTAGTTAAAAGTAACCGAACCCAGAGGAGTGCTTTGCGGGGGAACTAACCACAGGGAACTAGTGCGTTGCGAGAAAGCGAACGCAGGGGACGAAGGCGTCTCCACAGGGTATCCCTCTGAATGTCTGCTGACACCGAAGTGGCAAAGAACTGAGCAAAGCACTTGTGCAGTTGGTGTAGATTTCAGTGAAGTCTTGTGTTAACTGTGACAGGCCCGCTTTATGGGAGAAGGTGGCCTTGAAAACGAATAGGATGAATAGTCTGCTGGGCATTGTAAGTACAGCACATTCTCCGTGAGACGCTGGCATATGCTGAAGGTGCTTGCACTTCAGTACTTCTTTTGAAAGGCTCTTAACTGTTTTTGGCCGAGTTACTGCAGGATGAGCAGTTTGAACGGACCCTGTCTGCACCATTTATTTGTGTTGAATAACGTAAGTGAAAATGCAGTCGGATGTGGAAGGAACAGGCTGGCAGTTACAGCTGATAATAGAGCGGATTATGTGGCTATCCAAAATTGTGCAGTCAATCAGCTGTCGGACAAAACATCCAGCGTTTGGTGTAAACGTTTTTTCTCTCGCCATATTATTCCACGGCCTTTAGCCCTTGCTTATAGTGCCAAGAGAAACAGCTCGTAGATGGCGCGACGTGCGCCCGTAGAACAGTCTCGATGCACGCGCCCTCACCTAGGATTGTATGGCATCCGCCATGTTTGTGTCCACTTCTTTCTACGCGCTTCGCCCACGCGCTTTGGAGATGAGCGTGCTGCCTCACAGAAATGTTTTGCTCATGAAGAGCAAAAATAAGTATGAAAACGTAGCTGCTGGTGAATGAACTATTGTTTTCACGGAAGTAAAATGGATGCACTTTTTAAGCTCGCGAACAATCCCAGTAACAACTCTTGCGGTCGCACATATGATGATAAACTTGTTTTACACAGTACAAATATATTACTGTGGCATGATATTTTGCACTGTATGTGCGACAGCCAGTGTACCAGCATAATTCACGCTACTTATGTTAGGGGTCTACTTCTGCCGTAGCATGAAACGTTTTTGGCGTTTTCTTTACAACACAGAAAATCTTTCTTGTAAGTGTAGGCCTGACTGTCAAAAATGAAGACGCTCGAGAGAAAGCGAGGGATATCATTGACAGAGCATGCCTTAGCGAAGTGCGCGTGTCACATCGACAGGAGACCTACTAATTTTCAAGTGCTGCGAAGCGTAACCGGGCAACATTCTATCACACCAATGCATTTATTTAAGTTTTTGGAAGAAGACGGGAGAAAGCGAGAAAAAAGCAAAATGAAGTACACAAACTGTGGCGACATATGTACAGGGGTTTCAAAATCTACACTTCACTGCAAGCTGACCCCAGCACATGTTTTATTTGCTTCAATGGCTGTCAACTTCTTTACCTAAGTTGACCTTGGTGTACGCGCAGCCTGGTTGCATGGTTAGAATGCCTTCAGCAGCTGCCTCCCATCCGCGCGGTTGTTCTCATAGCAGCTGTCCTTGAGATAGGGCTACGTGTTAAAAAAATAAACTGGGGCCACTCAAGTGTGGAAGGAAAAAGGAATGAAATCAGGCCCTTTCTCGTTGCATTTCGTGTACATCAGCTGTCGCTAACCCAGTGATTCTGAGGCGCCGCGCACATTGACTCTACTTTGTGAGCTCCGAGAATCGAAATTCCTTAAAAAATGTTTTGCAAGGAGAAAATAATCCACAGAAATACAAAACACCAGTGGCCGCCCTTATAACGCCCTTGCTGACACGACGTACCCTGAAATGTGGAGTAAGAGTACAGTGAAAATTCAGTGCACTAACACTAGAAATGCAATATTGAATGAAGACAAGCGATATAATCCTCAAGTGCAAAGTTGTCTACCATATCCACTATACCTAGGCTCACATCCACAGAGGTTAAAGAGAAATTAATCAGTCTCACAGCTTCCACATAAAAAATAAGTTTCTCACAAAATGTCCCCCCCCAAAAAAGAATGCGCAGTGGCCACATACAGGCTTCCTTTCATGCCCATTTTAAGGATTAAAAACGGCACTTTTAGCGCTAGGCAAACAAATTACGAACAGCAGCTAGCGGTTGAACGCCCGGGCGCTGCAGCCAACACGTGCTTGTATTTCATGTGTCACTGATCAGTTCAGATCAAGGTCTCTTACACCGGCCTCTGCACTAAAGAAAAAAAAAGCTATATACGTTTACACCTGCCTGTTATAAAAATTGATTCTCCAATAAGCATCTCAAACACGACTCCGGCTGATGTGCTTGTATGGAAGGTATACGCGGACGGCTCCAGAATCATTTCGACCACCTGGGTATCTAATTTAACGTGCACTGACGTCACACAGCACACGGGCGCCTCTTGCGTTTCGCCTCCATCGAAACGTGGCCGCCGCGCGGCTGGGTTAGAACGCGGGAACCCCGGTCCGGAGCCCTCCACCACGGTAACTATTTCTCTCTTTATTCACTCCCACCTCCCTCTCTTCCCTCACGGAGCACGGTTCGGGTGTCCACTGATATGTGAGACAATTACGGCGCCACTTCGTTTCCTCAAAAACCAAATTCAATTTATACGCAGCGGTGACCGCAAGTGCATGAATGCCTACACACACTAACGCAACTTGTTGCGCAAGCACTAGCTGTGTATTAGTTTGCAGTGGTAGCTAGGCAGGCGTAACTATGGGGAAATCGCGTTAAACGCTATTAAAGACTGCAGTACTTACGCTGAATTTATACCAAATGTTCGGCAGCTGCAGTTTGTCTTTAGTCAGGATGAGCTTGTTTTAAATTATTTGGGAAAGCGATCTTCTCCAACCATTCCTGGAGTGGTTCGTGCACAGTGGTACGCGACACGCCGGAATCTTGCCAGTCCTGCGGCCGAAGAAAACAGAGGCCGAGCGGTACGCTGCACCCTCGTCCCTCGCATGTGCAGCCAGTGCGGACGGAAGCGCGGAGTGGGCACAAATATGTCCGCCGTCCCCAAGGAGGCGGCAGTGACCCCTTCAAAGAATGGCGTCACCCTCCATGGAGTGGCGGGGGAGCGGGCGCACTGAGGCGCCCAACCGCAGAACCACTCCAGTTTTTCGCTTGAATAAGCCGTGTTACGCCGTTATCATCATCATTATCGTCATCATCAGCCTCATTACGCCCACTGCAGGGCAAAGGCCTCTCCTCCAATAAATCTCCAAATAAAATACTCCTTTTATATGGTGTAAATAAAGCCTCCTTTTGGGTGTGCGTTAGAGGACAAGCCATGTTCTCCCATTTGGGTATTTTTTTTTCTTAACAGTGCAGTCTGACTACGCCCACTGCAGGAAAAATGCCTCTCCCAATCTCTCTTCAATTAAACCTGTCCTTTGCAATCTACGGCCACCGTATACCCGCAAACTTATTGATCTCATCCGCCCACTTAACTTTCTGCCTCCCCCTGCTACGCCTGCCTTCTCTTGGAATCCACTCCGTTGCCCTTAAGGACCAGCGGTATGCCCTGTTCAAGCCCATTTCTCCCTCTTGACTTCGACTAGGATGTCATTAATCCGCGTTTGTTCCCTCATCCACTCTGCCCGCTTCCGGTCTCTTAATATTACACCTATCATTTTTTCTTTCCATAGCTCGCTGCGCTAAGCTGAACCCTTTTTGTTAGTCTCCACATTTCTGCCCCATAGGTGATTACCGGTAAAATACAGCTGTTGTATACTTTTCACCTCAGGGATATTGGTAAACTGCCATTCATGATCTGAGAGAACCTGCCATTTGCGCTCCACCCCATTCTTATTCTTCTAGCTACTTCCCTCTCATGATCCGGATCAACGGCCACTACCTGCCCTAAGCCGGTTTAATAAGTCTGAAAGAGGCGTAGATAGTGTGCGGAAAGCTTACTTGTGGAATTCGCATATCCTGCATTGAATTTTTGCTATTTTCTTCCACATTATGGCTTAAAGTGTACCTTTTATTTGACTGTGAAAATTATTAGCCCCGGTAATACTGAGAAATGTCTTATGGATGTTGTGAAATCGCTTCTCTGAAGAGGTACTGAGGCTCCCACCAATCAAGTTGAACTATATGCAGCTTCTCTCTGCCGCTGGATCGTTTTCATTTTATCATTGTCATTTTAACCATAACAATTTGTTTAGTGTTTTCATTATGTTTCAATATTTTTTCTAGGACACGCGTTGCGATGGTGTGTGTGCGTGTGTGTGTACGTGTGTGTGCGTGTCAATTTCAGGCTGAGGCGGCTACGTTTCCGATACAGGCAAAGTACAATAAACACGAGTGATCTAGAACTATAAGAGAAAAAAAACGCAACCCGAAATCGAAACTTGGTTTGTGGCTAATGGTGATGCTCTGGTTCACGCAGCGATGACATCACAGAGTACTCGAAATAAGCTCGTACATGCTCTGTATGGCTTAAATAGCGACTGCAAAATTCATAAAACGCGTAGTACGACCTAACACAAGCCTTATAATTTGTTGTTCACGCTGGTGCATGTAATAGCGTACGGTTACTGTTTGTGACGTCGCAAACGCAGTGTTGCCCGCAAAATGACCTTAACTGAGGCCATGAAAACAGCAAAATTTAAAATCGATTTGCTCAGGAATTAATGATCACACATATTTTAAACCTGGCGGAAAGCATAAAGACGAGGAGAAAAACATACAGTAAAAGTTTCATTGGAATACGTGCATCTCGAAAAACCCCCGGAGTTGCCCTTTATTCCTTATCAATAAGGCTTCAATTCGACGAACTATTTGCCAACACTAAAACTTTTTATACCATAGCGTTCTTCTGAGAGGCAGCCAAGTGCTTTCACCGTGTAATAGAATTCTTCTAGTAAGTATACTACTCTTGCTTTTAAAACACTTTTGCCCAACTATGTGCTTGACGAAAGTCTGATTGGACAGATGGAAACGTGGACGAAAACAGGTTGAAGCGAAGGAACAATTAAGCAGACAAAAAAAAAATAAAGTCTTAGGTGATCCTCAGTGGATCGTCTGAATGCGTTAGCAGCCAAACATCCGTTTTATCGCAGGCTCACACATTATAGTTCGTTGTATCCGAGATGGCGAATTTAGGTTCGTTATATCCAAGGTTAACACATTAAGTTCGTTACATCCGAGGTCCAGACAGGAAGGTTTGTTATATCCGAGGTGGCATACAAAGGTTCGCTATATTCGAGGTTAACTCATGAAATGTTTATTTCCGATGCGGATATTAAGGTTCTTTATATCCGGGGTGGTAAAATAAGTTCGTAACCCTGTGGGCAGGTTGCAACTGTGGTGGTTGGACCATAGAGTTTCTTACTATTACCTAGAGGGAAAGCTGGCGGCGCTGCACTTCAGCCACCATGGACGCGCAAAGCCATAGAGTTTCTTACTATTACCTAGAGGGAAAGCTGGCAGCCCGTCTATGGGAGTTTGCATGGCGACCCCTCGAGACCATTTCAGCTACCATGGGCGCTCAAAGCATCATGGGGCGGTGAGCTACTTGTTGCGGAACTGCAACTTTTGGCCAAAAAATAATAAAAAATAAAGCTGTTTGATAACTACAAACGTCCTAACATTCAATATCTTGTGTAATGATTGCAACAAACAAGCAGAAAAGCATTTAAGTGCAAAGTTTGCCCAAAATAAGAGACGACTCGCTCTCCTATTGGCCAAGTAATGAACACTACAAAAACTAATATTTCGTAATTAACAGGCGCACTTTTAAAAGTAAATATGTTTTCAAAAAAATGTTGTTGCTTAGATACTTTAAGAGGTTTTTTAATGTCATTTCGGAAAAGTGATACCTTTTATTGGCGTCGTGTGTCGTCGCGTTTTCACTACTATGGCTTTTCCACACTGCATTCGCGCGAAAGTCGTCTGCGCACACACGAACAGCGTTTTCGGATTGAAACGTCTTAGTAGTGCCACTCTGTGCTCCCCAAAAACTACGACTGTCTCGCAACAAGTAGCTCACCGCCCCATGATGCTTTGAGCGTCCATGGTGGCTGAAGTGCAGCGCCGCCAGCTTTCCCTTTAGGTAATAGTAAGAAACTCTATGCTCAAAGCATCATGGGACGGTGAGCTACTTGTTGCGGGACAGTCGTATTTTTTCGGGAACATGGAGTGGCACTACTAAGACGTTTCAATCCGAAAACGCTGTTCGTGTGTGCGCAGACGACTTTCGCGCGAATGCAGTGTGGAAAAGCCATAGTAGTGAAAACGCGACGGCACACGACGCCAATAAAATGTATCACTTTTCCGAAATGACATTAAAAAACCTCTTAAAGTATCTAAGCAACAACATTTTTTTGAAGCTATATTTACTTTTAAAATGCGCCTGTTAATTACGAAATATTAGTTTTTGTAGTGTTCATTACTTGGCCAATAGGAAAGCTAGCCACCTCCTATTTTGGGCAAACTTTGCGTTTACATGCTTTGCTGGTCGTTTGTTGCACTTCACAGACAGGAATTGAATGTTAGGACATTCGTAGTTATCGAACAGCTTTATTTTTCTATTATTTTTTGGTCAAAGTTGTAGTTCTGCAGTCGGTGGCTCACCGCCTCATGATGCTTTGAGCGCCCATGGTGGCTGAAGTGGTCTCGAGGGGCCTCCATGCAAACTCCCACAGACGGGTTGCCAACTTTCCCTCTCGGTAATAGTAAGAAACTCTATGGAATGGACCACCTGTCACTGGATACTGACAGACGGCGGTCGCCATTTCCGCTTGCACACACCCATCTAATGCTAAACTATTAATAAATCAGCTCGAGCTTACTTACTGTGCCGCTTGCTTACTTGTTCTCTTTCAAGAAAGTCGGCCAACATCAATTCCCTTCGACTCAATTTGTAACCAAGACGTAATATCGCAAACATTATCGGCGCCGACTAGCTTTCTGCTGAAAATTTCTCAAGTTTCCCGCCCCCCTGTTGCCACAGACTGAAATAAAATATAGGAAAAAGCTGTCCAGCCATATGGAGCGCGACGACCTTTAATCAAGGCAGGCAGCAGTGCTAACGTAAGAGAAACACTACCGTCTTGAAAAGGTCCCTCCTCGCCCGAAGCCTCTTCTTAGAGAATTCTTCATTTGCACTCCGTTTCTTGTTGCAACTAGACAAGCGTCAACACTCCGCCCACCTTTCTCTCAGCGCGATTCAAAGCTGGCATCGATTTGTGCCGGGCTACGACTGCGTATCACTCCGCCAACTTTCACGTCAATATTTTGAGCTCAAAGGTAATGAAGGAAGGATATGCAGTTTAGCAGCGACAATGGAAGTCTGAGATAGACTAAGAGAAGCGTCACAAGTATTCGGCTTTTCGCTGAGTTCCCGAGAGCGGACTACATGCGAGTGCGCAGGCGCACTGCGCTGCGGTCAATGGCGCTCCGCAGATTTGACCCTTTCGCCAAGATGGCCGCTCCCACGGTTTGCTTCGCATTGCAGACGACTCGGTTTGCTTAAACAAGGTGTGTTTTTTTCTGAAATCGTTTGACACCATTTTGTTCGTTTGTCTGATGGCATGGACGTTATTTTGCGTGTGGGGGAACGTCGTATGAGTGGAAAAGCGTACACCGCACCGTGTCTTTCTGAGAGTTCGATTTCTTGGCGGGTCTCAGCGGAGAAAATGAATGAGGCTGTAGTGACGTGTTGCATGTGACAGCGGTTAAGGCGACGGCTTGCGTTCTTGAACGCTACTCTGTGGTGAATTTTCGGTGACAGTGATTCTTGGTGAAACTAAGAGGTTGGCCTCAATGTGTCCAAAGTATTGAAGGAAGGCTTCAAGAGTGTGGGTGGACTACACTGAATGTAGTGAGAACTAACCACTTGTGATTTCCTTCTGGCAGCTTAAACGCGCTCTCCAGTACTGTCACAGTTAAGCCCTTCCGGCCTCCGCGTTAAAGACTGGTGAATAGCTTGCGTCCTTTTTCGAGCCATCTGTTTCAAGAAATGACACCGAATCAACTTATTTTTCTTTTCTTGTTTTAGTGTTGTTTGCGAGAACTTTTCTCATTGAACCGATAGCTGTAATAATGACACATTCTGAAGCATACGGCGTATGCGTCGTATATCATCATCAATAATTCCTGCTTTCACGTGCTGCCTGGAGCTAATTTTTTCGCAGTAGACTGAGCTGTTGGCGACATGTTGATGTGGGCGGGGAGGGTTTCGGGAATGCAGTCTTCGAGATTTTGTTTTTCGATCTCTCATCGTTTTCACAACCCGCCCGTGTCTCAAGTGCTGGTTTTTTATAGCTTTCGTTTTGCTTGCAAAGCTGACCGCCTTTCCAATACAATTAAGCAAGCAGATTTACAAAATCCATTTGTGTTTTAGTGGGCTTTTCCGCACTAAGGCGTATATGTGGTGGTGTACTCCGTTCAGGGTTAGTAGGGGAATAAAGAATGTTATACAGAAGAGAGAAAAAAACGGTGTTTCTTCTCTTGTTATTTCGACAGCCTGCTGATTTCTTAAATACTGCTTTGCTATTCATTTTTTATTTTTCTTAAAAAGCTCTCCGCCTTTCCAATATAATTAAACATTCGCAAAAACACATTGTTCTTTAGTGGACTTTTTTACACTAACGCGATGTATTTGGTGGTGCGCGCTTTTCGGGGGCGGGGGGGGGGTGATTAAGGCGAGTTCCAGGAGAGAAATGTCGGGTGTTCCTTCCAATGGTTGTCGTTTTGACAACACGCCACATACCGTTTATTATATGCTTGTTTGGTATGGCTGAATTTTGCATTCAAAACTGACCGCCTCATCAATACGCTTCAACGCGTGGGCAGAATAGACCGATTTCACAAAGCCTACTGCGCATGCGCGCGTTTACCGGAAGTAGCCAGCCGCCATCTTGGCTGTAGTCCTTCGTGGCGTCGTCTGCACGACAGCCTACATTACTTTGCGCCTTGACTGGCATTATACCCGGCCGCAGTAGCTCTCCGCCGTTTCGTTTATTGTGTTGAGCTCTATAAAGGAAACAGAGGCTCCACGGCGGAGTTTCGAGGGGTGCAATGCTAATCGCGGTAGGAGCAGCGCAGAGAGGGTGGTCAGTTGCCGCATGAAGTGGAGTGGCCGCGGTGGCGAGGCTGCGTTTGTTCCTCGAACCTTGCTTTGGAAAATGCTGCCGGTGGCGATAAAAACGCGCTTGACCGCCGCTTTCGTTAATTTTGTCAGCAGAACATTTGAACGCATAGCGATGCACGCGATTTAATTAACGTCTTCAGACAGTATTTACATTTCTTGCCACCTCATTTTGCTGTTTCAGTATTCGCTGTATTCATCTAGGCATTCGCTATAGACGTGTCACACAGCGTTTGTTGCCTTTATTTTTTCATCATAGCCCTTGATCAAAACCGGCCATGCGATTGTTTTTTTCTTATTCACGTAAACACATACATGTATTCACGACGTGCTCGGCGGGTCACCAGCAGGAAAGGTGAGCGATTCGAGCGAGCAATGCCGTTTTTCTAAATGGAGATGTGACAAATGCTTGTGTTCAGTACAAAATGAGAAAAGAAGCCAATCGGGGAGCTTTTGAGTACGCCTAATTAGGGTTTAGGGGATTTTAATTGCGTGACGAATAGTTTTATTTTGATTATTGATACACTAATTACTTTTTTATTTCGGTTAACATAATCTTCTGCCAGGGCGTCTCCCGTACGACTCACTTTCGCTATTTTCGTAGTACGAGTCTGAACAGGTTGACTGATTGGTAAACACTAGATGGCTTTCTTTATCCAAAACAACGGGCAAAATGTGGATGATATCCCGGCATAAATGGCATGTGGCTGTTACTGGAATACCATGTATACTCAACGACCAGTGAGCAACAAAACGATGGAAATTATTCCACATTTCGACAGTTTTATAGCCTCGCTTTCTCATTCCGTGAAATAAAGAAAGCATTATCGCTAGTATGGGAGCTCGAGACATCAGGAGTGAATACGTGCATCAAGCTAACATTGTGGATTCCTGAATGTAACAATAAATCTTAGCACACTTGTTCCCTTACAACCTTGCACCTGGCAGAAATCGCTGCAAAGAAGGCTTGACGACGCAGCACGAAGGCAAATCCGATTGCCTTCTTTTTAACAATTTAAGGGACTGCCTCAAAGCTGAGAGCCGCGTAAAAGGCATTTAATACAGTTCAGAACTTGAAAATTTGCCATTTGTCATTGTGCACTGATCAACAGGGACAGTACGGCTAAATGTACTGAACAGCACTTCTTCAGCTGCATCTCGTGAACAGCTTCTACGCAATGTCTTGGCTACTTTTTCTCTTCTAGAAAACGGAAAATCCGGGACGCTCTGCTTCGCACAGTTGTCGGAGCTCACGACACTCCTCAGATGAACGCACTTGTCCCGCAAATACAGCATTCACGCAGAGAAACACCGTGTGGCGACGCAAACAGGGCTGCTTCTCGCGCTGCGCCACGCACCGCGCTGACGCGGCCGCCGGCCGGAGTACCACAACTCCCAGAGTGCATCGCGGCGGCGGTGGCGTAGCGCAACTGCTTGTGAAATCGGTCTATTCGTTTATTAAGTTTGCAGGCGGCAGGCTTTTCCACACTAAACTTGTATATGTGGTGGTGCACGCTCTACAGGGGGAGACAACTACGAAGTGACGCTGGAACTGCTAACCGCCGATTGACCAAGGGCGACATGAACAGGGACTTGTGCTCAAAATAGCGACAGCAACAACAACAACAACAAAACGGAGAGGTTGTGCGTAATACGATGCGTTTATTTGCTTCAAACACGTCTAAAAAGCGGTCTATTTCTATCTATCTGCAAGCTGAGTTTTGAAAGGCTCCTTTTCTATTTCAGTTTTCTGTGCCAATACGATACGCCAAAAAATAAAGGAACCTTTCCTCCGGCAGCGCTTGGCAACAGGCGGTAACGCTGGCACAGTTATTTTTAGTTAAATCGCTTTCATCGGTAACTGTTGTTCACTTGCGCCATAGCAACCGGCGAATGTCGCCGATGTTCTGCTCAACATAGTCAGCAAAGCTGCAACTAGCGAGTTCTTTGGAGTGAAACGAAGTGAAGCAAAAATTTCTTTCTTGAAAACAGTTGGGAATTCACAACGCTAGTTTTCCGTTCCGTTACTTGAGCAATTGTTTGAGACAATTAATACTGACCTGTTTTGAAACGATTATACCTTGATAAACTGTTCGCTATCGTTGCCTGCCGGTCGACGAGCGGCAATTAATGTGCGAATGCTTTAATAGAAGATGACTTCTTGTTCGGTCGTGACGGGATGTGTTGCAGTATACAAAGAGCCACATCTCACGAGACTGGTGCTGTAGCTCCAACCCGTTTATAATTTTCGAACCTTGACAATCGCACCGAATTACCCACTCGCTTCTAACGGCAGCCTGCACAGACATTCCAGGAACCACTCTATAGAATACGAGGGATGTCTAGCTCATTGCTTGGAGCATGTAACGGGCGGAGTTTAAACTGCAGCTTAAAAAAATAGAAATGGTACTGACTATATAAATTCTTTTTTTGGGGCGAACTTCAAGAAGCCTATGCAAAACAACAAAAGTTCTTTGTGGTTTTTCTTGCTCATTAAGTAGTTAGAAACCTTGGCAATGACTGCGAGGAATACAAAAGAGAACAAAAAAAAAGACAGCTTTCTATTTGATTGGTTTTTCAAATTTTCCCTCTAATTGATTTTTCTATGCAGGGGTTTTTATTTGCAGACCACCCTTGCCTGCAAAGCGGGGGCTTTGGTAGCGAAGCATGCATGTGGATATTCTCAACTTACATTTCCGTTTAACATGGTTTTATTAGGTTCTCAGATTCTTAGTGATTTCACATTCCTATGGTACTTGAAAGGACCATTATGGTCTTTTTTTTGGTGAAACAGAATCTCCGATGTTACAGCGCTGCAAATAGGTGCTGATTTCTTTTCGATCTCCGCGAACTGTAGCGCCTAATTCTTTCTTTGCACAATTATTTTTCAATGACACTTTACAAATGTGTCACGTGTTAAGCTTTTGACGATATATTTCGGTCGCCACGTGTAGTGGCCTTTTGCTGTGTTGTCCTGAGTATCGATCAATCCATCAATCGATAAATAAATAAATAAATAAATAAATAAATAAATAAATAAATAAATAAATAAATAAATAAATAAATAAATAAATAAATAAATAAATAAATTAATCAATCGATCGATTAATCGGCCAATCGATCAATCGAGTACTCAATCAATCAAGTTCACTGACTCATCCAGTCAATCTGTCGCTCATTGTCTCATCCAGTGAGTTAAAGACTGAATCAGCCAGGACTGAACGAGACTTCGAATATTTATTTATTTATTTATTTATACATACTGCAGCGCAATTTGTATGCGCTATGGCAGGAGTGGGAAAAACACAAAATGCAAGGAAACAAAATGCAGTAAAATGAACAAAGTGAGAAATACAAAAAGTTAAAATCACAAATGAAATATCAAACAAGAAAGGAACTGTTAACAACAGAGTAAGAATACACAGCTATTATGCGTCTTCAATGGCAGTTACAAAGTTTTGAAATGGACGAGAACGAATGGACCCAGGTAAAGAATTCCAGGCTTCTATTGAACGGGGAAAAAAACTGAATTTGAAAAAATTAGCATGTGCAAAATACGGTATCAAATTAAGCTCGTGATGACTTCTTGTAGATGATAATGGTGCAAAGTTAATGTAGTGGTTAGCTGAGAGCCTTACTGAGGAATTGACAACACAATGTAAGAATTTTAATGATTCAGTGTGGCGACGGGCAGACAGCGTGGTTAAATTCAATGAGAGAAGTGTAGAAGAGGGTGAGAAATCGCGATCATAACGATGACATATAAAACGCACAGCTTTCTTTTGGACTGCTTCTAAGATGTTAATTTCGAATTGCTTGTACGGGTTCCACACTACAGCTGCGTAATCAAGAACAGGGCGGATTAGAGATTTATACAACAGTAGCTTTGTGTCTTTTGGTGAATTGGGTAGCGTGCGTCGTAGATAACCTAGTTTTTTTAGTGCTTTATTACATACGTAATTAATGTGTTTAGACCAAGACATGTTATGCGTGAATATGACACCAAGATATTTGTACTGAGAGACCCTATCCACCACACGGCCATTGAAAGAGTAGCTAAAATGGGAAACGGAAGATTTGTTACAGAAAGACATGAGGACGGTTTTGTCGAAATTAATTCTCATTTGCCAGGTACTACACCAACTACAAAACATAGCAAATGACTCTTGGAGGTGACGATGATCATTAGGGCCATTAATTACTTCGTATAAAACGCAGTCATCAGCGTAAAGACGAATGTTAGAAGAAATATTATGTGGCAAGTCATTTATATATATTAAAAAGAGTAGTGGTCCAAGGACGGAGCCTTGAGGCACTCCTGACGTTACATCAACAGCAGCAGAATGAGAAGAACTATAGGAAACGAACTGGGAACGAGATGAGAGAAAGCTAGAAATTCAATCAACCAAGTGAGGATTGTTTAGTATAGCATTTAGTTTAGCAAGAAGCTTGGAATGTAGAACAGTATAGAATGCTTTCGAGAAGTCTATAAAAATGGCATCAACTTGGTTACCGACATCGAGGTTATGTAATATATCATGAGCAAATTCTGTTAATTGTGTTACCGTACTAAATCCGCGCCTAAACCCATGCTGAAAGTTAGACAGCAAATTATTGGATTCAAGAAAAAGCATGATGTGTTTATGAATGATGTGTTCCAACATTTTGCATGACTGTGATGACAATGAAATCGGTCTGTAGTTCGACAAGCACTGTCTATCACCAGATTTGAAAAGAGGGAGCACTTTGGCTAATTTCCAAGAAGAAGGAACGGTAGCAGATGCTAAGGACTTGTTGAATATGATGGTCAGATATTTTGAAGACCACATGGAGTAACGAACCAGGAACGCATTGTGTATTCCATCTGGGCCGGTACATTTCTTAACGTCGAGGTTTAATACAAGATTTAGGATGCCATCAGTGTTTACCACAACATCACTGATTGCTGGAGAAGAAATTATATTAGTGAGTGGCGGAATGACGTTGTTATCCGGAACGAACACAGAGTTAAAATATTTGTTGAAAGCATCCGATATTACAGCCGGCTCACTGATGACGTCATTATCTAATCTGAACGAAGTGGATGCAGTATCACGAGGTAAGATGGATGACCAAAATTTTCGGGGGTTAGTTTTTAACAGATCGCGCAGGTGGACACGAAAAAAGAAATCCTTGGCCATGCGCAACTTAAGATTAAGTTCTTTTTTTGCCTTGTGAAATCTGTCTAAGGTTATGGGATCGTTGCTTCTTCTAGATCGCCTTAGTCTACGAACGCGACGAGATAGATGCAAAATGTCTCGAGTCATCCAAGGAACATTAGTATTTCTTTTCTTAGTTTTAATAGGAACAAAGCGTTGGACACAATCCTTGACAAGACATTCAAAGTAATTAGTAAGAAAATTTACGTCGTGGCTTGCTGAGAAAGCAGAGAATGTATCGAAACGATCAGCTAAAACCTCAATAATGGAATTGTCGTCAGCCCGAGTGAAGTCAGGAAAAGTAGTAAACAAATAGGGTGATTTGGAGACTGGACAAGAGAGTGAAACTAACACGCCTTTATGGTCTGAGAGCCCATCAATTACTTCACAAGAGAAGTCATTTTGGGCCAAAGTAGAGCTTAGAAAAACTAAGTCGAGGATGGAATTCAGCCTAGTAGCACTAGAAACAACCTGAGTTAGTCCAAACAATAAGGAAATGTTTATTAGTTCTTTACAAATTGTAATGTCACGACCAAATGCAGACAACGATGGCCAGTGGATGCCAGGAGTGTTGAAGTCTCCCAAACAAATAAATCTTGATGAAGTAATGTTGATCTTGGTCATGAAATTTGCGACAGCGTGAAGGACATCAACGGAAGAACCAGGTGGACGATAAATAACACTGATTAGAATACTATAATTGTTTAGATAAACTTTGCACCACAAGGATTCTGTATCAGGGGGAGAAGGCAAAACTGAGAATCGTAAATCCGATCTGATAAGCAATGCCACACCGCCACCAGTACTGCAACTTCTGTCTAAGCGCACGGTAACAAAACCTGGTGGAGTGAATTCGGAGTCGTAAATTCCACTATGCAGCCAAGTCTCCGTTATGCCAATAATATGGGGGGAGTGAACAGAAATAAGGGACAGTAAATCTGGAAATTTTTTAACAATGCTGCGAGCGTTAATATTTAGAACAACTAGCTTATCAGGACGGCCAGAGCTAAGTCAGGGAGTCGATGATGCGGCAGTCAAGGACACAGGCGCAGAACAAGCAGGATCATTGTATGCTTTTACCAACGAGTTAGAACTTTCATCCCAATTGTAACGAACCTTGTCAATGAAGACATGATCGAAACTTAACCTCACGACAGAACCGTTGTCACGAAAAGACACTGATGCGTCCCATATTTTTTTACGAATGGACCTAACCCTTGCAGAAAAATCTTCTGTAATGAAGAAGGCAGAGCCCTTGAGTTTAGAGACGTTTTTAAAAACCACACTTCTGTCGTTGAAGCTAGAAAGATTTAGGATAACTGGACGAGTATAACCTCTGCGAGCTGCACCGAGTCTGTGGAAGCGCTCAATACTGGGACAGCTAATCTTTAATTTATCAGTAAATACAGATGAGATGCTAGCCAACAATGTGTCAGCGGTTTCGTTCGGGTCTTCTGAAACGCCGTGTATTATAATGTTATTTCTTCGAGAGCGGTTTTCAAGGTCATCATTCTTTTGCATCAGCTGTGTTACTCTGGAATTTAAAGAGTTAATTTCAGCGTGAAAATCAGAAACTAGATTGGAATTTTCGGGCGTGGGTAAAGACTCTAATGCAGCCACACGTGACTCCAAAGCATCAAAGCGGCAAGCAAAAGACTGCTTAATGTCCGCGATGTCACGGGCCAACTGATTCTGCCCAGCTAGTATTCTAGAAAACATGTCAGACACCGAAGGATTCGAAGAGATTTCACTGTCAAGATTTACAGCGGAAGAACTCGCATCGTCAGCCTCCCCGAGAGTGAAACTGGAACCACTCACAGACCGGGTTAAAGGTCTGGTACCAGATGTACTGCTTTTACTGGAGTTCGCTGACTTTGATGGGGGGCCTGGATTGAGTTCCACGTCACCACTCAGGAGGAGATGACATGCGCAATAAAACGCGTGCACGCAGCAGGACACAAGATTACGTGGGCAAGGGTACAGCAGCAAGAATCGATCATCAGACCGGACGCACTCAGCGTCAGAATAGTAACATACCTGCATGAAGAGCAAGCAGTGATTTAACATGACGCCGGTGCCGCTGCAGCCTAACCCACTGAAGAGCCGATCCGCGCACATGGCCTTTATATCCTTGGCAGATGACGTCATAGACCAGCAGTGCAGCGAGATTGGTTGACCTATCGAGAAGTTGGCGAGATGACTGGCTTGCAGATATTGGAAGAATGCGGGAAACCCGAAGCCATCACACAGGGTATCAGCTGGCAAGTCCAAGGGTAAGCACACGGTGGTATCCACGTGCCCATCCAGAAGCGAAGAAGCCAAGCCAGACGAGACGATTCCGCAAGGGCCGTGGTCAGCAAAACAAGCGATGAACTGCATGAAGAGCAAGCAGTGATTTAACATGACGCCGGTGCCGCTGCAGCCTAGCCCACTCTCTGGTTGTGGAGACATTTCTCGAGTCCTGCGGGCAGCTGCGCTAAAGCACACACTGTCCAGTAACTTAGCGAAAGCATTAAAACGAAATCATAACATACTTGAACGGCGAATCATTACAACTTGAGCGCGAGCCATTTATTTTATTTATGGATACTGCAACTTTGACTTGGGGCTTTTTAGAGAAAGAGGAATTGTAGGAAATAAAAAAACAAACAAAACAAATAAAGATATCATTCTCACAAGAAAAACACGATGAAAAGTTTTATTTGCGCCTGTATTACAAGTCCAGTAAGCATTTTATTTGGTGCATGGCGTAGGGACAGCGGGCTCAAGAGGGCCGTATACCACCGACGAATAAAAGGACACGAGTAGTGTTAGAAACAAGTCCAGGAAGGAACATATCCGTTCCTCTTCGAGGGAACCCGCCGCGGTGGCTCAGTCGCTTTGGCGTTCGGGTGCTTATTCCAAGGTCGCGGCTGCCGAAATCATTGGAGGCGAAATAAAAAAGAAAACGCTCGTATGCTGTGCAATGTCAGCGCGCGATGTTGCTAAAGGTGGTTTAAATTAATCCGGAGTCTCCTACTTCGTAACACATGATGTTGGGCTAGTCGGTTCATGGTTAGAGCAGAACAGAACTGCGCGTCTTTTGTCCCGTCGTCTTCGCGCAGTTTTGTTTTGCTCCCCTACTTCGGCGTCCCGCGTAGCCCCATGTGTCACTTCGGGGCGTTGAAACTTCACAATTTAATTTTTTTTTCAGAGGTGGTTGCTTATGTGTTCGTTTGCTTATGTATATTATTCAATTTTTCGGTAGCTAAAAATGATTTCATTCTGTTTTTCTCGAATTTTTTACAATTGATCCAAATTGGTGGATTTCGGCTCATCAGCAATAAAAATAGGTTCTAATATAGCGGAAACTAGTAAAACGCACCGCAGCTCTTTGATTTACACTAAAGAGAGGTCCATTCGCGCTACCCAGGCGTACAGAGGCGGCAGCCATGGACGAAAACCTGAGCCGCGGCTACATCCAGCTTGGCCGGCACCAGAAGCAGGGGGTGCTGGGTCGAGGGCCGCAACCCGGGCCGACCGGTGCCGGTCTGGGTGATGAGCGGCCCCCTGAGGATCGCTGCAGCTGCGTCTACCTGGCGCTGCTGCTGGCCGGCGTGGGCTTCCTCCTCCCCTACAACAGCTTCATCACGGCCGTCGACTACTTCCAGGACAAGTACCCGAGGACCACCATCGTCTTCGACATGAATCTCGTGAGCTGGAGAGATGACCTCTGCTTCTTAAAGAAGCGTCGCTTCTGGCTGCAGGCTATGGATTGCCTTAGAGCTTTTTGTTGGGCTAGTGGTGCAGTTTGAATGGTGTAATTCAGAGCTAAGGAAAAATGAACAGGAGGAGAGTCGCGTGTTCTTGTCGCTCACTTCCTTTCCATGTTTATTTTCGCTGCATTGCAACTGTCCACTATGGGTTTGTCCTTTGAATCACGAACAAACGCACGCAAATGAGGACAGAGATAGAGGAAGACAGCTCATGCTGTCTTGTAGCACTCATGTTGTATTTTCCTATCTCCGCCTTCGCCTGTGTACGCTTATTCGTGACTTAAAGGAATGCAGCATCGACTGACCTAAGAGTTTCTGCGGGGAAACGGCCTCGCAGTCGGTGTCGTCGTGTGTTATAAGTGGGAACTTCGGCTTTTAGCTGCTGTCCTGGGAGAATGTTATCTTGGTGCCTTGGGACGGAGAACATACACCCTGTATGAACTTGTGATCCTACTCTTATGGTGTAGGAGAAATGGGATAAGGGAATACACGAATTTATCGCAGTGTTTTCTAGAAATGCTTGACAAAGATTGTTGCCGGCCTCTCCGCGACGTTGAGTTATTCTGGTGAAAGGTGAAGATGACGCAAGTCTTGGGCGCTACTGTCTACGTCTCTTTTTTTTTTATTTTGAAGGAGGAAGAAAGGTTGGAGCGAAGTTCAGATTCAAATGTGAACTTACCGCAACAAAAAATTAGGCAGAGACACTTGAGACTGCTCACGTGTCAGAATGCGGAAGCATTAAAGTGCCGAGTCATGCTACGTCGCAGAATGACTATTAGTCATGACTATGACTACGCGTCTTGACTGTGCGTACTTTGTACAAACTCTATATACCTTACATTATGTTAATTGTAAAGTGCTGATTCATGCTGCGTTGCAGAACGATTATGAGTCATGACTATGAATACGAGTCATTACTACGCATACTTTGTGTCAACTCCTTACAGGTTACATTATGTTACTTGTAAAGTACTGAGTCATGATACGTTAGAGAATAACTAAGAGTCATGACATTCATAGGTGTAGTGTGTTATGTTTCATAATTCATGACTATACATGTTCGCTTACATTTTGGGACGTCATACACCGTTGTTCTGACATCATCCGAATTTTGTGCCGTGGACGGCGACAAACGGCGGACAGCGGCTTTTGTGTTCATGGGACATATACTGCTTTCGCAGTAATAAATATTGTACAGGAAAATCTTTCGTTTATGTAACAAGTTGGTGCTCTATTGCATTAAGCGAGCAGGAGCAGCAAAATGATCGACAGCACTTGGTTTTAATTAATACTGTCTGCGCTTCCTGTGGTCTAAATAAAAGGCTGCGAACGTTAATTCTGCGGCAGAGATTTCGTCACGAAACACATATAGCGAGTTCCCGCTACCTGACTTTATCGCGCAGCTATAGCAACGTCTAAACCCAACAAACTGAGCAGTATCTTTTGGTGCTGTTGGCTTAAGGCGCAGTAAAAGGCGGTTGAAGAAGACACTTTGTCGAGCCCTGCGGCTTACGGCCGCTCGTTAAAGGTAACGCCGTTTCCAACGTCTTTTCTCCCGTTACAGCTATCTTGGCGCGCTACATTTCAGTTCTGGCTATAGCGGCAGACATTGCACAATCAGTGTCTACATCCTTTCTCTAAGCCACAGTCATAACGCTTGGTACACCGTGTTCCTGACAACGCAAAAAAACACAGAGAGAGAAATAGAGAGAGAGAGAGAGAGAGAGAGAGTTGAAAGCTAGAGGTGATCGCACATAGGAAGCAAAAGCGCTGTCAGGGCGCGCTCGTTTAAAAATTTGATAGCGTCCGTTGTTGTCCGGCGCGTCTGTTGCGCAACCCCGTGAACTCTCGCGAGCTTTCGTTGAGCACTCGCTTTAACGCCTGCCGTAAACTGACTCAGATGCGCGTTCTTGGAGCACTCGTTGCTCACCCGACAACGAATGGGGATGTCGCAACGCCTCTGCCGCTTGTAAACATAAAACACTTTCGTACACGATCCCTTGCGAAAGAGACTGCCGAGACAAAGAGCCCTTGCCGCTATGTTGTTGCTGTCAGCGCCCCTAAATGTGACAGATGTTGCAGTGGCTTAGGATTTGTTTGTTTATCGAGGAGGCGCGTGACCTGAGCTTTTAAGAAACGAGGAAGGTGGTATTTTTTAGAACTGCAGGGCTTAAACAACGAACTTTGTTTATAACGAATTTTGGGAGAAAGGCGTGAGGGCCGAACGACGGGGCGAAAATTCATTGTGGAACTTGACCTTCATGGATGTAAATGATACGCAGGAACACGAGAGACACGACACATTTACCTTTTGTTTCTCCATACTGGTTGAGTACACTGTAAACACGAGTACTCTGATATGGGAGTATATATATATATATATATAATATATATATATATATATATATATATATATATATGACAGAAGCCAACAGCCACTGTTGGCTTCTATATATATATATATATATATATATATGTCTTGAAAAAGGACAGGCTCTGTCCGAAACGTCGACTCCCAATAAACGAAGCGTTTCTCAATTTCGCATCTTATTTTAAACTAGCAACCAAGTACGTTTACCTTATTGTACTATATATATATATATATATATATATTTAAGGGAGTGCACTAGAGGACAACTTACTCCCTTTTTACTTCTTTCTGCTAAGAGTGTAGCAATGTTTGTACTCTGCAAGTATTAACTAGATTGCGCTAACGGCCTGGTACTTTTGGGCATACTTTGTACTGCAGAACATCTACAGTTCTATCCGCCCAGACCCTCCGCGGTGGCTCAGTGGTTATGGTGCTCGGCTGCTGACCCGAAAGACGCGGGTTTGATTCCGGCCGCGGCGGCTGAATTTCTTTGGAGGAGAAATTCCAGAGGCCCGTGTACTGTGCGATGTCAGCGCACGTTAAAGAACCCCAGGTGGTCGAAATGACATTGGTGAAAACAGCGCGAAAGAAAAAGCCCGAAGGCGAAACGAGGAAGTGACAGGAAAGAGCGCTGACTGACAACTGAATTTATTGAGCGAAACTCGCGCAATATATAGGAAGGCAGTGCCAAAGATAGTCAGATGCAGTCAACGTCACATGGTGCAAAGAGCCATAAAAGCGATAAAAACAAAACAAGGTGAAAAAGCTAACAGTGAACTGAATATCAAAAGGGGTGGTAACAAAATGAAAACTACACTCAATGACTATACACAGTTAACGTCACATGGTGTAAAGAGCCATAAAAGCGATAAAAACATAACAGGGTGAAAAGGCTAACAGTGAACTGAATATCAAAAGGGATGGTAACAAAAAAAATACATGATGACTTAAACAGTTAATGTCACAAGGTGTAAAGAGCCATAAAAACGATAAAACATCCATAGCAGGTAACAAGGGTAAAACCGATAAAAACTGACGAAATGGAATTGTGGAAAGAATAAAAACTAACTGAATGTAACAACGTATGGCTAAAAACATGCACACACCTTAACAATAAAACGATGAAATAGTGACACTCAACGATTGAAACACGTGTAGTCAACAATAAAAATTTAGCAATGTTGTTCCAAAAAGGCAAGTTCACTCCTGTACAATGATTTTGACGCGTCACTGACACATTCCAAGCCCTTTCTTTTTATAAAGAAAGCCTCCTTCAACTCCCGGGCTACGCTGTCTCTACTCCTATCAAGAACAACAGTTTCCCGTAATCGAGGCATGCATTTACAATCTTTGCAATGAAGCGCTAGATTAGAGCCAGTGCCTTTTTCAAGTGAGCGCTCATGTTCCCTTAAACGTTCGTTCAGGCACCTTCCGGTTTGACCAATATAAACTTTGTCGCATGTAAGCGGAATCTGGTAAATCACCCCTTCCCTACACCTGACGAACATGTTGGCATGCTTTACGCCACAGGTTTGCTGTCTTGGCTTTTCGTTATTTATCCTGTGACACAACGTAGCTAGCTTGCAAGGGGCAGAAAAGACTACGGGAATCTCATATTTATTTGCAACCTTTTTCAAATTATGTGCTACCCGGTGGGAATACGGGATAACGGCTGGCCTCAACCTCCTATTGCTTTCCTGAGTAACGTTTTTCTTCTTGCCTTTCCGAAATTTCCGGAGCCCTCCACTACGGCGTCTCTTGTAGCCTGAGTCGCTTTGGGCCGTTAAACCCCATAAACAACCAAACCAAATCTATCCGCCCAAAACGGAGTGTATCCGCCTGGCGTTTCCGGAACGTTCGCTCTCAACCTGCAGGTGTACATCCTGACCGCGTTCCTGGCCGTGGTGGTGAACAACCTGCTCGTGGAGACGCTTCCGCTGCAGGTGCGCATCACCTTCGGCTACCTCCTCTCCTTCGCCACGCTGCTCTTCGTGGCGTTGTTCGAGGTTCACTGGGAGAGCTTCGAGCACGACGCCGGATACCGGGCAAACCTGGTCGCCATCGCTGTCGTCGCGCTCGGCTGCACAGGTGAGGGAGTTCTGTTAACAAAACTTTTTTAGACAGTCTATAGACTGTCTATAGACTGTCTATGGACAAATCCTATAGAGTAGTCTGTAGGCAATACAAATGCCATAGCTAGTCTGCAGACAATCTATAGATTTAGAGAGTCTACAGACTATGAATAGACAAAGAGAAATATCTATAGGAAGGCAATACAGTATATAACAAGTCTATAGACTGTCTATAGGCTTCTACCTATAAAGACTATAGACTATAGATAAATCCTATAGAGAAGACTGCCGCCGCGGTGGCTCAGCGGTTATGGTGCTCGGCTGCTGACCCAAAAGACGCGGGTTCGATCCCGGCCGCGGCGGCTAGAATTTCTTTGGAGGAGAAATTCTAGAGGCCCGTGTGCTGTGCGATGTCAGTGCACGTTAAAGAACCCCAGGTGGTCGAAATTTCCTGGAGCCCTCCACTACGGCGTCTCTCATAGCCTTAGTCGCTTTGGGACGTTAAACCCCATAAACTAACTGAACTAAACTGTAGAGAAGTCTGTAGGCAATACAAATGTCATAGCCTATCTATAGACAATCTATAGATTTATAAGTCTACAGACCATGAATAGACAAAAAGAAATATCTATAGGAAGGCAGTAGAGTCTATAAGAAGTTTATAGACTATCTATAGACCATTTTTATAAGGGTTGTACGTCCACGCGTAGAATTAACGAACTGGCTCCGTAAACTAAGGCTGCGACCTCACCCTCATTCTCGTCCTCTTCACTCCCTCGCTAACCGTGGCGGCAGCCATTTTGGTAGCACCTCCTGATAGCCGACCATTGCTCTGCGTGCGAAACGCACTAATCACGTGATTCTAGCCGGCGACATGATGGCCGCTACGAAATGCTTTCCTGCGTCGTTTCTAAGATGAGGATTATATGAAGTGCGGTAATATTATTTTTAAAGAAATTTCAACACTTGCGGAAGGAGTCACTCGTTGATGAAGTGTCCCCCTTTTTTTTTGTTCAAACATTCTTGACAATAGCGTATCTAAGCAAGGAGTCTGCATAGCTCTCTTACCATGCTTTATTCGAGTGCTTTCAAGTCTTGACGTCATAGAGGTGCGGTGGTGTTGCTGTATGATGCGTGTCTATGCACCGAACGTGTATTCTCATGTGTAGCCTACCTCAGAAGAGAATGCGAGCCAAACGTTTAACGAGAGGCGCGCGCCCCGCTTCTGGCGTTTGCCTTTGATCGACTGGTTCTTTCATTTATGTTAGGCTGAAAGCGAAGGGCGTAGCGGCGAAAAGTGAGTGAAATCTGGCGACTTATCTAACCATACGAAAGCTGCGAGGAAATGTGATACAGTATATGGTTAAGTCCTCCGTAAACAATGCTACTTAAAACGTTACGAAATGTGTAGCGACCTTGAATAGCAGCGGTTTATCGGAGAAAGTGATTCCGGTCTTGAAAGGTCCTAGGAGCGAAGAATCGTGAGCACGCATTACTTTAGTGCGCAAGGATGTACAAAATTTTTTTAGACAGTCCATAGACGGTCCATAGACTTCTGCCTATAGTGTCTACAGACTCTCTATAGACAAATCCTAGAGGGGAGTCTGTAGGCAATAAAAATGCTATAGACAGTCTATTGACAATCTATAGATTTATGTCCATACACTTTTAGTAGACTTGCTTACAGGCAGTCTATAGACAATAAATAGACAACGAGAAATACCTACAGCAAGGCAATAGGGTCTATAAGAACACTATAGACTGTCTATAGGCCATTTTTATAAGGGGAACCGCGGGGAGAATTGTATGAAGAAGATTTCATACGTCTTTAAAAACGTAAATGCGGGAGAGGTTTCGATACACAAATATTGCCGCTTGTTTTCTGGAAGGTTTGCCGCATGCATAATCTGTAGCGTACACTAGATGGAAGTTCTGATTTGGGGCGTTCCGTTAGCCAAGTGACAATTTTTTCGCTGTCTTGTTTTACCGTTTCTAGGCCAGAAGTTCTTGGTAGTGATGCTACTATTAACAGTGATGATTGCTCGTTCGTCCTCTTACAACAACAGCGCTGTGTATCGTCCCTTCTTGTCCTATGGCCTTGTGCCGTTGCGCTGTTTCACACGAAATCATGTCCCCTTACAGTGCAGCAGTCCAGTTTCTACGGGTACACCAGCATGCTGCCTTCCCGGTACACACAGGCAGTCATGACCGGAGAGAGTGAGTATTCGCTCGACAGTCCAACCGAACGTCATGCCCGAGTCTAAATCACTGCGGTGTAGCAATGGTATTATCTCTAGAGTAGATCGCAAAGAGAAAAGACGGCTAGAACATTGCGTCCTACTTGCTACCTTATCCGAAAGAGCGGATCCAGTCCACCAATCGATGGGGGACATGCGGCGATAAATGTGTCTTTTGTCGCCGGACAAATGTCAACATAGCTAGAAAGAGCCAGAGAGTCGATTTTTGTCGAGAAGAACAATTTAATAGAGAAATTGAACTTTGGGGGATCGAGGCGCGATTGAAAAGATTGAGGGCTTTGAGGTGGACAGATAACAAGAAGAGGAAAAAAAAATGGTTCGATGCTATGAGGCTTAACTGAAACAAAACAATATTTGAATTAAATGTTAACAAGGCAACCGCCTCGAATCTGGCTGAGAAACTTCTGCATGGCGGAGCAAATGCCCAGTGTGCTTGTGGCTGTTACAACTCAGGGAGCAACCAGAACAGGACAAACGCAAGCCCAGCAGCCGCCGCCGCGGTGGCTCAGCGGTTACGGTGCTCGGCTGCTGACCCGAAAGACGCGGGTTCGATCCCGGCCGCGGCGGCTAGAATTTCTTTGGAGGAGAAATTCTAGAGGCCCGTGTACTGTGCGATGTCAGTGCACGTTAAAGATCCCCAGGTGGTCGAAATTTCTGGAGCCCTTCACTACGGCGTCTCTCATAGCCTTAGTCGCTTTGGGACGTTAAACCCCATAAACCAAACCATAAACCAAACCAAGCCCAGCAGCTGAAGCAGAATTTTCTCTGTTTGCGTTTTTAGTGAAAAAAAAAACAGTACTTAATGGTGTCAAACCCAACCAAGAATCTCGTGGGAAGCTTCGGAGTAACTCGGGTAAGCTCGGGTTTGTTCGGAGGAGCGTCGCACAAGCTGCAGCCAATGAGAGGAAGCTCGGGTAAATTCGGAGGAGTGTCGTGCCAGCTGTAGCCAATGGGGCAAGGGCATTGCGTCAGCTTCAGCCGAGTGGAGAGCGGGTGTGAAGATGAAGAGCGGGAAATGCGGTTGCACGCACATGCAGGTGCCAGAAAGAAGAGACTTAGAATGAACACATGCTTTCACACGTCTACTTGGTTTAACTACGTTAAAATCCTGCCACTTTTTTTTGTCCCTTCTTCCTGCTTCGCCGCCAGGTGCCGCGGGCGTGCTGGTGTCGGCCAACCGCATCCTGACCAAGGCTTTGCTGCGGGACGAGAGGCTCAACACCCTCCTCTTCTTCCTCGTCTCGGTGACGGTGGTGCTGCTGTGCTTCGTCATACACCTGGTCCTGCACCGCACCAGGCGAGTGCAGCTGATCTTGCACCATATCCGTATCAGTGAGGCGGCGCACCGCACCAGGCGAGGGTAGACGATCTTACACCATCTTCGTTTTAATGCGGCGACCTTACCGAACACGACCTCACCTCGCCAGGACACGCAACGCCTAGTGTAGCTGAGATCGAGAACGCGTTGACGCTAAATGGGTAGTTTGTCAGGTCTGGATCGCTCGCCTTTATTTATGCTGAAATATTTAAAGAAAGGAGAAATGAACAACACCAGGCCATCAGTGTTGAGAAATAATAGCGGATGATTGGTTGCTGGGCGGAAAACAGCACGGAAGCATGATAGGATGATGACCAAACACTCTCTTTCAACTAAGCTGTTGTTGCGAATCCGTAATTAAAATATACGTATCTGAACGTGCAGCAGAAAGAATAACGTACATAAAACAGATGGAACACTACTACGTGACGGCTACGCCACGAAATCAATCTCTTTCCCTGATATTGCCTGAGACGGCCTACTGACGCATTCGACACCTGCCCGTGCTATCTGTGTAGCTTCCACAATTTCCCTAGACACGCCGTTGCGGTGGCGATACGAAACGATCGTCTTTTTCTGCAGAGGATGGAAAAGTTGGCCTCGCGTCACTACAATAGACTGCCAGCTGGCCTTTTGTAGCAATGTTACAGACTTTTATGTTGTGTCCTTGCAGACGCACATTCAAACAACTGCCGGTTTGACCTATTACCTGCCACATCAGAATGGAATTTTTTAGCCAGCGCCCCGCCTAAAGGGGATGTAGGGATCTTTGTGTTTAATAGTGCAGTCAAATTTCCGCGTCTCGTCCTGTCGTGCTTCCTTACCGTGCGCTTGGAGCATGATGGCCTTAGCTGCCTATCTGCCAATAAACTTAATACAATACAATACCTACCGTTCTTCATCGCTGTATTTCTCGTGTAAAGATGGCACTAACCAACGTATGCCTAAGCCTGTTCACTTTCCAATGGGCACTGAATCTCTCTTGGACGTCCTGCGGACATCCTGAACGTCCGTAGGACGTCCAAGAGAGGTTCAGTGCCCATTGGGTTCTGTTGTCAGAGTGGGCTAACAAAGCATGAGTAAACGCTATCGGGGCGTTCAAGAGTCAGACGGATTGATGAGATCAGAAAACTTCCTGCGGACATCCTGAACGTCCGTAGGACGTCCAAGAGAGGTTCAGTGCCCATTGGGTTCTGTTGTCAGAGTGGGCTAACAAAGCATGAGTAAACGCTATTGGGGCGTTCAAGAGTCAGACGGATTGATGAGATCAGAAAGCTTGATTGAATACCGTAGGAGAAGCCTTTGTTCTGCTGCGGACGCGGCTTTGCTGATGATGATAGTGACGGTGTGGCTTGCTCCTCTTTTCGTGTCTGACCTCCCCACCACCTTCCACGTAGGTTCGTGCGCTTTTACCTGGGCCTGTGTGCCGCGGCTGGCGAGGAAGGGGCCGGCGACGGGTTCACCGACGACGCCCTGCACACGCGAATCCTGCTCGAACCGACCGAAGACGTCGGACTGGTAGGCTGGTGCTCCCTCACTATCCTCGTCCATGTTACAGCGGCAGCGACCTCTGCGAAGCCGCCTAAGGTTCAGTCCGAGGCGCTTCAGTGCAATAACTTCAGAGCGTAGTCGACAGCCTGGAACGCTCTTTCACGGTGCCGTCGAAAGAACCCAATGCCACACAAAAATCTCTCGAGTGCGTCCTTGCTACATCTGCTGGTTTCAGTGGCGCGATATTGAACGGGTTAGACAAGGGAAGAGAGAGAGACCTTTTAATGAAAAAGCAGACCATTTGGTTTATTAGGGCTTAACCTCCCAAAGCGACTCAGGCTGTGAGGGACACCAAAAAGCAGATAATTCAGCCGGCGTTTAAAAATCGCTGGCGTGCTACTCTGCGTGGGGAAGGGAATTTGGGAGTTAAAGACGGTTGGAGAGCGGTGCGGAAAAGGTAAAATGAAATAAAAAGAGACAAGCGAAGGAAAGATAAGGAGCTTATTATGACACACGTGTGAAGTAAGCTAGCAGTCAACGAAACCAAGGAGCATAGGGGAATGTTTCTGTATATATTTTTTAATTGTGGTGTTGATCAGCGGGAGATTAATAGTGTATTGTTTTATCGCAGAAAGATTATTGATTAGAAAGCAGAAGAAAAAACACCACGTGTCGCAAGTGAGATGCGGTTGTTTTTTCTTCTGCTGCGTCCGGATTATCGGACGCGAAATTCGGAGGTCGTGGGTTCGGATCCCACCGGCAGCATCTGGTTGTTTTTTATTCCGTTTTCTCATCAATTATTTTTGAGCGATAAAATAATTACAGTATCGATCTCCAAATAATTAACACCGGAAATTGAAAAGAGAATAAAACATGGATCTCCCCAGCAGCATCTGGTTGTTTTTTTATTCTGGTTTCTCATCAGTTATGAAGGGTAGCGGATCGGGATAGTTGGTGCAGTTTGACATTTTTCGAAGCGCTAAAACAACCTGGACGCAGAGGGAACATACAGGGACGAGCGCTCGTCCCTGTCTGTTCCCTCTGCGTCCTTGTTGTTTTAGCGCTTCGAAAAATCTCATCAGTTATGTTTGAGGGATAAAATAATTACGGTACCGATCTCCAAATAATTAACACCAGCGATTGAAAAAAGAATAAAACATCCCCTATGCTCCTTGGTTTCGGTGACTGTTGCCTTCCTTCATGTGTATGTCGTATGAACACCTTTTTTCACTTCACTTGCCTGTATTTAGATTGATATTAAAGTGATGATGTTAACGATGACAGCTATCTGTAGTCGATACTACTGCGGTAACTTCATAACTCGTGCTACGATTAGGACACGAAACGCTGGCTTGGCGTTAAATGTGGTAGCACACAAAACGCGAAACAACGAATTCCTTTTTTACCGTGGCGCTCATGCCCGAATGTGAAGACTGATTTCGCGCGTGTTAGCACAGAGCTGACAAGAGGGTCATTAATTAACGATCGCCATTCATTCTCTGCACTAATAATAATAATAATAACTTTATTCGCATCATGCATACATGATGCCGGAGGCCTGCGGAAAAAGCTGTCACAACGGCAGCTTGACAAGGCCACAGGCCCCCGGACCGGCAACATCACACAGTGGTCAGCAAAATATATAACTAAACACAGAAATTCGCACTAGTTATTTTGAGCATAGAGAGGGGAAAGAACATAAAACGACGGCATTCAACGCTTCAGAAAACCGCTTTACAGGTCAGGAACTATAAATTACATGCATTGAAATTCCACCATACATCGGGGGGGGGGGGGGGGGGGGGGGGAATGAATAAATAAATAATAGTCAGCATTCACAATCAACAAAACAAAAGTTATTACATTGAGACAGATAGCCTATACAAAGCATCATCAGGAAAGAGAGCATAAAATTCCGACAAGTGTTTATCGCCGGAATTGAAACTACAACGAGAAAATTAGAATTGAAACTACACTCGTTCCTCTTTGCACGTTCCTTAATCGTGCATGCATGTTACGACCACTGAATTTCCGGTTTCAGGAAAAGGCAGACGCACTAAACCACAAAAGTTTACAGGACACGAAAGCATTGCGCAAACTGACTGCTTGTAGCCAGTGCTTATGAATGCCGAAAATTTGCTGCGGCGCTTTCTACTTGCGGGCGCGATGGACCGGCGTCACTTCTGATTCGCTGTCCCCGGTGTGTCTCTGGCGATTTGAGCAAATTGCGACGGGTCACCAAGGAGGAAGGCAGGGGTTGGAGGACGTCCGCCTGTTTGCCCTTTCTTTATTTTTTTTTTCCAGCGCGACATTCTAGAACATAATTTTTCAGAAAACCGGCGTGCTGTCTCGACGCGGCACTTTTGCCCGCACGGTGCATTGTCTTTGTCATCTTTACGCGTCAACGTTGACTCGTGTTGCCGCGAGCGCCAGCGAGGAAAAAAGAAACCATACTAACTCACAAAACAAAGGATTGACGTTTGCGCAGCGGCCCGGAAGGCATCCCCGAAAACGCGACTGATGATGGCATACGCAAAGAAATACCGGAAGAGAACTCACCGCGAACTCTCTCGCGTATACATTTAGAAAGACTGAAAGCTCACATTCGAGACTGGTGACACATCGCGCATGTTCAACCTCCTTTTGTTCTATCCTCTTTCTTTGAATCTGCTATGCCATCGCGTGGAATATGTTCAGAATATCGTCTTCCACGCGTTTTACCCACTCTTTTTTTTTTCACTCTACGTACACGACGTCCCGAGGCACCGAAAATCAAGCAGTTTGCCCCCGTCGCCGTCGTTGCCTCGACACGAGGAGAGCGCGGACACCCGTCAAAATAACCTTACGGTTTATTTACCCCGCCGCTGCCCCCGGTCGGCGTCGCCACTGTTTCGCGCCGTCCGAGCGTGCGTTGCTGGTTGTTTTGTTGGGCGGCCCTGAAAAAAGCGCGGGAAACGCCGTCCAGTTTACAGTCAACGCAAGCCGAGCCGAGCCAAGACAAGACAAGACAAGCAAGGAAGAGCTTTCGGCGGCAGTTTGGGCAAATGGGATTTCGTCTTTCGCAGATTCGCCCCCCGACGGTTCGTTACATTTGCTTCTGTTCGGCGGATTCCGCTCGCCGGCCACGTTTTGTTTGTTTGTTTTTGTTTTTTTTTTCTGCGCTTTCCGTTGAATTTACGACGCCGACGACGAGGACCTGCTTCCCAGGTGGCGTTGTTCGAGAAGAAGGCGTCGAATGTAGGACGGGGGGGGGGGGGGGCTACGAGCAAAGAGTTGGTACTATATAGTGTGCTGGACGACCTGATGTAGGTTTGGAGAGGGAACAAAGGGGCGGGGTTAGTAGTGGACGGGGATGGGTTCGAGGTTCGAGTTCGGCGAGAAGGGCTGAAAGAGACGTCGGGAAAAGAAGAACGTCGCTTTAGTACGACGGCGATGCGCGCCCGTCTCTCTGAGTCCCCCCCCCCCCCCCCCCCCCCGCCCCCAACTCTTTTTTTTTGTATTTCGCAGGGTCATCTTCGCCCTTACGACCATCGCATTCCATTCGAATATTTTTTTTTCTGTTCGCGTCAAAGTGCAGGTAGACAGAAAAAAAAAACAGCATCTCTCACGATCTGCCGTTGGCGTTCTTCGTTATAACGTCTTCTTATTGTGTCTGTGTATATCTGCCGGAAAGATGCGGCCAGAAGCTACGAAGGAGATCAAGGCGCTTCGGGTAGCTTTTATTTTTGCTTTTTCTTTATTTGTCATTCTAAGCGGACAAGTACGAGCGGACCCGTCCCTCTAAAGTGCCGCCATTTCTCTTTTCCGAACTCTTCTACGGCCGCTATCCTTTCGTCCCTGAACATTACCTTTGCTTTTTTTTTTCCCTTCCCTCCTGTATACTTTCAGGAGGAATTTCGTCCTTCGGATGTTTTGCTCACACATATACGCGGCACGCACAAACGCTCGAGGGCCGCATACACGCACCGCATAGTATGCCCGGTAAAAAGCTTTTTGGAATAAAATGGCTCTTCTCCTCCTTTCCTCGAATGGCTCCGCCGGCTTCGTCGTCGTTTGAGGAAGGCGTTGTAAAGGGAAAGAGGGGAGGGGGGTGAAGGGTGGCCTCGCTCGAGTATGGATGAAGGCCCCCGCCAGATGGGGCTGTGTCCGATTTTTCCCACTGCCCGGCAGGCGCCTCTGATGCCTGGCCTCATTTTTTTTTTCTCTCTAGATTTCTTTCTTTGTCAAGCTTGGTTTGGTCAGATTGCGTGCTTTTTTCTGCTTTGTTGCAGGGAATCTGGGCGCTTGATGCGAGTTCGGCATTTCATTTTGTATGCAGTCCTTCTTTGTTTTTTTTTCTCCAATGCTTGCGCTGTCTTAACCTTTTGTCAGTTTCATTTTTGTCGCCTCCCAGTGTTTGGCGGGGCCGCGCGATTTTCGTCCCCTACGCAGCCCTTGCTCGTTTCTTTTTTTGGGACGCTTATAATTTCTAATCATTCCACACTTGCCCCGCCAAGACCCGTTTTTCTTTTTTTTTTTCCTTGATGAGGTGCAGCCGCTTTCGTGGACGGCAAGAAGAGAGCTTTTGAAGCGTTTACTTGTTTTTCGCCCGTACGGTTTCCAGCCGGGCGGCTCGCGTCATGCTTCTTATGCGGATTTCAACTTCGGCATGGCCGCATATGCGATTTATTTCTCTTTCGCCTTCTGTCAGCTTTGCTTGCATTAAACCCCCCCCCCCCCCCCCCCCCCCTGCCTCCAGTTTCACGTGTTTTTTCCGTCTTACTTTGGTGAAAAAGAACGCGGAAGGGTGAACGGCAGGTTACAGGGCCTATAAAAGGAGCTGAGTACTGACTGTTCACGCCACAAACCAGCGTGGTTTGGCGCGCGGTTGATATTCTCGCCAGTATTCAACGAGGGCTGTTTGGAAACACTGTCAATGTCAACAGTTTTATGCTGTCTCGGTCATTGTAACTAGGTAGAGATCCCCCAGGTCCCAATCTACGTTCTGTATCTACAGGCGTTCTTCTGGCCATCTATCCCTTTACCCTCCAGTACTCTGCCCGTCACGTCCGATACAGGCTGTACAAAAATGCTAGGCTTCTTTTCTTGTTGCGGAATATTATTAGGCCATCGCAAGGTCGCACAAAGCGCATTTGTCGATGTATTTCTCAGAGTCGAGTGAAGTCGTCATGTGGCGTAGAGATGTCGCAGGCAAGCAGTGAGATCTCTCGTTGCAGAATCTAGCGATTCCAGCGGGGCAGCCGGTAATTTCAATAGGCAAGGGGTGACAGAAGGTCAGGCGGGTAGAGGAAATCACGAAGTTTAAGACAATAGAAGGGGGGGGGGGGGGGGCGCAAGTGGCGCAGCACAGGGGAATCAATGGAACAGGCGTTTGTCCCGTATGTAGTTGGGTTTCTGATGCTGACGACGGCTTCATCAGCCGATGACGGAATAGTTTGAGGTTTCGCTGTATACACCTCAGCAAGGTTTACCAACAGCGCATCCTGTTCCCTCTAATATACTGCGCGTTTCAGCGAATGCTTTCAAGAGAGAGAAGAGAGCTACAGAAAGGGGGAAAGGCCGGGATATTAACCAGAAAGGTTTCTGGTTGGCTACCCTGCACTGTGGAAGGGAATGAGGGGATTAAAAAGGGAAGAGAGAAGGAACGGGAAACACAGTCACAATGTGTCAATCAAGGCAGTCTCTCGTAAAAAATAAGACAGTGCCTTGTAAGCCTTGATGGTAGTCGACTGTTGTGGCCACGGACCGAGGATCTTGGCCTCTGTGAAAGGGCGAGGATCAAGGCGGTCCAGAGCACCGCGCAGCTTACGTCTATCGTATACGAAGACAGGGCACTCACACAAGAGATGATTGATTGTCTCTTCACAGGCACAGTTTACACAAACACAAACGCTTTTAAAGTTTCCTAAAAATGGGAAGTTGTTAACGAAACGGAAATACTTTCAAGAAGTAGCTGTCAGCCGCGGCGGACGTCATTTGCAGTGAAAAGCATCTGAATGAGGTAAGAATTAACTTAAAAGAGGGCAGACACAAAATTTCGAAAGTAAACAAACCATGTGATTTGTTTCATGGGTGTAAGGAGATGGCTTCTAGCAAGTTTTAGTCGCAGGCGTTGAGTGGAACATAATTCCATATGCTTTTGAATGTTGTCCGAGGGGCCTCTCGGCATTTCCACTCACATCGAGTGACGGCAGGGTACACTTGCCCAAATTAATGTGGCGTCAACGAACTGAGTGGCTAATCACAAGAACAACTAGTGCTTGCCGGCGGCGCCGACCTCATAGGGTATATGGTAGTGCAGGTTCTCCGATCGACCGTGACATCATGGTGCACTTCAGCCCTGGGACCAATCGAGACCAAAACTGCCGGTAAAAAATCGTTTGTAATGAATTTTTAATGCTATGAACCGGAGTTTCGAGCTCATTTTCCTGATTACAAAGCCAATAGGTCTCGTTCAAGTCAAACAAACGGGCACCCAAAAGCTTTGTATCTGTATCCCTTTATTCACTAGTTACTTTTTCGATTAGCAACATTTGGTAGTTAGGGCTGTTGGGGAATTTGAAGCTACGGAAAAGACAATGGCGTATTAGTTTTTGATAGGAAGAAAAAGCCATTCTCTAAACCCCTTGCAACGCGAGGAAGTCAGGCGCTTTTTCTCCTCAGACAACCGAAACTGTGTGCTTGAGGCACGCAAGAAGCTGGGTGCAAATGCAACATCCACTTTTGACGCGTTGCTTTGCCTACGGCATCCACTTAGAGCTTCGGGTGCTATTGTACCACGCCATGCACATTATTTGCTTCGCAAGAATAGTATAGTCAAGTGCATCTACTTATATTTGCCGACGAAGCAACGGAAAGTGCATACCATGGCGCAATGAAGCAGGAAGTTCGAATTTGGCGCCTGCAGGCGTCATAGCACGTCATCAGCAGACGTACGTTTCCTTAGCAGCAGAGTTCCTGAGGACCGTATGGGCTACGTCATCAGCGAACGTTGCGTTAGCACCGGAGTTCCCGAGCACCTATGGGCTACCCCATCGGCGAATGTTGCGTTATCACCGGAGTTTCTGAACACCTTATGGGCTAGATCATCGGCGAACGTTGCGTTAGTAGCGGTGTTCTTGAGCACCTTATAGCCTACGTCATCGGCGAATGTTGCGTTATCACCGGAGTTTCTGAGCACCTTATGGGCTAGATCATCGGCGAACGTTGCGTTAGTAGCGGTGTTCTTGTGCACCTTATAGCCTACGTCATCGGCGAATGTTGGGTTATCACCGGAGTTCCTGAGCACTTTATGGGCTACATCATCGGCGAACGTTGCGTTAGCAGCGGAGTCCCTGAGCACCTTATTGCCTACGTCATCGACGAAAGTTGCGTTAGCACTGGAGTTCCTGAGCACCTTATGGGCTACATCATCGACGAACGTTGCGTTAGTAGAGGAGTTCCTGAGTATCTTATGGCCTACGTCATCGGCGAATGTTGCATTAGCACCGGAGTTCCTGAGCACTTTATGGGCTACATCATCGGCGAACGTTGCGTTAGCAGCGGAGTCCCTGAGCACCTTATGGGTTACATGGCTACATCATAGCAGCGGAATTCCTGAGCACCTTATGGGCTACGTCATCGGCGAACAATGCGTTAGCACTGGAGTTCCTGAGCACCTTACGCCCTACGTCATCGGCGAACGTTGCGTTAGCAACGGAGTTTCTGAGCGCCTTATTGGCTGTGTTTCTTCGAAAAAAAAAAAAAAACACTTGATTTCATCGTGCGGCAAAGACTTTGGAGAATAGCTTTTTTTCGTTGTTTCAGAAGCTGATATGGCATCGTCCTGTCCGGATCAGTGGCTACTACCTACCCTAAGTTGACATATTCTCTTACTACTTCCAGCACCTCGCTACCAATTGCGAACTGCTGTTCCCTTGCTAGGCTGTTGAACATTACTTTGGTTTTCTGCATGTTAATTCTTAGCCCCACCGCTCTGTTCTGCCTGTCTAGCTGATTGATCATGCTTTGCAGTTCTTGTCCTGAGGGGCTTAGCAAGGCAATGTCATCAGCGAATCGCAAATTACTCAGGTATTCTCCATTAACTCTTATCCCCAACTGTTCCCATTCCAGTCCCCGGAATACCTCCTGTAAGCAGGCAGTGAAGAGCATTGGCGAGATCGTGTCTCCCTGCCTGACACCTTTCCGTATTGGAATTTTATTGCTGACTTTATGGAGAACTATAGTAGCTAGTAGATATCTTCCAATATTTTCACATAACACTCTTCTACACCCTGATTCCGCAATACCTGCATGACAGCTCAGGTTTCCACTGAGTCAAATGCTTTCTCGTAATCAATGAAGGCTATATATAGGGGTTGGTTATATTCTGCGCATTTCTCTATCACCTGATTGATAGTGTGAATGTGGTCTATTGTCGAGTATCCTTTACGAAAGCCTGCTTGATCATTTGGTTGACTAAAGTCCAAGGTTGTCCTGACTCTATTAGCGATTACCTTAGTAAATACCTTGTAGGCAACGGACAATAAGCTGATTGGTCTGTAATTCTTCAAGTCCTTGACGTCTCCTTTCTTATGAATTAAGATAATGTTAGCGTTCTTCCAAGCTTCTGGTACTCTTGAGGTCACAAGGCATTGCGTATACACATATTACATATTAGTACATTTTTAAGCTCGTAATTTTAACCTTAAAATTTATCAACCAAGGTTAGCTCATACTACCCTGTGTATGGCGGGTCATGGTCTCAGTTGCCGCTGCACCACCATTCCTCAACTTCTGGTATTTGCTTCATTGTTTTCAAGCATTCAGAAATTCACATTTTTTGAGGTTTGAATTATACTTCAATAATATTTCTGTTACTAAAGCTATACTTCTTAAATGATTATTCTCAATGTATGTGTGGTAGTAATGAGGATATGCCAGAACTTTTGTCGCGCGTTTTCATTTCCCGGACTTTACACGCTTACAGTTCTGTCTGCTACCTTTTTGTTCTTTTCTTCACAGAGCCAAATAACCGCCTTCATACCGTTTTCACCTCTTAGCAATATGGTATCTCTATTTTCACAAGTCTTGTCAAACACTAAAGTGGCGTGATTTATGTTTCGCAAAGGCTTGATGACGAACAGGCAAAGGAGACGGCCCAGAAGCTCAGGCACCCCTTATTGTTACGTTTTATTATTATTAGCTTTTTGTGTGAAAATGTGGAACACCTTAGCTTATTACGTGCTTCGACATCTATCCTGAGACAACAACGGAATAGTCTTTGCTAGATCATTACCCACCAGGAAGAGGGAAGGGAAACGGCTTGTTGGCGTTTTCACGAGCCTAATCCGAATCATGACCCGAAGCCTGCAAAAATATGAGTTCTGCAGCGAAGCCTTCCCGAGTCACGCCGCCGCATCAGCGCATTCTCGGAGACCGGGTGCGGGCGAAAAGGATGATAAGTGCGGATTCCAGAGGGGCGTCTATAATGTGCAAGCCTACAGCAAGTTGCGACGCTACTATAGCGAGCACTAATAGGTTGTGCTAAAGTCCCTAGGTGTTTTGGTTGGTTGGTAAGCATTTATTAAATCAGTTAAGGGGCCGAAGGCCCAGATCCAGGGGTCGGCCAAGACTCCTTGGAATCTGGCAGCCTCTAGAGCGAGACCGATGAGCGTTCGTTGGTCGTCTAGGGTAGAGCTGCGTAGACGAGCCTCCCAGGTATGTTGTGTGGGTGTTGGCATGTGTTGTCGTGGACAAGTCCAGACCATATGAAGGAGGTCTGCTGGGGTATTGCAGTGTTTACACATCGCCATATACCGTTCAGGAAATATATTATGGAATCTTTTAAGATTGGGAAGTCCCTAGGTGGAGCTGCCTTAAGAAAAAAAAAATGGTTGGACCAGTCCATGCGAAATTGGTTTAAGGGAAAGGAAAGGTGCAGTAACTCTCTCGCTTTTTGTTGGACACCTCAACCACGCCGTCAGAGAAGGGAGGGAGAAGTTAATGAAAGAAAAAAGAATAGGCGCCGTATAGAGGGCTCAGGATAAACTTCAACCATCTGGGGGAGACGCTGCAGGAGAGTACTCCCAGAACCCGCCAAGGGTCTCGACAGAACCGAGGAGTGCCACGTTAGACGGCTACAAACCGGATCTGTCTTAAATCCCTCCGTACTAAAACACGTGGACCTGACATTCACGGGCAGTGGCAAATTCTGCGGGCAGTATACTGGCCTATACCACATGGTGTGGGCCTGCCAGTACAATGCACATATAGCCGCTATAAGTCTGCCAACTAGGCAGGGCTGGGAGGCGGCCCTGTCCAGCTCGGACCTGGAGGCCCAGCGGGCCCTGGTCTAGAGAGCACGGGCCGCGGCGGCGGCCAATGGCGTCCCGGAATAGCGACTGCCACCCAGCTCAACGACCATCTACACCTCCCTTTCCCAATTCAGTACAGTGTTGCAATAAATGTTTTTTCCTCCTCCTCCATCTGGGGTTCTTCAACGTGCAATAAAATTGCACAGTACATGGGCCTTCTTGCATTTCGTTTTCAACGAAACCCGGCTGTCGCGGCCGTGATTTACACCCCGGCTCAGGAGCACGACGGTTTACTACTCCGGGTGTTTTCTAGCCCTAGAGCAAGCCTCAGGTTTTTGTGACTTAAACTACAGCCACCGCGGTGGCTCAGTGGTTATGGCGCTCGGATGCTGACCGGAAAGACGCGGGTTCGATCCCGGCCGCGGCCGCAATGCAGGCGAAATGCTGGAGGCCCGTGTACTGTGCGATGCCTGTTCACGTTACAGAACCCCAGGTGATCGAAAATATCCGGAGCCCGCCACTAGGGCGTCTTTCTTTACCTGAGTGGCTCTGGGTCGTTAAACACCCGTAAACCGAATAAACTACACGTGGGACAAGCTTTGCCTAGCTCTGTCGGGAATCGCTCCTCAGTAGCGACGCTTAGATATATAAATTAAAACTCACCACTTGTGTCACAGTAAGTTCTGTGGCCTAGCAGTAGTCGGGCGCCGCTGTCACACTCACCCAGAAAAGTTTTCCCGCTGTCATCATCATCATGTGTATGCCAGTTCAGAGTAGGGAAGGCATTTTAGAATTCGGGAAGTCTGCAGACGATTTTCAGGAAGACTTTCTGGCTTGGAAAATGCCTTCAGGACTGTGTAGTTGCTCCCTCCGTGTGAAATGTTTTGCCGAGAACCGCGGGCCACTTAAAGGGACACTGAGGAGAAATTGAAGTTGGCTTGTATCGGCAGAGTACCAGCTCCTGATTACAAAAATGCCACTCATACTGACAACAAAGCTCTTGTAACGTAGAAAAGAGCAAGAACCAAAATACAGGTATCGCTGCCACAGGCCAAACTCGCAAGAACAAGCGTGATGACGTCATAGGACAAAACAGTGTTGCTAGAACCGTTGGTTCTAGCAACACTAGGACACGAGAAGCCGCGAATCACTAAGGCGCAGCCAATGCATGCGCAAATCTCCTTGACGTCGCCAGATGGCGCATCGGGACCAATCAGCGCCTTCTCACCGGCCGTAGGTGTGCTCCCGGTATTCCGCTAACTACGCTAACGGTAACAAGATACACGGTATGCTAAAGGTGTCTATTTGCAAGAACTTCGTTGACGACTTCGAGAACGGGATCCATCGTAACGCTGGCAAAACTCCGGTGCAAACGTAAGCGAAGCGACGGTAGTGACGGCCGCAATAGCCGATAGATGCCTTCAACGTGCGGCCGGCGGTAGCTTTCATTTCGGCTGCTGCTAGGCCGCTCTGCTGGCCGTCAGAAATCACGGAGTCTGCGTCACGTCATGTGCACGTCATGTTTCACGTCACTCAGTCCTGTGTCGTCATAAGAGAATCCCAAGTTTGAATCTGAGCGGCGGGAAAAAGTTTTTCAACTTCGAATCCAAATTTCTTAGAAATAAATGCATCTTTCGCTGCCGGCCAAGTGGCAACAAAGCCATGAAATGCCCAACTATCGGATTTTGCTATAAAAAAAATATTAATAGAGCTCTCCTCACTGTCCCTTTAATTCTGCCCTCTTGAAAGAGTCAAGTAGGAACACTCTCAACGGGGTGTGTACTGGGCAGCTCACAAGAGCAAGCCTTTGCTCATTTCAGTAAAGAAATTTCGGGTTCGAAGTACCCTGACTACTTTTTGAACGTCTTCTTGCACATTACCTTTTTCCTCCGAGTTTTGTTAGCATTCGATTTTCATTTGAAACAAGCTGGTCTTCCCGTTCGGTTGAACATGGTGAGTAGCTGCTTCCTCTGCTTCATTACTTGTTTCGTTCAACCAAGCGGAAGATACCCGTATATATACCTCTTATCAGGCTAGGGAGCCCTAACTGGAAAAGTCTCTTCCCCCTCCCCTCCCCCCTTACGTTTGCCCGCTCTCAGACCTATGAGATGCATGTGAGTCACGTGACCGTAGGAGTCATACGAGCCGCTGATTTGCGGCCCACACGCTCTAGACGTGGTCTGTGCCCACCTTGATGGATGACTGTTGAAACGCTGGAGTCTCTAGTCACGACATACTACACCAAAGTTAACCGTGCCCACAGCGAACAACGAATGAATCCCCGGAAAAAATACATCTGCTGCTATAACAAGAGAGAGATCACAAAGCCTCATCGGAAAAATAGTTCCCGCCCTTGCCACTAGATGGCAGCACTGTCCTGTCGCGCCTCCGCACTGCAGTTCGCTCTATGCGCGCCTCTGCACGAAAAAGAAAAAAAGAGAAAATATTGTCTTGAGAAAGGTTGGACGAAAATAGTGTTCTCGGCTTGTTCCTTTCCTTCGCCAGTACATCTACTTTTGTTCGTTTCTTTCTTTTTTGTCCTCACGCGACGAACGACTGCTCCTCGGCTCGGATGGTTCTCGGAGGACGCCGGCACGAGGGTCCTTTTGTGGGCGAGCGTCGGCGTCGAATGGGACACGAGAAGGCACTCGGCTCCGCTCTCTTCGCCGATGGCCTGTGCGAGCCATCCTCTCGTCTTGGCCCGGATCCATTCCGCGATGCGTCGTCTCCTACTCGGCTTTCTGTCTTTTTATGTTCCTTTCGCCCACCGCCCGCGCGGGTGGATCGTTGCAAGCCGCCCTCGAAGAAGAGGAATACAGCGCGCCTGCCGTAATGCGCAAGGTCGTGAAGGGGACGTTTCCAAGAGACGAAGGAACTGGCGACCTGAGTTCGGGTTTGCTTACGCAAAGTCTGTGTGGCAAGATGTTTCGTGATGCTCGCTACGTTGCCATTAAGGCTGCCCTAACGGGCACTTACGGCGCCGTTAAGTTTGGCTAACGGGCAGTAATAGGGCTAACGCGTGGGTTGCTGTAAGATTAGGTCGATTAGGTCTAACTTTGCCAGTCGCTCCATGTGTCTCCGTACATCACAGTTTTCTGAGGAGAAGCAGCGGTTTGAAGGAACGAAACAGCGCAACTAAAACGAAGGACCAGAAAAAGAGATACACGAACACGCGCTGACTTACAACTGACTGTTTTAATCGAAAAACTACATGTTAATACAATCTAAAAGTAGCGGTGTACCGCACCTAGTGATGCACATAAAGCCAGGCTCGAGTTTTTTAAATCAACTGGAAAGTTATGTGACTTGCCCACCTGCTCGCCCGATCACTTACTCGCTTGCCCACTCACTCACTCTCTGGGCCGCCGTGGTGGCTCAGTGGTTACGGTGCTCGGCTGCTGACCCGAATGACGCGGGTTCGATCCCGATTGTGGCGGTTTTTCTATGGAGGCGAAATTCTAGAGTTCCGTGTACTGTGCGATGTCAGTGCATGTTAGAGAACCACAGGTGGTCGAAATTTCCGGAGCCCTTCACTAAGACGTCCCCATAGCCTGAGTCGCTTTGGTACATTAAACCCCTCATTAAACCAAAACCAAATCATTCTCATTCACTCGCTGAGTGACTCAAACACTCACTAATTCACTCGCTTGCTGACACTCTATCGGTCTCTGACTGACTCATTCATGTATCACTCACTCACGCACTCGCTTATTTATTGGTGTGCTCGCTCGCTCGCTCGCTCGCTCGCTCACTCACTCACTCACTCACTCACTCACTCACTCACTCACTCACTCACTCACTCACTCACTCACTCACTCACTCACTCACTCACTCACTCACTCACTCACTCACTCACTCACTCACTCACTCACTCACTCACTCACTCACTCACTCACTCACTCACTCACTCACTCACTCACTCACTCACTCACTCACTCACTCACTCACTCACTCACTCACTCACTCACTCACTCACTCACTCACTCACTCACTCACTCACTCACTCACTCACTCACTCACTCACTCACTCACTCACTCACTCACTCACTCACTCACTCACTCACTCACTCACTCACTCACTCACTCACTCACTCACTCACTCACTCACTCACTCACTCACTCACTCACTCACTCACTCACTCACTCACTCACTCACTCACTCACTCACTTTGTTTTCTAGCTCTCTTCACATGTGAAAGACAGCGGGTTACAAGATCGTATTTTAAGGGGACAGAATAACTTGCCACGACTTGTCTTGGATCACATCTATTCAAAGTCATGTCCTTATTATACTCTCTCATTTTCTTCCCTATCCTTTGCGAGTGCAGATAGCTCATTCGTTTCATTAGGACTGCACAGAAAATAGCGACCAGCACAGCTTCGGGCCGCCTAATATGTCATCTGTTCCATAAACTGACCACAGTTGAAGCGTTGATGATTTGTGTCGTCGCAGGGACCGCATAGAGACGGACGGCTAGCGCTTGCACTCAGTTGTGACAGTTGAGTGCAAGCGGAGGCAGGCAGGTGGACAATAGGAGGGCCACCTAGGTCACATGACCTTGTGACGTCATCACAACCTGCTTACTGGATAGTGAGGAAATTGCCTACCATTGCAGGTGGCAGTTTAATTTGATTGGTCGCTCGGTAAGAGCAACCTGGGCCGCACAAGGCCCACCTCCGGGAGCACCTGCCATCCCGGGGCAGTGGCGCATCGCTTAACCACTGCACCACTGCGCTAGGAGCGGTATGATGACTCCCAAGGATCTATGGATGTAAAGTAGAGAATTACCTTCCGCATAAAGGTTAATTAACCCATTACGCTATCGCGTCATGCTCTTAAAGCGCAGCTTAAAGGGGCTGCGAAACACTGCTTGGGGGCACAGCGGCTATACTTCAGGTGGGTTCTTTATGTCACACGGATGCTGACTTAAAAAGAATTACAGGAATCGATGCACAGGAACGGCAGTTATTCAGTGGAGAAATTTCAAAATACAAGCAAACAAAACGCTGCCCTCAACTCGATTTTGGCGGGGCTTCCCACTCCCATTTCGCTCTCCCAATGACCGCACCTGGCGCAACCAATCAAAACAGCCTGCCAGAGCACGTCGCGGAAGTTTGCACTCCATGGTTGCCTGCTCTCTGTAACTTGTTCTTGCTGAGACTGGCAGCGTCGTTTCCATGCCAGAGCCCATGGTGGTGTATTTTTATTTTACTTGCTTTGCAGGGCTTTTATCTAAGAGAAACATGTTGTTTTTGTTGATCTAATATAAAACGCAGACAGGTGGCAAAATGTGTCTCTATTTATTCACACAATTTGCAGTATATTTACTGTTTGTCCAATCATCAAGCTCGGGCCAAGTGTTGTCATATCCGCTGCTAAAACCCGCCACTGTGTGGGGACACCATCAGAGCCATGAATTTGTTTTTGGGAGGACAATAAAATATTAAAAAACGGTATATACGTGGCATTACCGACGCTAATAGCACCATTGTTACTCACTGTATGCGATCAACAGGCAAAACAGTCAACTAAGATTGTGTTTCTGGGCCCCTTTAAGTGTCCCCTCCATTTTTTTTTTTGCAATTGTCGACAGAGAGAGAAGGTGTGCTGCTGTCGACTTCTAAACATCGCAGCAACAATATCAACACAGCTGTTTCGCCGCAGTTTTCCTCCCTCACTCTGTAGCGTGTTCGCCTACATTGGAATACGGTGGCGTAGCATGGAACCCATATAAAAGACACTTGGGAACCAAGCTAGAAATAACAGAGAAATAATAAGCACTATGCTTAATATTTTCTGGTGTTTCTCGTGGATGTTTTATTCATAACCGAACTAAAAAGCGAATCTTCAAACAGCTAGACATTTTTAAATTGCAGCCCGACTAAAATTCCGGCATATACTTTATCATAGTTATTATCAAACACTCAGTCCACACTATTCCCGAGCTCCCTTAGGCGTTCATTACGATCTAAACTCCGTGAAAGATTGCGTCATTACGGGAGCAATATCAGTTTCAATAAGTATTCATCATTACCACGGTTTTACACAGAAAACAAAATTTAACAACTGATGCTGTAAATCGCGCATCGTTGCATTGATTTGTTAAATACAAAGGCAGTTTGCATTTGGAATAATAATTCCTTCTTATGTTCTTATCCTGTATTTCTTTTTTCTATTTTACATATTGGCATCTCTTACGTTTTATTTAAATGTACTAGAGAAGATAATCATCTCCTCAGTAACCATTATTATGACAATTTTGTAACGCTTCTGAGAGTATTTCTGGTAATTTCAGCGACTTTTTTTCGTAATGTTCTTGACAGCTTTACAGGATATCTTCGACAGTATATTTACTCCCTTTTTAAATTGAAGGCAAGTGTTGTCCGAATTCTGGACTTATGCGGTAGCCACTAGGGCCTGTAATGGCCTACTGAAATCTTTCGTAAGAGGCGTGACCACGAAATAATTAAAAAAAAAATAGATGAAAATATTCGTTTTAAACGTGGTTTTCACGTGCTTGTGGTATGGTTGCTACATGAGCAGCCGATTATGCACGTTTCGTTATACGGAGTCCTCACACACTGCCACCTTTCCTAATGTGCTGTCCACATACTCTTTGTGTGTTCCGTGTGTTGATTTAGAAAAAAACTTCATTTGGGCTGGCTGGTGCGTAGTGCGTGACAGAGGAAACAATAGCGCCTACAAAGACAAACACAACGAAAGAAGGACGCAGGACAAGCGCTAACTTCATCTAACTTTATTTATTTATTTATTTATTTATTTATTTATTTATTTATTTATTTATTTATTTATTTATTTATTTATTTATTTATTTATTTATTTATTTATTGATACTGTCAGCCGTAGGCCATTACAGGGTGGAAACAGATACATATGTAACTTGAGTCACACAGCCGCAAGTATGAACAGTGCACAATTCAAAACAGTCAAATTGAAAACGACAATCGTCGCAACACAGCTGTCCTGCACTGCAGATACAGTCCTAAAGTACAAACGCTAGTGGGTAAATATTTTGGCTTACAACCATAAAATAGCAGTAGGGAAACAAAACGTATGAAAAGAAAATCAAAATTACAGGGATGTCTATTCAGGTAAGTGACGGTACAAGCAATTTTCAAATTTGGGGAGATTGTCTATTTGCAGAAAGGCCTGAGGCAGGGAATTCCATTCTGTTATTGTTCTGGGGAAAAAGGAGTATTTAAAACAGTTAATACGGGCCATCATGGGTGTAACCTGGTAACTGTGGAAGAAAGCAGCAAATATAAGCAAAATCAAGGCATGCATTGAAGCAATACCACACAAAATCAACAAAACCGTTGAACGTACGACATCGCTGTCTTAAAAAAGTCTCAGAGGTATCGCTAACACATTATTTTCCCCTGTTTTTTACCTGCAAATCTTCGAGAATCTCCCGTGCCTTAGTATCTTTGCTCTTGTCCAGAATCTTTATCTCGTGAAACCGTGGTTCACATTTCCTGCAGTGCAAGCATTTTTCCCGTGGGGAATGTCCTGCCGCTCAGTTTTTTCTGAGCACATACCATCCCTACTTAGTTTCCATATGACTAGTCCCATACGTCCAAATGCTACCGTATGAATCATATGGAGTCCAGTATGGAACATGTGGATTCGATTAAGACTATAAGAAAGCGCACGTGGGATCTTACAGACTCCATATGACGTCATGCACCCTGTATGGAAATTATATGAAATTATGGGGATGCTTATGGACTCCGTACAAAAAAAGGCCTCCACCGTCTGGAAAACTTTGAAGTAACGAGCGTTAGCTGTTTGGTTTTCTGGAATTGATATGAATGAGATTAAAGGGAGGTACAACTGTATCCACCATACTGAACCGGGATGTCATCATTGGCTCGCGGCAGGTGGTTGTTTCCGCAATGCTATTGTAGATGCGCTACAAGCCTCAATGCGAGACGTGCTGTTTTCTAGTTGCTGCCACAGATGGCGCTGTGGTCTCAGGGTGGTAGCAGACCCCAAGAAATCTAGAAACGTGATAAGTAGTTGCTGCCACAGACGGCGCTGTGATCTCAGGGTGGTAGCAGACCCCACGAAATCTCGAAACGTGATCAGTAAGAGTTAACGCTCTTAAAAAAAAAAAAAAACATGGATATCCTTATATGTTGCCATACTTGATGGACTCCATATCCCCTTAATTCCACACGAGCAGCTCGTAGAGAGCGTTTCAGTAGGGAGTTGCTTAGAAAACTTGAAGAAATCCGGGGATCTTCACACGGCACGTTTCAATAGGGCTGTAGTTAATGAAATCAATAAAATATAAAGTACGCTTTCCCGTTAACTGCTGAAACGGGCCGTTTGTGCACTGCAAGGCCTCGAAGGCGTGGAGGACTGGATATACTTCGAGCTAGGCCAAAGGAAGAATAGGCATTGCCGAAAAGCGGTCGATGTAGTTGCGCCGCTCTTAGCGTTACGTAACAGGCAATTGTGCCGAAGCGTGGGTTGCCCTTAAGAGAGGTGTAACCTCGAAACGTGTACTCTTGTGTGGCTAAAGAATGACGATAGGGGCGGTTAGGTGCCACAAGCGCAGACGGTACGCAAGACTCGACCGTAGAATAAATTACGCTGTTACGTGACTGTAGAATACGTATGTGGCCGGATGCGGCGGACCGATTCGTTTGTCGTTACTCGGTTGGCTGACTCCTTAATAGGTTGGGAGGCATTTGTTCAGTGCATTTCTGGGTCTTGTTTTAGTGCGAAAGCGCTACTTCACGAGGTTCTAATCGGCTCATCGAGTTTGTGTAAAGCTTGACCTTGACGGTGACCTTGGCAACCACTTAGCGTAGCAAGAGCCCATGCAGAAATAAAATATACCAGGTGTCCCAGCTAAACGTAACCAAGCTCTTAAAAAGTACGGGATGTCGTAGGAGTCTGAAAACAACTGAAAATTGTTTAGAGTCGCGTGACCTAGTCTTCAATATTTTTGTTCTTCAAGGTTAACTATTTAGTTAGGCTCAATCAGCTAACTTTTTAATTATTGGCTTGTGCAATAAAGTGTAGATCGCTTTGAAAAACAGTTGACTGAAACATTTCCAGAAAGGTAATATTTAGGTAAAGTACTTTTTTTACTGGCCTCGCACAATAATAAAAAGCTTCCACGCGACAACGGTGCCACTTAAACGTCCCAAGACGCGCCTTGGAGAATAAAATCCTATTTTTTCTGAAGTCCTCTCCTCGATGAGACTTAGGGTGCACATTGGAGCAGAGATGTACGTGAGCGAGCAGCTGATCACGTAATAACTTTCCTTTAAGGCCAATAAATAAAGCTGCGTAAGTCGTACCTTGATGGAAAAAGCACTACTAGCGGTTTTTCGAGGCGACCTAAAACGTTTTCATTGACACTTTATTCCTGAAGTCAATAATTAAAAAGTTAGCTAATTAAGCTTAACTAATTATTCAACTTTGAAGAACGAAAAAAATACTGAAGTCTAGGTCACGCGACTCTGAACAACCCTCAGTTGGTTTCACTGAACTAGGACGCTTTAAGCGTTATAACATATTCAGTAATATTATAAATTGATCAACACCACAAAATAAATAAATAAATTAAAAATCTCCTCTGCCCCTTGGTTTCTGTGGCTGTTGGCTTCTCTCATAGCACTATTCATCTTTTTTAAAACTTCGGTTACATTTAGGTGGGACACCCCGTATATTTCCGCGACTGGGATTCGAACCCGCGGCGGCGTGAACAGATAAGCTTCGCTGGCCACTACACGAGGGCACCATGTTATCGCCGCAGGCGATCACGCCTCGTGTTGAATTGCAACACACTCTCGCGCTGTGCATTCCATATCGCCCTCTTCATCAACATCCATCAGCGGCGCGAAAATATCAGATCAACTTAACCTCGATCAGAGCTTAACCTGAGTCTAATATCGTCGAGCCAGCAAAGCAAAACCATGAACTAATCAGGCGAAACATTCTTTCGCACGTCTACTCGGTTTCTTCGTCATAATAATCATCATCGTTATCAGTTCGACTACGCCCACTGCAGGGCAAATGCCTCTCCCATGTCTCCCCAATTAACCCTGTCTTGTGCCAGCTGCGGCCACCGTATCCCCGCAAACCTCTTAATCTCATCCGCCCACAAAACTTTCTGTTGCCCCCTGCTACTCTTTCTTTCCCTTGGAATTCAGTTAGTTATGTGTAAGGACCGTCCGTTATCTTTCCTTCGCATCACACGCTCTGTCCAAACTCATTTCTTCCTCTTGCTTTTGACTAGGATATCATTAAATTTTGTTTTATCCCTGACCCACTCTGTGGTCTTCCTGTCTCTTTAGGTTACACCTATCATTTTTCTTTCCATAGCTCGCTGCATTGTCCATAGCTTAAGTTGAACCCTTTTCGTTAGCCTCTACATTAACTACGTTCAAACGCTATCACTTTTTTCTATCCTCTGTGGGATACAGGGACAGATTCATCGACTGCTCGTGAAGAGAACGGGTGACGTTTGTTCAATGCATTTCTTGAAATTTCTTTTATTTGGGTGAGAAAAGTCGAAATTAGGCTTTCAGACTTAAAATTCTTCCCTGTGGGATAAAGAAAGAGGCGACCCCCCCCCCCCCCCCCCCCCCTTTAAATAGACTCTCTGTCGGGGGCGCGTCACTTGACTATGTGCAGTCCGTTGCGACGTCACTCATATCACAGCCATATTAAAGAGAAAGGCAGATATGAGCTTAAAACCGACGCATGTCTACAGACAGTATCCCTGTAGCAATGGGATTAAAGTAAATAACAGTCGAAACCACTGAAAATCGTGCACGGTGATTAAGCCTGCTAAATAAATGCGAGTCTGTTCCGTGCTTGTGCTTTGTGGCACTACCAACGGCTTCTGGTCGTCGTTTAAGAGGCTCTACCAAAATCATCGCTTGCTCAAGTCCGCATAATGTTGTTTGACCTGAAGCGCGCTGCGTAGACACTTGCATCCTGTGCTCCACCTACGTCCGCCGGTTTTTGGAGCGAAAGCTACACTTCTCGCGTACAAACCATGAAGTTCATGTTACGACGCAGATATGATCTTGAAGCGGCCCCAATAAGAAAACAGAATAAAATTATGGTGTTGGTGGGAATCGAACCCGGGCCCCCCACACCGCCACGACTGTTCGACTCTTGGAAGTGAATGAAGGCGCGTCTAGTGAATGCGCAGATGTCTAAGGAACGAATTTCGGAGATATGTACTGAGGCGTGTATGAATAATTCAATTATGAGCATGTGAGTAACAGACTTCTCAATTAAGCGAGTAGTGAAGTACGTTTTCGGTGACTTTCCTTCATGCAAGGCGTGCAGTCGTAGCGCCATCATGCGGCACTAACTGAAACCCCGACACGCAATGTACGGCGATGGTCCAGCAGATGGCGCGCGTCTAGTGAATGCGCAGATGTCTTAGTAACGTATCTTTGAGTTGTGTACTGAGGTGTTCACTAATAATTTAATTGTGAATGTGCAAGTTACAGATGTTCCAACTAAGCAAGTAGCGAAGTTGTCCGGAATGCACTCAACGCTAAAGACGCAAAACCGCGCCTAATTGCCCCATACACCACAGCTTTTGCTCCCTAACCAGGATCAACAGAAGTTAAAATATAGCTAGTTTTTGTCATGTCCTTAGGTAGAACTGCCACGTGCCGTGGCAGGCGATACGAAAGACAGTTGAATGCCCTTAACTACTGAGCTGAATGGATTTTAAAGTTTTATTTGATTTTTTCTTTTTCATCGCGGAAAACGCATTTCTCCTGCTTCGCTCAGACAACGACACCAAACCAAGTTACTGGCTCTTGTGCCGGCACGTAGGTCGTCGCCGGGGTCACTGGCAGCTGGAACCAAGTTTTGATGCATCCCTCTAACTTAAATTAAGTTCAGAAAAAAACCTTTCACTCTTCGTGAGCCATATGATGCTTTTTTGTACACTGCTCCTAATGATAAGAAGACAGCCTACTCCTCTGTTTGCAGCTCGTAGACGGTGGTTTCTGTCAGCGCTAAAAACGGCTGCATCGAAGGTCAAAAAGTTGTGAGGCAAAGATCCAGACATCGTGCGAATCTCTCAGCGTCTTCTTTTCTTAAAAAAAAGAAAGAGAAAATCATATACTGCTGTGTGACTTGTGTCAACGAAATGGGATGATTGGGAGTGCGGGGGCGGATGACATCGCCTCCAAGCGTAGATAACGAAGGCTGCGGCGCGTCCGTTGGTTGCGCATTACGAAAGGAACGTGGGAGAAACCTCAAACAAGTAGTTCTTTTTGGGACACAGATAAGAGCGAACGGAGGAGATAGAAGAGTTGGGTGGATGTGTGCCTTCAAGCTTTCGACATCTGTCTAGTCGAAGATGAAGAGAAGAGTACAGGAAAAAAAAAGGGTCATGAAAGGGATTCCTCTTCCTTTTCATCCCCTTTGGGTGATGAGGAAACCTCGAGGAGGACCGCGCAGATGAACTCTGTGTACATGTATTTCGATGAACGAGCAACTGTACAGGTTTTCAGCGGTGTATGGGGGGAGGGGGGGGGGGAAGAATTCGGGATAAAAGGGGGCAGGAGACGGCGGTGGCGACGAACGTTGTTGTCGACAGCGTTACCCCGTTCGCTCAATGCGTTGATAGGCTGAGCTCTTTTTCTCCGCCGTGTTCCTACCCGGTCGGCCTGTTGCCAGCGTCTCTCGAAGCTCAGTGAAAAGAAAGATGATGACGCTGTCCTTTTTATTTCGAAACTGGACGCAACACAGGAAGAGTAGACGTACATACGTGTGCGATCAAAAGACGACCGTCCATTAAATGGGGAAAGACTCAGTGAAAAAGAGAGCCGTAAGTAGAATTAGAAGAAAGGTTCACTGAGAGAGAGAGTGGTTGGGCTTAAGCTTTAGTAGGAGACAGGCTCGATGGAAACGGCCCGTCGCCCCCGGGTGCTGGTCGAACGAATGGCGGCGAAATGGGAACGGCCGACTTGAAAAGGAGGTCGGTTCGACATCGTCGTCTTGGGCGTTGAGAGGGAAAGAAGTAAAGGGACGAGCCTAGGGAAAAAAATAACCGGAGTACATGCTTGCGTCTGTTGGTGCTGTTCATGCCAGGGAAGCAGCTTCGCTCCTTTTCTCGATGTGTATAAAGTATGGAGAAATGGGAAGAGAGTGTCGGTGAAAGAAGGATCGTTAAAGAAAAAAAAAGAGAAGGAATGAAGCGGAAAGAAAAAAGAAATAAAATATATAGTAGGAGGAACGCAGCGGTACTGGCAGGCTTCGAAAGGGGGCCGAAAAGAGTGCACAAAATGGTGTCGAGTACAAAAGGAGGGAACATTCGAAATCAGTGAGAAAAGAAAGAATGATAGGAAAAGGGAAAGAAAGGAAGAAATATTGAAGGAAAGAAGGAAGAACGAGAGAAAGCGTCGGGAGCAAAATGGAAAGGAAGCACTAGCATCTGCCGAAACGGATGAATTGATGGAGTGAAGAGAAGGCTGGGGAGGGGGGGGGGGGAAGCGAAGACGAAAAATAAAAGCTTTAAAGTAAAATGCCAGATCGCACTACCAGACATAAGGTGAAAACGAGCGCTAAAAAGCTAATAAACAACGCTGCGGCAGGGGCATGCAGTTCTAGATATGAGAGAAGAAAATGTTGAAATGGAAAAATTTAGAGAGCTCATGCAGTAGACAAGAATATTTGAAGCAGAACTGGATAAAACTAAGAGGAAAGTAATCCAGAAGATTAAAAAAAGGAAGAAAAGGAAGGAAGCGAACGAAAAGAAGGAAGATAGGAAAAAGAAAATGAACGAAGTTCAAGTGAAAAGGAAGGATCCGCAAGCGGGACCTGGCGGGAAAAGCAGCCTTCAGGGGGCAGCGCGGCTGTGGGGATGCTAAGGGAAGTGGCGATAGGGAAGGCAGGCTCAGCGGGGAGCGGGTTAGAGGTGAAGTACATCTTGAAAGGCGTCGGGAGACGTGAGAGCAGCACCACGGGTTGCGCTGATAGCGATGTGGCCGGGATGCTGGAGAGAGTAGGGATGCGTAGACGGGGAAGAGGCCCAGTTTTTTCCTTCTTTATGCGCGTCCTTACTCGTCTCCACGTTGCTCCCTCGCAGCTGTGTTTCCCGTTTCTGCTGTCTTCTCCTCGCCGTTTTATCCTTTTCTTTTTACCCTTCTATCTACCTTTCTTTTGTACCAGAAGATGGGCCAGCATGCTACCCACACCTCGTTTTATGAACAAGCTCCAGCTCTCCCCTAACCGTCTTCTTCCTCTTCCCTTTTTTTTTCTGGGGAAGACATTCACTCACATACAACCTAGTCTACACGTTGTCCCTCCCTTCCTTCCTTCCTCCCTCCCTCCCTCTAGCGTGATATTCGGTCCTCCCGAAAAGATGTTCAAACAAAAAAGAAAGCATGCTTGGTGTTTTTGAGCGCCACTTTTGTAAGGGCAGTTAAAAATTTCGTACTTTAACTTGATTTAAAAATTTTATTTTTTCCCCTTCTGTGCGAGCTCGGTAACGCCCATGTAGTGTTCGCATCTGTGTATCCCTTCTTCTCATCCTCTTCTGGAGAGCGTTGTCGTAGTTGTCTTGTTTGTGTTATGCCCCGAGAATGACTACAACAGCAACAACAACAACAACAACACTTCAATAAGTACTTTCTTCTGGGCGAGTTGGTTCATAATTTCCAAAGGTAAAAACTTGCGCAAACAGTAGAAGAAGAAGGAGACGGTACAACAGGACAGAGCGCAAACTTCCAACTGGTTTATTTAGGAAACTGTACCTACATATATAGACAGGTGAAATCATATCAGAGTGATCAAGCGTAAACACGTGTGCACACAACCAGCGAAGATCCACTACCAAGCAGGGCAAAGCTAAAAAAACTCATCATGTTATCACTGAGGCCAAAAGATGCTATAAGAAGGCTGAATGAAGTATGCAGGGTAATACCAGCAACGCAGACAGATACACACACATACACATGCACGACTGGGCGCGCGCAAACAACACATGCACATACACACACACACACACATAAATAGACAAGCACACGTAACCTTGTGACAACACATATCTTGGCAAAGCCAAGTCAGACCTAAAAACAAAGTAAAACAGGCAGTCACAAACTAAAACCGATAAAACAGCCAAAAGGCTAAACCTGAGTGAATAAAATCAATTTTCTAGGCAAAAGCCGCGTCACTCATAAAAAACCAACAAAAAAAAAATCAACAACAAAAACAAGACGTATAGATTTCTAAGTAAAAGCCGCGTCAGTTATAAAAATCAACAACAGACAAGAAGGTATGTAACAGCAAGAAGCCCAACAAATCACACATATCCTAAAAAGGCTAGCTCCTTATCAAGGAGTGTTAAAGAGGTGGAACTAATACATTTTTCACCGTTTTTCGTTATTAAAAAGGCCTCAGTGATCTCTCTCTGCATTTTGGTTTTGCTACGTGCGAGAATTATAGTGCCCTCATACACAGGTTTGCATTTATGGCAGACAATATGGTCATACAGGTTGCCAGTTTTGTAACTTTCCACATTCCTCTTGTGTTCAATGATGCGGTCATTCACGCATCTACCCGTCTGTCCAATATAAATGCACCCACAAGTGAGAGGCAGGCTGTACACAACATTGGTGGAACATTCGACGAACCTAGTGCCATGCTTCTTTTCACATCGCTGAGGTTTTTTGGCCAGAACGGTACATACGCTTGACAGCTTAGTAGGCGCGGAAAAAAGTACAGTCACATCATTCCTGGTTCCAATCTTCTTCAGGTTATGGGAAATTTTGTGCAGATAAGGGATGACTTGAATCTGCTGTCTTGGCCGAGGCACTGTCGAGGCTTCCTTACTGTCATTCCTTCGTGCTTTATGTAGTATACCTGCTGTTACACTGTGGATTGCGTTGGCGGGATACCCTGCTTTTTCAAGACGATTGATCTGGATGGTGACGCTGCTTTTCAGGTTGTGTGAACAGCTCCTGGCAAGTGCTGCTTGAAGAAGACCAGCTATTATTCCACGTTTGACTAGCTTCGAGTGGGCGCTTTCATAGGGCAATAAGCTTTTCTTGCTGCGTGGATTGTATTTGTAACAAGGTCCGCATCCGGAATCGTTGAAGGTTATTAGCAAATCAAGGAACTGAATCTCCTGACGATGTGGTAATTCCCAGGTGAACTTGAGGCCTTTTGCTTCGGCGGTGAACAACCCTACAATTCTGGCGACAACGGCATCCATGTCGCAACCAGGCGTCGCTTGAAGTATGATAAGGTAGTCATCCACATACCTCAGGACTTTATTATTCTGTTCTACAAGGAAGGCTCCTCGAAACCGTCCGGGACAAGATTGAGTGCTCTAGTGAAATCAACTTCCAGAGCTCATCAGGACTAAGCACTGACAACTTCATCACCCTGCTTGAGTTTTATCTCAATTCCACTGCAATATTCTTTAACGAAAAATTCTTTGTCCAAAAAGAAGGGATATGCATAGGTTCATCTGTGGCACCGGTGCTCTGTGACATCTACTTGTCTGCCGTGGACCGACGAATGTTTGACTTCCTGACAGGCATGGGTGTACTGAAAGTCCTGAGGTATGTGGATGACTACCTTATCATACTTCAAGCGACGCCTGGTTGCGACATGGATGCCGTTGTCGCCAGAATTGTAGGGTTGTTCACCGCCGAAGCAAAAGGCCTCAAGTTCACCTGGGAATTACCACATCGTCAGGAGATTCAGTTCCTTGATTTGCTAATAACCTTCAACGATTCCGGATGCGGACCTTGTTACAAATACAATCCACGCAGCAAGAAAAGCTTATTGCCCTATGAAAGCGCCCACTCGAAGCTAGTCAAACGTGGAATAATAGCTGGTCTTCTTCAAGCAGCACTTGCCAGGAGCTGTTCACACAACCTGAAAAGCAGCGTCACCATCCAGATCAATCGTCTTGAAAAAGCAGGGTATCCCGCCAACGCAATCCACAGTGTAACAGCAGGTATACTACATAAAGCACGAAGGAATGACAGTAAGGAAGCCTCGACAGTGCCTCGGCCAAGACAGCAGATTCAAGTCATCCCTTATCTGCACAAAATTTCCCATAACCTGAAGAAGATTGGAACCAGGAATGATGTGACTGTACTTTTTTCCGCGCCTACTAAGCTGTCAAGCGTATGTACCGTTCTGGCCAAAAAACCTCAGCGATGTGAAAAGAAGCATGGCACTAGGTTCGTCGAATGTTCCACCAATGTTGTGTACAGCCTGCCTCTCACTTGTGGGTGCATTTATATTGGACAGACGGGTAGATGCGTGAATGACCGCATCATTGAACACAAGAGGAATGTGGAAAGTTACAAAACTGGCAACCTGTATGACCATATTGTCTGCCATAAATGCAAACCTGTGTATGAGGGCACTATAATTCTCGCACGTAGCAAAACCAAAATGCAGAGAGAGATCACTGAGGCCTTTTTAATAACGAAAAACGGTGAAAAATGTATTAGTTCCACCTCTTTAACACTCCTTGATAAGGAGCTAGCCTTTTTAGGATATGTGTGATTTGTTGGGCTTCTTGCTGTTACATACCTTCTTGTCTGTTGTTGATTTTTATAACTGACGCGGCTTTTACTTAGAAATCTATACGTCTTGTTTTTGTTGTTGATTTTTTTTTTGTTGGTTTTTTATGAGTGACGCGGCTTTTGCCTAGAAAATTGATTTTATTCACTCAGGTTTAGCCTTTTGGCTGTTTTATCGGTTTTAGTTTGTGACTGCCTGTTTTACTTTGTTTTTAGGTCTGACTTGGCTTTGCCAAGATATGTGTTGTCACAAGGTTACGTGTGCTTGTCTATTTATGTGTGTGTGTGTGTATGTGCATGTGTTGTTTGCGCGCGCCCAGTCGTGCATGTGTATGTGTGTGTATCTGTCTGCGTTGCTGGTATTACCCTGCATACTTCATTCAGCCTTCTTATAGCATCTTTTGGCCTCAGTGATAACATGATGAGTTTTTTTAGCTTTGCCCTGCTTGGTAGTGGATCTTCGCTGGTTGTGTGCACACGTGTTTACGCTTGATCACTCTGATATGATTTCACCTGTCTATATATGTAGGTACAGTTTCCTAAATAAACCAGTTGGAAGTTTGCGCTCTGTCCTGTTGTACCGTCTCCTTCTTCTTCTACTGTTTGCGCAAGTTTTTACCTTTGGAAACAACAACACCAACGACAACAACAACAACAACAAAAGAGGTGCCAGAAAAATGAGGGGAGGGCGGGCGAAAGCGATGCTAGGCTAGAAGGAGAACGAGCGAAAAATCTAAGAACAGAACAGCTCGTCTTGATGGCGATGCTGGAAAGGAGGAATGGAGAGGGGATGTAACGCCTGTTGAAGAGAGCGGGGTCAGGTGCGAACGGCTGCCATCTCACACACACACAACAATTCGCTGGCGGTGCTGTGGCACCGACAACGGCCCTGTTTTGTTTTTTTTTGTGTTTTTTTTTTTCTGCGCGATATGCACAAGAACATGCCAGAATTTCGCCTTCTTTTTCGCTCCCTGGGTGGCGCAGGAGTGGAGTTGTGAGGGAAACTCACCTATATATGGCCTGCTAGAATTGGCTGAGTAGATGCTGAGAAGGATGCGAAGTAGAGGAAACTGCTTAGAAAGGGGACGAAGAGGGTGAAGAAAAAGAGGATGATGATGATGATGACGATGATGAGGAGAATGAGAGAAGAGGGGAGGAGCACCATGCAGATCAGGGCCCCATCGCTTGCCTTCTGCACTAGTCTGTGCTGGGAAGTAAACAAAACGAATAAAAAAAAGCCAGATAGAAAAAAAAGATGGAAGGGAGAGTTTCGCCTTGCGAAGATAGTGGAAACGAAAGACCGCGTATGCTTCTGATGCGCGTTTCTATTTATTTTTCCACACCAGAGAAGCTGTTCGCGTGGCCTTTTGCCCCATTTCTCCCCTTTTTCCTTTTTAATTTTTTCTTCCTTTATTTCGTTGCGAAACTTTTGAGAAGAGAGAAGAAAAAAAAGGTACTTCCGGCCACGTGTTGGCTTACACGTACGGCAGTTTGCTCGCAAACTTGTACGGAACTCGCTGAGGCAACTCGCATATACACTCGCCCGTATGCACGCTCGGGGTTCGACCGGTTGCTTCCCCATTTGTTTGTATTTTTCGTTTATGTTTTTTTTTCCTGCTGAAAGTTCTGCAACTCAACTGTGCCCATCTGCGTTTGGCTGGCCTCCCGTAACGCTGCGGTCTGGAACTGGCCGTAACCGCGGGGCGCTCGTCTGCTCGTATCGAGATTCCCGAAAACGCGATTTTTGTTTTTTTTTGGAGGTGGTCGGATATTTTCGATTTCTCGCACGTGCTCTGTGAGGTCGTCGCTCCGGAGTCGACCAGAAAGAGAGTTCGCGGAAGTTCGATACGCTTTTTTTTTGCTTTTTACCAACTTCCGTACGCGTCGGCTTCGTCGATGCATCTACACGTGAAGCTGGAACGGGACCAGTGTTTAGCTCATAAGTTTGCACTGATTAGGAAGCCCGTGTAATACTCCTGTTACACGGGCGTTTTCAACGGCAGTTGAGTTGACCGTCAGTTGAACTGAACGGCAGTTAGCAGTGTTACACGGCAGCGCTAACTGCCGTTCAAATCTCAACGGCAGTTGAGTTCGACTGAGATCGGGGGTCCCAGTTGAACGGCCAACTGACAAGATGGCGTCCAACGGATAAAAAGATTTCCCGTAGTGGATTGTCTTGGCTCAGTGTATTGCGGCAAACTAAGAAAACACTCCAAATAAAACTGGTGACGCATTAAACACAGGTAGACATAGCGCGTGCGTCGAGCAGTCGAAGTGAGAAAACGCAAAAAAACGACGACGACCAGCGAACCGACCCACATCGGATAGTCTTGGCTACGAACCGACATCGTCACGCAAATTTTTGCCCAAAAGCAAAAAAAAAAAGGCACAAAATTTGTCGCTATAGGAAAGAATATGTACAAGACGATCATTTACTACACACAAAAAAATGTATACGCTATTTTCTTTACTTTCATTTCGCTCTAAAGGCGACGTCACGTGGTTAGTGTGCTAACTGAACTGAACGCGAAGTGCTTGCGTAACAGCAAGCGAATCCAGTTGAAATCAACGACGGTTGAAATACTCAACTGAGGGTTAACTGAACTGCCGTTGAAAACGCCCGTGTAACACGGGTATAAGGCTGCTGGAAGGCGTAAGCGGGGCATGCGGCTTGGTTGCGGCGTAATTGTATCGGCAGTGTTAAGGCTTGCTCAGTGATAGCGGTGATGGTTAGTAAGGAGGTTTGATTTGGCGTGCATGTAGCAGAAACGGAGAGTACATTAAGGTGGATTACTTGGATGCTCACTTTCATGGAGAGTAACGAAAATGTTTGACATCTGTGAAGCCTTAAAGGTGCACTGAAGAGGAATCTGAACTCGTCTTTTTGCCGCGGGAACTCGATCTGCACGTTCCGAGCAGTCTTAGAAACATCAATTTATTGCCCTGTGCGGCTGATTTTCCTAATTAAATTGAATTAACGTCCGGCTCCCGCCTTTTTTTTTAATTCTCCCTCGTACGGTGGGCGGAGTCGACCAACGCGTGGAGTGCCTTTCAGCCAGTCCCGTGGCGGCTTGCCGCTCTGCCATCGGCGGAGTAATACGTAGTAGTCCGTAGAAGCAAATAGACCGCGCGTATTTTTATTTCTGCGGGCTTGTTTTGCGGCTATATTATCTGCGAATGAAACTATTTATTCACGGAAACCTAAAAAACAAAATAAAGCGAAAGCAAAGCCTCCACGGAGCTGGCTGCAAGGCACTCCACGCGTTGGTCGACTCCGCCCATCGTACGAGGGAGATTTAAAAAAGAAAGGCGGGAGCCGGACGTTAATTCGATTTAATTAGGAAACTCAGCCACACAGGGCAATAAATCGAAGTTTCTAAGAATGCTCAGAACGTGTAGATCGAGTTCCCGCGGCAAAAAGACGAGTTCAGATTCCTCTTCAGTGCACCTTTAAGGAAAATAGAGGCCGAAGGATCTGAAAACAGTTCCACGCTAATGACAGCCTAGTAGAAATTGTGATGAAAAGAGCGACCAAATGTAGCTTTCTCGGACAAAAAATGCTGAACATAGGAATATTGTAAGGTACTGTTATGGAAACATTGAAGGTAATGGGCCATTGTTCCAATGAGTAGTAAAATCTTTTTAAGTTTTTCCACCGCTCGCATCGAGTAGTTATGACTGCCTTTGGAAACCAATGGGGAACGTTCTTGACGACAGCAAGAACGTTAATAGGAAAAAAGAATGTTAGCGTGCCGAAGGGAGATTTGCGGATATATTGATCGTTATAATGAAGTCTTGAAATATATGAAAAAAAAAATTGCGTTCATAAACTAATTCTTGCTGAAATATAAGAAAAAAATGTTAGCGTGCCGAGGGGAGATTTGCGGGTATATTGATTGTTATAGTGAAATCTTAAAATATGTATGAAAAAAAAAACTGCGTTCATAAACTCATTCCCGTTGAAAAATGCTTTTGGGCTGCTGGATATGCTAGCTGGAAATAAAATAGAAGAAAAGAAAGCAAAGAAACGCGTTCTACAGGATCAGACAAGCATTTACATGTGAATATGTGTCAGCTTCCTTTCAACGTCTCTTGAAGTACAATCTTACAACTATGTTCCTCAAATATAACTTTTAACCTGCTCCTAATGTGGCTTTAGGGGTTGCGATCTTACGCCGAGCTTAAGAGCGTCTTTTGCAGAGTAATGGTCAGGCCACGCCACAGCAGATATCCCAAGCAGCAAGGTAAATGACCCAATATTGGAAACGTATCGGTAAACGCCGGCCAATGTTGGGCCTATTAATCGTGTTGCTTGGGATGCAATGGCCGCTTCGACGAAGCGAGGGTCACAAAGGAGTGACAAACACCGGACTGTCTTGCGCATTCAAGCCAGAATGAGTCCTGGATTTGGGCGAGGGCTGTGGAATTAGCATAACCCTTCTAACACTCAGTACCCTTGCAAAACGTTCAGTGCAAAATGAGCAGCTCTTTTTCGCTGATTTCGGTCTAGTGCTATTTTCACTGTCGCAGCTGGCATGGAAGTGCCTGGACTACCCTATGAGACCGTTCATGCGGTACCCTCTTACAAACTTATAGGGGTAACGTGGGGACAACGTAGAGACCCAAGATGGCCGCATGCAGTCAGGCTGTTCAGACGGCACTCTGTGAACACCCTCAACGCCCTCTGGATGGATGACGTAAGGGTCGGATGTCAGCCCTATAATGATGTTTAGAAGTGGGAAACAATTAAGTTCTCTGCGCTCGCGGCTAATCGCGAAAGTGGATGACAAAACTATCTGTGCACTAGACTTGTTTTGTAATGTTGCAGTAGCGATGTTCGTCTAGGCAGTGGAGAGGAGCCTCTAGGAGTCAATAAAGACGGAAAACTGGGCGAGTTGGTGGGGATTCATACTTTCAACTGCGCAAAAAAACACGGACACAAGGTAGAAGGCATAACCTTCTGCGCTCGTGTCGTGCCTTCTACCTTGTGTCCGTGTTTTTTTGCGCAGTTGAAAGTATGAAGCCTCTAGGAGATTTTCCCAAAGCTTTTCATGTATACTTAACCATCGTCAACTGAGATAATTACAAAGCTAAGGGCACTAGAATTGAGCGCTCGACTTGTAGAGCCATTCATGTAGACCTTCACAAAGTCGAGGTACTTACGATAAATTTGGTGTCAGCCAAAATTTTCGAACTGAAACGCAGGTGATAATGTACGGTTCGTAGCTTAAGATCTAAGAAGGCCATACCGAATGTTCTCCGCTCTGCCTTGAAATCAGAACATGTTTCATGCCGCAGTCGACCATATAAACAGGCTATACTCAACCATTTGTGCACGTCAGAGATATTATGCCATACTATGTTAGGAATATTTATATATTCTATCAGATATATTGATGTACTGTTTGCGGGAAAACCGCGGTAATCTCCTGTAATGTACAGAAGGGCCGCAGTCAAACAATCTAAATTTGTAAATGGAAGCAGGCAGTATTTTCGCGGTACTCTACAGTATTTTTCCAGTGTCGCTTGCTGCGCTAAATGCAAGCGCTGTGTGCGTTCCGCGCTGCAAAACATGGCAGCCTTTCCTCGAACTTCTTATCTACGTTTTTCTGTCAAAATATAAACGACTAGACGCTCGGTGGATCCGTAATGTATCGGAAAATTGAGGAGTGGTGCTTTAGTAAGCGCTGACACGACCAACCTACGGAAACAACAACAAAACTGAACAGGTCGAAATTTCGTTTTTACACTAACGTCTTCCGTAATATGAGCTTATCGTGCATTCACTCAAATTGTTTTGAGAATAATTCGCTAATGGTGCGCACTCTTGACCATGCAAAGTGGGAACAGAGTAATTTATTGCGTCTTGCTGCTTCGGTTTATCTTGAAGATTTGCGCTCGTTTCGAAATCTCGCTTTCTTTAATTTTTTTTGTCATGTCCCGCGCTCGCTCTGCTAAAGCTATGCGTACAAGTGTTTTCGGGACATCCGTGTTATCCTGAAAAACTACAACTACTGCCGTATCTACGACCATCCTCGCTTCGTTCCGGCCCTGCCAAGAGTGCGTTCAGTTAGGCAACAACTTGCCCCGTGCAATTTAGTGAAGACCGCTTTTCCAAAATTACGGCGGGCACTTCAGCCAGTTTACGAGCTATAGCGTGTTCCCCTTCCGTTACTTCCACCGTTTTTTCCCCTTTCTTCCCTTATGCGATAGTTCGGAGCGCATCCCCGCTCCTTCCCCTTCCTCCCTAATAAAAAATGAAGACATATCCCGCGCAGTGCAGCGCGACAGCCCGGGAAGAACTACGTCTACCGGGGCGAGTTGGGGGAATGGAAGGGGGGGGGGGGGGGAGTGTTAGGGGGCTCTAGGAGGCTGCGGGAGCGCGTCTTCTCAGCCAGCCGGGCGAGCCGTGAGAACGACGCTATGCGGCCGGCACAGCTTCTACGGGAAGGCGGCGGCGATGGAACACGTTTCCTTTATGTGCGGGCGTTTAGGGAGCACCTCGTCGGCGTGCCTCCCTATGTCCCCATAGCGCTGGGGAAGAGAACACCGGGGAAGGTCTTTCTCGCCGAGAATGTGCGAACATTTTTCATCGCGCTTTGTTCTTACCGTGGTGAGGCGTATAGCGCCTCACCTCCAACCTTCCTTTTCCCCTACCTCGCTTCCCGAAGCGGGAGGATGGGGAGAAGGGGTCGAGCATTTGTCTTTCCGGCAGAAAGCCCACCCGGCAGCGGAGCCGGCTTCGTCTTCCGCACTAAAGCGTATACGTGGGCCCTCATATTTTTTGTTTTGTTTTATTTTACTTTTTGGGGAGGGGAGGGGGAACGGATGGGGAGTCTGTGCGTACTGGTCTGTGTGACGTGGTCGTTATTGGTTTTGCTTCTTGAGCCGAGCCACTGTACCGTACGCCCGTCCCACACCGGCCTTTCGTGTTATGAATATATCTAACAGAAACGGAATAAAAACAACGCGTGCAGAGTCTGAGCCGCAGCTCTCCAACCCTACTATTCGTTTTCTTAGTTTGTTACGAATACGCCTACATGGTGGCACACTTGCGACAGCCTGGTGTGAAAAAAAAAAAAAACCGAAAAATGCTGCCGATGTGTGTGCATGTAGCGGAATTTTCCCTCTTTCGTCTTGTAGAAATTTTTAACAATGTAGGTTTCTCGCTCGACCTTCCTTTTCTGCCCATTCAACGCGTCACAGCGCCACGTACAATGCCCTTCCATTTGACGCACATTTTTGACATCTTTCCGCTACTTGCCGGTAGGGGGGGGGGGGGGGGGGGGGGGGGGGGTGGAGAGGCTTGAGGGGATGAAAAATAGGCATAGATTTATGTCTTTAGGCCGTGGGGAGACTCTTTTCCTTTTTTTTTCACGGGAGATTTCTGTCTAGCGTTGACGCATGTTTTGCAGTTTTCCACGAAAAAAAAAAGAGTTGCGTTGGTGTCGTTCGGCTGCAAGCAGGCACGTTTACGTAGGCACGCGCGCTTGCGGTAAGCCAGACCCGACGCGGGTCTCGCTACATTTGCTCCAAAAGGGAGACGAGACGCGGCAGCTTTCTTTCAATTCACCGCCCGTTCCTGCATCTCGGTTTCGATGCTGTGTCTCGTAGACTTCCTCGCCTTTTCGAGACTTCAAAGGTCTTATACGATGCGGGCAGATAGAATCCCTTGCGAAATCCATCCAGCACTTGAGTTGCGTTGTTTTGAACGCTCGGCATCTTTCGCAAGAAGTGGAGGCTGTTACGACACCGGTGCTTCATGAAGAAAGAAAATGGACAGGAGTGTCTTGCTCAAAGTTTCCTCGCAGAAAATCGCGATCGTGCGTTTGCTCAACAGCCTTCCTGAGACGACTCCATGCTTACCAAGCAGATGGATACAGTGCAGCTAGGTATTCATTCGATTTTTCATATTTCTGGGCGAAGAAGGCTTGAAGTGTCCCTTTCGAATGTTTCTATTTTTTACCCGGGTCTTAGGGGTCGTGTTCACGTCGGCCTCTCCATAAATGAAACTCCGTGGCGAATCAGATGCAGTATTTCGCAACGTCTCTGTTCCTTACTCCTGGCAACACCACCTGTCGAGAGAAAGTGACGTTAGGATTCGCTGGGATTACCTGACCGTTTCAGTTGAAGTCGTAAGGCCCGCTTGCGACATCCGAGACCTTCTTTGACGTCCCAAGAGGACAGTACTCGCCATATTCGCTTGAACTAAGTTCACGGGCCATTTACTACGAAAGTTTAGCGAGAAATCGACCATTCAGCACTTACCTTTTGGGTACATGCGCGGACGTATTAAAGAGCGTTTCCAAGTTTGGAAAGATGGGCGAGCTGGTATGCGTCAATGGTCATCGCTCTAGAGGAAACGCCCGCTTGTGCAGCCTTTTCTGATGTTCGTGTTCAAAGAGAAATTGGGCCGGGCCTAGAGTTCAAACCTGGGACCGCGGCCTGTCGGGGACTCCTCTCGTGCGCGTGTTCTGACTTCGAGTCGCACGTCAGTTCCTCCACGCGCTCAACTGGTCGCTGTTCTGGTTAGCTTAGTTGCTTCTTGGCAATACATAGGCAAGGACACAGGAAACATGCACGCACCACAGCGGCAAATACGCATTCGTAGACGCATTCGAGCGCGCGTGGGTTGTATCCTCCAATGCATCTAAGTACGAGGCCGCTATAGGTAATTACCATTTCTGCCCCTCTCTGTCTTTTTACAAAGACTTTGGTATTAGATTCAGTTGACGCGATGTCGACGTACTCGGACGTACCGTTTTCGCCAAAGTAACCACGCTGCATGATTTTCTTCTCAGTCGTATATTGGATCACTTATTCCACTCTCAAAGGAAGACCCTTTTCCTCACCTTCCAAGACCTTTTGTCCTTGAGGAAAGCCGTGAATGTTCCACTATACGAGTGCTTAGCAACCCATGCTGCCTGGTTGTACGTAAGGTGGATGCTAAGCGTCAGCATACCGTGAGTGCAGAGTGATGCTGGGCAGAAGGAAATGTGCCCGCGCTATTATTCTACTGCATTTAGTGGGTCGAACTTGTTTCTTGTCTCTGTATGCACCGATTGCTGTAACCGTATTATCGATTTCCCGTTGGTTATTACTGATTGCTGCTACGATTGCGGCTCATGCATGAGGAATTGTTGAGCTATTCGTGCCAGTCCAAACCAAGGAACTATACCCTAGTGGCTTTCTTTTATCTCTTTTTCTCTCCTTCCTTCACTATTTCTTCCTTCCTTACTTCTTTTTTTTCCTCTATTTTTCCTTCCTTCCTTCCTTCCTTCCTTCCTTCCTTCCTTCCTTCCTTCCTTCCTTCCTTCCTTCCTTCCTTCCTTCCTTCCTTCCTTCCTTCCTTCCTTCCTTCCTTCCTTCCTTCCTTCCTTCCTTCCTTCCTTCCTTCCTTCCTTCCTTCCTTCCTTCCTTCCTTCCTTCCTTCCTTCAATTTTCCTTATTTCTATCCTTCCTTCTCTCCTTCATTCCTTATTTCCTTCCTTCCTTGTTTCATTCAGCTTTATTTTTAGTTATTCTGTTTCTTCATGTTTACTACATTCTTACTTAATTCGTTTCTCACCTCCTTTCTCTCACCTTTTCTTCTTTTTTTCGCTTTCCTGCCTCTTTTCTTCTTCTTCGCCCTCTTACTTTGGTGGCGTCAAGAAAATTCTGCTGCTAGTGTGTCATTTTTATCTCACTCTACTTAAGAAAAGAAGTTTGTCTTTATCTTTCGCGTTGACTTTGGTCAAAGGTGTGCTTTTAAGAAGCAAGAGGACACAGTATGCAAGGCGATTCAAGTGGCTTGTATTAGCTTAATGTTGTAAAGCGAGATAAACGAAAAGCACATACAAAACAAAACACTGCCGTAGAACCTAGCTCTACAATGCTGCTGCGTCGAGGTACCGGGGTGGGGACGGAGGGGTTGTGTGTGGGGGCGCAGTTACTGTAGGCGCGGCACGTCGTTGTTTTTTTCTGAGCACGTGGAACTATGTGCAGTAATAGCAATATTACGCAGTATATGTGCACCGTACAGTTGTTTTTTTGTGTTGAAATTATAACGACCTGTGTTTACAGTCTCAACGCCCCAAAAAAAAGAGAGAAAAGAACGAAAATAAGCTGTGCCACTTTAAAAGAAACGCTAGAAGGTGAAGCGTTGTTTACCCCGTCACGCGCATACACAGTCCGCTTTTCTTTTATTTTTCTTTCGCTTCTGTGTCGAGCTTGTGAGCCTATATTTTTCCAGCACGAGAGTTTACGACGTCTTGTTTCAAGCGAGCGACAGGAACGGGGTACTCTAGAGACAAAACAGTGCACAGCTACTTAGCTAAACATCACACTATTCTGCGTGCAAGCGTAACTACAAGGAACGAAAATATATCTGAAAACAAAAAGAACGCGCCTTAAAAAAAAAAAAAACACACACACAATCTTCAACACACGCCGAACTGTGTAGAAAAAGACAAAGCGCCAGTAAGACAAGGGTTTCCCGAGAATTCCAGCAGTTTACCGCTTGTGTCTTGGCCACTCCCCCGTAGTCGGTATGCGCTATTTTATTTGAGGCCAACCAACCAGGCGCTAGCGCTTCTCGCGGTTCGTTTTTAAAGCCGACTGCAAGAAAGGCCGACAGACAGTCGTAACCAGGATCAGCGAAACGACGGGGAAAATAAACGGCAGAAATTGAAGGCAAGAGAGAGAGTGAATCCCACTGGGAACGCGACGCTGTCTGGGTCGCAGCAGTGTTTTGCGGCTTACACGGCGACCGCGGCGAAGATTCATCGCCGGCGAACGCGCTTGGAAATCAGAAGCGATCGGCGAGGGGTCGCCAAGGTGAAAGGTCCCATAAACACTCGTCTTTGAAATAGACAGAACGCTGAGAGAGAGAGAGAGAAGAGGAAAAACGAGACAAAGAAAGAGACAAAGCGAATGCAGCGACGAATCTACGGGGTGTATAAGCAGCAACATATACCCAACGATAAGCGCAGCGGCTGGGTATATATAAAGGGAGCAATATCGGTGGTTGCCACACGCTGACCCCCAATGGCGACGGCGTAAATTTCGCGCGTGTCGGAGCATTCTGGGTGTACATTTGCCGGGAGAGTTCTGTACGGTGCTTACTCTTTTTTTTTGTTATCGGTAATGGTTGGAGTACGGGTGTCGGTAAACGTAGAGCACGTGTATGTATTCCAAGGGTATATACACGTTCTCTTCGCATATTACAGAACGTGCGATATGTCTAGGAAAAATAACGAGTGCCAGAGTGTATATCCGCGCCACAAGGGGCCCTTGTAAACGTACCTTATATACAAGCTTTGAAGCTACTTGCACGTGCACACGCGCTGCTCCTGTGATATAGACAAACAAAATGGAGCGAAAAAAATGCTGGTTTTGTGTGTTTTCACGCAAATATCTGGTGTTTCTATTTTTTTTTTCGCAGTGGAAATGGTTAGAACTATGGGTGTCGATAAACGCATGCGACATGTATGCTTGTAGGGTATTTACACGCACTGCCTTAGTGTATTATCGATCAAGCGATATGCACAAGGATAATAAATAACTGATGCTAGTGTGTACATTTCGAACGATAGCTTGGTGGCCATTTGGTGGTTTTAGCTGTAATGCGTCGACGGAGGGCTCTCGTAAACACAGACTATTTATGCTAGGAGTCTATTTACGCGTACTCTGCCACTAAATATACAATAAGAAATAGTGCCAGAAACTGGTACAGATGTTGCTTTTGAATATCATGAATAACACCTCGCGTATATTGTTGGCTTACTAGTGGGAGCACGTTTTGGAGATTGATGTGCATTTTTCAATGGATGATTGCTTTTTATTTCTCATTTTTTTTCCAGTCCAGATGCAACAACTTTAAAAAGCAAAAAGAGCAAATCGACATTCGGCTGCCTTGTGGAGGCGGTGCTTTGTGGGGAGCATCAGTGACGTCATATACAGTTTTGGAAAAACCCTCTTGGGCTTGCCGGTGATCAAATAGCGATTGCAAACGGTGACTGTGTCCATGAAACGTCTCTCAGGAGTCACGAAATAGAAGCCGAAAAATTTTCGCTCAGCTTTAAAAAAGGGTCGGAGTGTGTAATGTTTGTGACGTCAGAAACGCAGCATCGCCCTTATACTCTGACGTCACAGAACCAGTAGATTTTAACGTTTATTGGCGCAGGAAGCAAAAGCCAATCGGCTGCCTGACTCGATAGCAATGCGGAGAAAGGAAGCAAAAAAAAAAAAAATACGAGACGCTGAGGCAGCGTACGATCGAGCGTTGGCTGAAAGTTTTATTTTGAAGGAGCTAGACACCGCAGCGGACACGGGACAGAGAAAGAAGACGACACAGGGCGGTACTTGCAACTAAAATTTTATTTGAAACTTCATGGCTTTTTAAAGACAGAGGCACGTGTGATCTTACAATCAGGTAAAAAAGAAAATGAAAAGCAACAGATAACAAGACCTAACTGACAACAATGCACATGAAAGATATGCGAGTCACATTCGTGGTCACATTCTACAGAAATCAGAAGTATTAAAACGTTTTACGATGCTCATCATGCGAGTCACAATCTACAGATATCAGAAGTGTTAAAAACCGTCGACCGCATGTGGAAGCATGAAAACCACAAGACAAAAGAAGAAAAAAGAAAAAGAACGTCAAAAGGAAGCAACCCCAACCTGTTACCTGTCAAGGAAACACAGTCCTTTTGGAGGATGGAAACCGAAGGCGAACTAACGCATTCATCCGGTTGCGAGCGCAAGATGGCAATGGCCTCTACGATCTCTCTCTCAAGCTGCCCCTTCCTTCTTCCAACAATCTTGAGAGAACATGCGCGTTCCTTGGGTTCGAATCTGCCTGTTCATTGCCGCAAGTGTCGGGGTTGTTGCCCTCAGTTCAGCTAGACCCAGATTGTTGGAAGAAGGAAGGGGCAGCTTGAGAGAGAGATTGTAGAGGCCATTGCCATCTTGCGCTCGCAACCGGATGAATGCGTTAGTTCGCCTTCGGTTTCCATCCTCCAAAAAGAACTTGGTTTCCTTGACAGGTAACAGGTTGGGGTTGCTTCCTTTTGACGTTCTTTTTTCTTCTTTCGTCTTGTGGTTTTCATGCTTCCACATGCGGTCGACGGTTTTTAACACTTCTGATGTCTGTAGATTGTGACTCGAATGATGAGCATCGCATAACGTTTTAATACTTCTGATTTCTGTAGAATGTGACTCGCATATCTTTCATGTGCATTGTTGTCAGTTAGGTCTTGTTATCTGTTGCTTTTTATTCATCCTTTTTACCTGATTGTAAGATCACACGTGCCTCTGTCTTTAAAAAGCCATGAAGTTTCAAATAAAATAAAATAAAGCGGACTGTCACTGCTTCTATTCCTCATTTACATTAATGATCTCCCTTGTAACATAAACTCTAATTTACGGCTTTTTGCAGATGATTGCGTCATATACAGAGTTATTAAGGCGACCAATGATTCATCTTTACTACAAACCGATCTTAACACACTCGCCTCATGGTGTAATAAGTCCCTCCTTTCCTTAAACATTAGCAAGTGCAAATCTATGTCTTTCACGAGAAAACGCACTGTGAATCCGCATCAGTCCAGCATTGCCTCACTTGTCGACCCCGCATTATCGTACAAATATCTCGGCCTCCACCTAACACCATCACTATCATGGGTAACCCACATTCAAAAGATTTGCGCAGAAGCCTCACGCACACTCGGCTACTTACGACGTAACTTGAAGGCCGCATCCCCTGAAATAAAGAAACTAGTATACATGACATTCATTCGCCCGGAATTAGGATATGCGTCATCCATTTGGCATCCATCTCAAGCTTATCTCGCCGCCGACCTCGAAGCCGTACAGAACCGCGCCATCCGCTTTATAACATCTTCCTATTCAAGAAAAACCAGCATCACTGCACTGAAACAGTCCGTCTCCATTCCATCGCTCGTGTCACGCCGCATCATATCTCGCCTCTGTCTTCTGCATCATTTCTATTATCATCCGCGCTCACGCCACGCAAAACTAGAACCCCCCCACTGGACGTCTAGCCGCTTGAACCATAATCATAGCATCGCTCGCATCAACTGTCGCACGTTAGCACTCAGTTCTTCTCTTTTCCCGCACGCAATAGCTCTATGGAATGCCCTGCCAAACACCATTGTATCATGCACTAATCGCAAATCATTCCGTGAAATGCTAAAGGACCATTTTTCGTGAGAGCAATCTTTTCAGTTATATGTTGTGCTTGATACAGACAAGTGTCCTTGCTTTTTTTCATTCCTTAGCCTTTGTTTACTCATGTGTTAATTTTTTTTACTTGTTACATATTGTATAACCTTTTCGACGCCCCTTACCTGCTGTACATTTCTATTCCTTTTCGCTGTTATTTTTTCTTCTCTTTCTTTGTAGTGTTCTTGTCATGTTGGTACAAATCTTGAGTTTGCTCCCCCCTTATGTAATGCCCTCGGGCCTTTAAGGGAAAAATAAATGAAATGAAATGGAATGAAAATTTTAGTTGCAAGTACCGCCCTGTGTCGTCTTCTTTCTCTGTCCCGTGTCCGCTGCGGTGTCTAGCTTCTTCATGTCTCACCAACTGGCCTACACATCTACCCTCCTAAGTCTTATTTTGATTTTTCACCAACCATTTCGGTGTCAACGCGTACAGCATGAGAAGAACAAATCGTCTGACACCACTTCGAATGTGTTACTTCAGGTAATTTGGTGGTAATGGACGTATGAAAATGAAATAAATTGTGGTTTTGGAGAGCAAAGGTCGTCGTTACGAATCCCTATAATGAGCTAAGCTTTGAATCCACTTGTAATTTTGTTTTCCATAATACGCTGAATCGCTTGATACCACTCCGAATATTCTACGCCACTCAGGTAGTTCACAATCTCAGTACCAATTGTACCATCCAGTGGTCCAATTCGGCTGTTCGCACATTGGGGTATTTATAGGGAAGTATTGCTACTATTGGGTGCTGCTTATAAGTAGACGTTGCTATGGGGTCACATGATATGGTACGACGGAATGGTTCCTCTTGGTTGTCATGTGGAGCGCCACCTGTTTACATATTATGGTAGCCATATGGCCACCATAATATGTAAACAGGTGGCGCTCCACTTGACAACGAAGAGGCTGGTGTCCATATGGTCACGTGGTACGTAAACAGGTGTTACTCCACATGACAATCAAGAGGCACCATTCCATGGTATGGTCACGTGGTATATATACACTGTCGCCATGCGACGAATGCCATTGCGGCTGCCATTTTGAAACAATGCCTTGGATTTCAGGATAACGCGACATTTAGTAACGTGAGCAGAGGAGCTAACACTGTAGAATAGCCGGATAACACGTCACGCGTTATTTTGATCTAAAACAATTTTTTTGTGTGTGAATGCCACAGGGCTGTCTGAATAAAAAAAAAAATGCTTTAGTTATGCAACGGAAAATATCGACGGCATTTTTTAGAGGCTCGTACAAAATTTCGTACAGAAGTGTAACTCTGGACGTAGGGAATTGTAAGAGCGAAATACCAGCGTTCGTAAATAATGCCCGAGGTATCGCGGAATCAGTGTTTGCTTCGAAGATGTGGGTGGCTTTATAAATTGAGAGAAAAAAATAATCACCGCTCGCAAAACGTGTTTTCATTAAAACTGCGGAGAACGGGCTACCAAGATTACTGTTCTGAGGAGCATTACTTACTGCGTTCGTTAATAGTCGTAAAAAATACCCTATTTGTCATATGAAAGGTAGTAAAGTCATCTAAACAAAAAATTATTGCTAATTGCTCACAACGTGCATAATTGGGTACATAGCGCCATAAAAGGTTAATAACCGCTCCCCATTTTTCCTATGAAATATATTTTCGAGGTAAAGTCGCGAAACGGTTAAAAATCTGTGAAGAAAATTGGGCGCAGAACCGAACTTTCACACAGAAATTCAGAGAGGAAGAAAGTGGTGCAGCGCACTGTTAGGCTTTACAGACACGCTTGATGTAATTAGTGCGAAAATAATTATTCTGCTCTGACGTTAATGCGTGCGACTTTCAAACGGCAACGTACTACTCGAGGAAAAAATAAGAAACGCTGACAAATCGGCATCTTGTGCACTTAGCGTAGAGGAGAAACGTCCCAGCAAAGCAAAATATAAAAGGGAGGCAAATACAATCGAAGAGCAAATTGAACGAGTCTATCGGGAGGTCCTTAATCTCTCTCTGTCTGTTTCGAGCGACGCACAAAAATGAGAAATTAGTGTAACAAAAAAAGAGGAAAAGAAAAATACAAGGGAGGGAGGTCACCATCCTTCTTGTCTCCGGCTTCCCTAGCTCCCACCACAGTCGCTTTCCCTCAAAGTGCCGGTTCAATCGAGCGGCAAAACCCAAAGTTTTTCCCCTGTATTGGATTCGGCTTCGTTCGAGGATTTCGCGTCTCTGCTTCAAAACTCCCGAAGAAGAGCTCCTCCTAATCCAATCCTGATTGGTCAAGAGAAAAAAAAATACTATAGGAGAAGCTAGGGGAAGAAAGTATTGAAGGGGGAGGGATAGGAGAAATAGGGAACAAAGGGCAAAAGTTGGGGAGAGAAAGGCGGTGAGGGAAGAGGGGGCGAGGCAAAGACACGGGGAAGACGGGACGTAGCCCCCGGCGAGCTCTTCCAGACGCGGAGGGCTCGCGGCGGGCATTAAATAACCATCACGCACAGCTGCTCTCCAGATGTCACTAGCGTCGCGGAGGCAGCCGCGGACCCTCTGCAAGACTGCGAGAGTTGGCGTCAGCGACGCTCTAGTTGTCTTGTTGTGCTCCTTTTATATCCCAATTTTTTCCTTATTCCCCGTTTTCTTAGCTTTTTCTCGCCGCGTTATCCCCATTTTTCGTTTCCTTGCTCCGATTTAATATTTTTTTTGTCGCCGACGAAGTCATCGAACCATGAACGTTGCATCTGGCTTGGCAAGAAAATAGAAATAAATTAAGAAACCAAAAAGAAAAGAAAGAAATAAAGGGGAAAAAAACGAAGAAAGGAAGAATGGACGAATGAAGTGCGAGTTGAGTTTAGCTTGACTCAAAGCTGAACAAAAGGAGAAGCGACTTGTCCTTTCGGTCCCATCGTAGCTGATTGCCTTCCATGCCCTTCGCTTCGTGACGAAGTGCAGCGGTTTGGAGCCGAGTTCAGCCGATTGAGACCCAAGTTCGGCGGGGCAGTTTGGCGAGTGCTTGTTGTCGAGACGATGGTATGGCTTCCGGTGAGGGTTAGGCCTTTGAAAACGCTACCCGAGTTAAGAAACGAGAACAAGCCCGCCTTTTGGGCTGTTCGTCCGAGGCTTATTATAGACTGCGGCGAGATAGATGTCGCTGGAAATCAGGAACAGTGCTTTGTAGTTTGGCTGCCGACGCTTGTCGCGCCATTGTAGTATGGGGAAGGGCCAGTTTTCGAAGAAGGAAGTCCGTTGTGATGCCCAGTGAGCCCGTTGGAGAAGGAAAGTATACATTCATGGCTCGGTTTTGTGCGAAGCTCTTCTTTATATCAACGTCGGCCTTTGAGATGGCATGATATGATACTAGTCTCTGCGAGTCGTCTCTCGACCGCCGCTTTGCGACAGAGTTACTAAACATCTGATGCAGTCAAGCCATAGACAGCAGTTATCTCTTGACCCATGTGTCATTTTTATATCATTATTTACGTGACAACGCGCTTCTTTTTTAGCGGCATTGCTGCGAACCCTTGAGTGGTGTAGGTTCTTTGAGAACTCAACTTTTTACTGAAATTGGTAACTCAAATATTTAGTTCTTAAAGTCCTCATGCTAAAGGCACAAAAAAATGCGAGGACCCTTTGGCAACTAAAGTGTTGAGAGGCGAAAGCCGAGGGCACTATGCCGTGACGACTTCCGGTGGATGTGACGTCACACCGTTCCCGTGGCTATAGCGATACCCAAATTATACATATTTAGGAAATCTTAAGTGTTAATTACGCTTAATTGCACATTTTCCGTCTAATTTGACCCAAATCCGACGTTTCTCCGACCATTCTGTGACAACATTCACTATGCCGTGACGACTTCCGGTGGATATCACGTCACTTTTTTTCCGTGCCTATATCGACATCCGCGCTATTTCGGCACAATTTCGACATTTTTGCCTACAATTAATTAACTAATTAATCTACAGTCATCAAACATGACTTCTAGGTTCATTTTTTCCTCCTATATGTGAAGCAACCATTGGTTTTCTTCTACCTCTTTTAGTTCCCGAGTTAAACGCGTGCGACTCGCTTTGTTAGCGGACGACAGTATGAGCCAATAAAGGCTTTTGCCTTAATACAATTCTAGCAGTTTACTGACTAAAGTAGGCTTCCGTTAGACAGGGGTACAAGGGCCGCCTGACTGCACCCTCACTGGCAAACTTAAACGCTGAGATTTTCAGTCTCGAAATACATACGAATTCGTGGAGGCTGACGCCATCTTTCTGCCGAAAAAGGTCGCATACACATATTGCAGCGAAAAGACTGACGCGCGGAGAGGGTAAACTACAAGCTGGAAACTGCCATCAGAGTGCTCGCAGATGTTTACATACAGGATAAAGAATCCGTCCACATCGTCCTCTATAATACGTGGAGCAGTGTAACTCTATAACTATAGCAGTCACACTAGCTGTAGCACGCAATGTTGTCGCACTAGCTGGGAAACCCGGAACACTTTAACGCCTGACTCTGTGGAAAGTTCGATCCAGACAGCGCGCACCTTCCCTCTTCGTTGAACGCTATGTGAAATCAGCTGTCAACCTTTCGAATACGTCGAACAGAGCATGAAGTGCAGGCGGCCAAGCAGCGCCTTTAGACAGGTATACACCACGCAGCTTCCGACAAAGCCTACATCGTGGACTGTCCTTCCAAACCGGAGCGGCGACCGCTGCGCCTGCTGGCGGCGACGTCGTGCCGAGTCGCCGGCGCCATTAATTATAAGTTTGAGATCTGCGAGCCTTAATTGCGCGAACTGTGAGGAAGAGGTGGCGTGGGAGGTAGAGGGGTGAAGAGGGTCCGTCTCGCGCTACGCCGTTGGATAAGAACGGCGGAGTGGGAAGGAGAGGGATAAGAACGGCAGGCAACAATGAGCAGGGACGCCGGCAGCGCCACCTGGAAGGTGGCGGACGAACGAGAGACAGAGATGGGGAATGGGGAAGTAGGGACAGCAGAGGATCAAAGCGTACGCAGAGAGGGAAAGGAAGAGACAGTCACTGCAGCGTTTGGTTCGTATGCGTGCGGATCCGAGGATTTATCGCGGACTCGGGGACAGCGTAATCTGCGTGAAATTAAAAACGGACCACCGCCCGCACCGGCTTTGCGAGTGGGGAGAGGGTCTAGCTGGAGACCACATTTTTTGCTAAAGAAAATAAACTAGGAAGAAAAGGGGAGAAGGTGTGCTCTAGTTTGCAGGCAAGAAATAATTCCCGCAGGTGGAGGTTAGAGGTTATATTCCCCGCCCACGTGAAAGGATGGCTGGGCAGGGGCCGTACGGAGAGAACTGGGAAAGAAGGAAAGGAGGGTGGGGGGTAGAGTCTAAGAGGAAGGGTGAAGGAGAGAGCGAAACGGCCTGGAATCTCGAAACCGTGACCGACCGACGGTCGAGTGTCCGGTGAAGTTTAATATCTGCTCGTTAAGCAGGGTGCGGAACATAGCGGCCGCGAGCCTCCGCCGTTTCCCCCAAACTGCCCCCGGTTTCCGGTTGACCCTGTTTTCTTTTTTGTTTATTTTTGAGCCTGTCGCGAGGAACGAAGAATGAAGGGCTGGCGGGGATTTATGAAGTCGTTATCTCGAACCAATGAGATTCGAGGCACTGCGAACCTGCTATCTGCGAGTCTTTATATGTGCGCTTTTGTGTGCTTGCACTTTTATGATTGATTCCGCGCACGCTCGCCAGTATTGTTTTGGTTTCCCCAGAGGCGTCAGATTACGTCTCGGAAAAGATTAACGGCTTTCTGATGCGAGTAACGGCAGAGGAAGCCCTTCGCGGAAGATCCCAGAGTGACGCGAAAAGGGCAGACTAATGCGGTGAGGACAAAGCGGAGGAGGCTTGGGGAAAGTTTAGAAGATTAGAAACGTCAAAGAAGTGTTGTTATTGTTTTTATCGTGCTTTCTTTTCGCGCAGGCTATTAATAGATGGTGTCAACTGGTACGATGAAAAACCGCGAGGATTAAAGCTAAGTTGAGGTATGCCGACACTTACTAGTCTTAGATGGCTTTCTTGAATCTGCACCCGGTGCTTTTAAACTGGCTGGTAAATTTTCTTAAGTATAGAAATTTTCTTGCATCAGTAAATTCAGCTTACAAAGGAAGGTGTTATATTAATGCGAGCGCATTAGAGTTCACGTCAGGGGCAGAATCTTCCGTCCGAATTCATAAAATTCGCTGATTGGTAAAAAGAGGTCGCATGACTTTGACGTCATCAAAATCTGCCCACCGTGGCAGGTGGCAGTTGCCTGGACGAGAAAGGTCACGTGACCTAGTGGCGTCATCACAACCTGCCCGCCGTATTGCGAGCAACTTACCCGAGGAAGATTACTCGGAAGAGGTGGATGCAGATGAATTAATTGCTTGAGTTCAATAAAGAATGAAAAAAAAATTGAGAGAAAGAATCGGGAAAAAAATGATACATAGAAATGTCGGCACAGTCGCACGCAGCATATCCGGTACCTGTTACTGTCATGCATCTAGCAGTCCCAATATGGCGGTTGATGAACGGACGGTCACAAAGAAGCTTACGCAAGCTTCCACTGAATTTGCAATAGAAGCTGAAACAAGTGTAATATATACTGCGATTTCATTCCACTCTTAAGGTGACTTGTGTCCCCATAGTTTTTTTGGAAAACATTGTTGTAGAAAACCAGAAACACCTGGCACGCTGAACAGGGCGCTTCTGGAAAGAACAAAACCTCACTCTAAGTACCCTGTCTCTTTAGAATCGTAGAAGGCTACGTAACCTGTGTTCACTTGCTGGCAGGGAATCCTGAGCGGAGTCAAAAAGGCTTTCACGTAGTTACGGGAGGGGTCGAGCGTTGTTGTCTAACTATCATGATTACCCACCTCACCTAGACAAATAGAAAAAAACTGCTCACTCAACTGAATATTTCCCAGTGCGAACAGTTTTCAAATTTCCCCATAGCAACATGGCTTCGAAAATAGCTGGCAACGCTTGCATTTATTTATTTAGCTTTAATACAGGCATGCCGGTGCTTTAGAAAGAGTGGTTCCGGTTTCATAATAGGCAGGAAACACGAAAGCAAGAATAAAACGATGGAAAACGAATACGTGGAGGGCAAGAGACATGCATAGAATTTTTTAAGCAACTTCAATCCATGTTCTCTAGATGTTTCCGCAGTTTTATTCGTTGAATCATAAATAGGCCCCCAGGAAGCCATTCACTGACAGTCACTGGAGCCTGTTTTTTGTAATTTCAATGAAATGACGTAGTTCGTAAAGCCGATCGCTCACCAAAGAACCCCAAGAATGTGCTGATAAACGCAATAATGCTGACGTATTCCTCGTACTTTCGTACTTCGCTTTAAACCTAGCAGTTTTTTTTTCTTGAAGCAAAATATAGAATAGACAAATTTTCTTTCGAATGCCGACGCGTTTTCGCGAACCTAAGAACGTCTGTCTAGGCTTTTGTTCTGCACAGAAGGCTGATGGTTGAAGAAAATTTATATTTTTATCGAAGGAAACTCTCTCGAAATTGCTTTAACCAGCATATTTCCGCGCCATTTCACTGAGTAGGGGTCCTAACTTGCAATGATCCAAACGGCAGTTAGAACCGTAAAGAATTTTACGTCCCAGATTCCCAAGCAAAAGTTTTTGAAGCTAAGCAGGTCCGTCTTTCTGAGGACTTCGTAGTCCACCACGTTGTGTTTGTGGTTTTCTTCTGTTTCGATTTTTTTTCTTTATTTTTGGCTACATCTCTCTAAAAGACTTATTTATAGATCTCTTTTGAAAAAAAAAAAACAATGTTAGTGAGATTGGTGGAATCTGTTTTCTGCAATGGGTAATCCCTGAACGTACTGTGCTCCTAACGGTCTAGAATCGGTCTAGTTGGTGAATAGTAAACATGGCAGAAAACACCGCGTAGAGACGGGACAGGTTTGAGACAACACGTCACGTGTGCCATGTATACCACTTTGTTTCCGGGTTTTATTTTTACAGCGTCAGCAGCGTCAGCTCCAATACTCGCATTACTCAAGGTCGCGTTAGTACGAAACACAAGGTCATTCATGTGGGACCAGTGGGTGGTACCATTGGTACACAGATTATGGATCACCTAATTGGCCTAGAATGTTCGGAGTGGTATCAAACGATTCAGCGCATTACGGAGCATAAGAGTACTAGTCGAATTAAGGTGTAGCATATCATAGGGATTCGCACCGATGACCTTTGTTTCCCCAAACCGTGACTTCTTGAAACTTCGAACCTCATTTACGACCAAACTAATTGAATTAGGACATTCGAAGTGCTGTAAAATGATTTGTCTTTTTGCGCTGTATACGCTGGCGTAAAAATGTAGATGTCCGGATATAACGAAAATTTGTACCGTATACAGCGAAGGTGTCTAACGACGCAATATTCGTTCGATATTGCTAACGCTCGATACTCATACGCTGCTTCATCTTTTCTGTCTTTTTTTTTCATATCGGGGGAGTAAAATTTGGATGATATTTTTCGAGCCCGAATTCGGTTATAAATCAGGTTATTCTGAAACAAAAAATTCCGTAGCGCGCGTCTTTTCAGGTTCTCTTTTGCAGCAAAATGCAGTTTATTCCAAGAGTTTGTTATTATGCTAAACATAAGATGCCTCATTTTTGTTCCTTTTTTATAAACAACACGGTAGTATATAAACAAGCGGTAGTATGACTTCCGCACAGTAGCGGCGCCAGAAGTCTGCATGCGTAGTGAAACACTTTTTCATTGACTGATCTAGCGCACACTGGGCGAGCACGTCTTGCTTGGGCGATAAACAAGATATATGTGCAAAAGTAGACATCGAAAAACATCCCAGCAACACACTGACATGAGAGTAAAAAGCCCTTAGAAACAGTAAAAACAGTAGAAAAGCGATTTAATGAATGAAGTGCGAATAATATGCAAACTTTACTCGTAAAACACACTATACTCCATCTAATAACTTCCGATGTACAGAACGTTACACATAAAAACGCACTATACTCCATCTCATAAATTCCCTGCAGCACTATGGAAGCTAGGTACCTCCTCAGTCACTCAGTAGAGTAGGTTGAACGTGTTCCTCCGCACCTCATCGTCTGCTTGCCGTCTGTTCGCGGCGTATTCAGATATAGTTGCAAGAGAATACTGAAGACTGATGGGACATTATGCAGCTTTCGAATAGCATATGCACGCTCGCGTACGCTAAAAGTAAGCATTTTCTGGGACGTTACGCTGTTTGCCACATATGAAGACGGAGACGTAACGATAACTTCTAGATGCAGTAGACAGTTTTCCACTGACTAACTTCAGCCTAGTGGCGCCATCTGGCTGTTAGAATGAAAGTCATATTTGTCAACAAGCTGACATTCCTTCGAAATAAAAAAATAAAGCAGATTTATCTCTAATCAATTTTGCTTTAGCTGGGATGAAACAAAACGACATTCCTATTGGCCATTTATGACCACTGAACGTACTGAAAACGCCAATAGCCATGGCGAATTCACATCGATACGAGGGGGCCCCATTCGAAGGGCGTCGCCATGTTGGAAACATTATTTTAGCGCGCGAAAGAGCCCCGCACGCTGAATTCGGGAGCTTACATAACGCGAGCGTAGGTTAAGGCTATAGATTTGAAATTGCGTTTGGCGCATGCGCACTTTAAAGCACTTTATACCATATTCACATTTGCCCATTTTGTACTGGCATTTATACATTCAGCAGAGTCATAACGTCGCCTCTCCACTTAGTGTAACGATTGGGATAGAGTATGGTTATGTGGAAGACACGATTAATCAGGCACTTCTTCTAAGGTTGGGCATGGTTTCAAAATATTTGATAGGAACCTGTTAGTTTTTTATGCAACATTATGACAAAAGAAAGCACATAGGTACGTTTGCTTTTTCTAATGAACGTTCGGATAAATGTTTGGACTGATTTATTGAGAAGTGTCGGCTTTTAAAGTGAACGAAGATGTTGCAAGCGCACGCTTAGCTTTATATTGTGCAAGGTTCAAGTATGGTTTAAAGGGAAACCCCCAAGGTGGAGTAGATTTGTAATAAGGGAGTAATTACTCATTGGTATCCACCCAAGCGCAGCCATACGGCTACAAACATTTGACCCCTAAACATTTGACCAACACTCTTCCCACTTCGAGTTACTGATCAATTCGCTCTCACCCTACCATAAGCTTGCCGTCCCGGTTAGCTCAATTGGTAGAGCGACTGCTCCGGTGTGGCGGTGGTTCCGGGTTCGAACCCCGGACCAGGACGAATTTTTCTTTAACTACGAAGTTTCTGAGAAAACTGTATAGCCTTCCTTTGTAGCCGTATGACTGCGCTTGGGGGGATGCCAATGAGTAATTACTCCCTTATTATGGTTTAAAGAAGCGAATGAGGTAGCGAAGGACTGTTCATAACAGAAATGAAAACTGCACGGAACTACAGCAAGACTTACAAGAAGCGGGTTCGTTAGCATTCACTGTGTTCAGTACCTGGCTGCCGCCGCTGACAGCTGACAGTTTAGGCGCAATACAGGGAAAGCAAAAGTTGCTACTGTCTGATGTTTTTCCGTGACAAGAACTGCCATCGTCGAGAATAAGCTGCAGACTGTACTGTTTCTCTTAGAAGTTGTTTAACTCCTGGGCAGCAGTTACACGTCAGTATTAGTTCAGCAAAAAAAAAGAAAGAGAGAGAAAATACTGCTTCGTAATACGACATTGGAGGGTCGGTGTTTCGTTACAGCTTGGTTATGAGAACAGTAACTTAAATTAGCTGTTCATGCCTTGATACTCCTGCTAGCTCACTGACGGCTGCACTTGGAACTGGCTAGTTATGTTAGCAAATAGACGGCTAATTTGGTTAAAGCTCAAAGCGGAGTTGTAGTAGCGAGGACAGCGTGAATTCTCCTGACAGTTTTTTTCATTCTTTCTTCTCCTTGATTAAGTGGTACGTACCGTTCCTCCGAACACCATGAGGGTAGGGGCGGCGAGGGGGGGGGGTGGGGGGGGGGTGGGGGGGGGGTGATATGCGATTTAGAAACGCCTGTTTTTTTTTTTCTTTCCAATGGCCGCTATTTAAACCCTGGGTTTACATTAAAGCAAACTACGAGACAGCACAGCTTGAACGTATGAGCAAAAAGTTCCAGACGATGTGTGCCTCCACTTCCGTTACTTTTTTAATTAATTTACATAGTTTACCTCTCATAAAGCTGCTGTTGAGGAATAACAAGATTTTATGTTCGAACGCTAGCCATCCTTTTTAACTGAAGTGGAATACACAGTTAGTAAGGCGTTGCTTCAAGCTCAGGCAGCAGTTTTATTTGCAGAAGGCTTCTTGATCAGAAAGATGGAAGACATAATCTGCCATGGAGAGGCAGTGTTATTGCAGCTTTGCATAACACATTGTCACAAAACTTTCTGCATGTATGAATAAAATTAACCAAACTCAGTTGAAAACTATATTAGCAGCGCATTTTAGATACGTGTCGGGTCCGCTTTGTTCAGATAATTTTTTATCATAAATTATGTTGATTTTATCACGTGTTATGCTTTTTATCCTTGTTGTTATGAACTGAGTCGTTAAATGTCTGCGAAGTTCTATTCACGGCAGCACGTTATACATTTTAGCTGTTCTTTGCATAATCTGACAGCATAAATAAATATAAAACACTCTAGTTGAGTTTCGTTACGATATGCATATTACTACACGTGTCTAGCCCCAGATAGACCTCCGCGCTACATCTCCCAAAAGGAGACCGTGTGGACTACAGAGTTTTGACCAAAGATTGTACATGGCTCACTTTCGTTATTTTTCTTAGTTATCTTCCGTCCTTATGCGTCTCGACTCTATTCACCTCAGTCTGAACTAGCAGGACGACTTCTGAAATCTAGTTCCTGTTTTTTTTCTTGTTTTTTTCTTCACTCATTTTTTTTTCCCGGAGGACATTGCATATGTCTTTCAGTGGAAGAAGCGACAATGGCCCGGTGAACGAGCCCACGTTGCGAGAAAATTACGATGCACCCTCAATCTACTTGATCTCCCCATATCCGTGCTGGGTGTCAATATGGCAAAGAGAAACTGGCAGACGGCGGCAAACATGGCCGGGCTGCTGCCGTCTGGCTGTCGCGCGCAGCCGCGCGCCAGACGAAGCAAAAGAACGAGAATCCCTCTCCCTGTCTCCTCCTCTCTCCCGAAGAACGGCGACAGCTATGGTGACGACATAGAGGGGGGGGGGGGGGGGTGCGTGTCGCGCACGCGGAGACCCCGTAATCGACGACGGGCGATAGGCGACGAAGTAGACTGCAGAGGGGCGGCGTCCCAGTGGTCGCAAGGGCGGTGAGGTGGAAAAAAGGGTGAGAGGGAAAATGGGAAGGGGGCGACGAGGAAGAGGGGGAGGGCAGCGTGGCGGCTTGCAGTGAGATTACGTTGGCATGCGGCCAAGAATCACGCCCCGTTGGCTCTTCGCACACATCGTCAAAGACCTGACGGGTGCCAGTACAAGCAGGCTGGGGGAGATGCCAAGGGGAAGGCTGGCTAGGGAAACGGGGAGAAGAGACTGGAGGACGGAGGGGGCTGACAAACACGAAGAGAGGGGGAGGGGCTATGGCTGCGGTCGCGCTGTCGTCTTCGTCTTACTTCCACAGTGCAGACACGAGGGAGATGTGCGTGTGTGTGTGCGTGTGAGTATATGTGTACAGTGTCCCGTCTGCTGGCCTGAACTGCCTTCTTCCTGACTTTGCGCCTACGGGATGACGGACGCATGGGTTAGGGGAGGTCGTGGGTTTGCGAAGGGTGGTGGGGAAAAGTAGGAAGGGAATGCCTAGGCCTGACCAAATTAAAGAGGTACGTGTCACGGGGGCAAACGTTGACGCAAGAGCACCACCGGCTGACATGGTCCGGTGAGGTCGTAGAGTCTGAGTAGGCCTCCGCGGCTGACAGGGAGGGTGTAAGGAAAATATAATAAAGTGCTTGGCGCGAAAAAGAGTAATGCGACAGGACTGGCCCTTACATCACGAAAAAAAAAAACTGTCAGCCTCTGTGTACCTTGGCGGAAAAAGAAGGTTGAGAAAGCACTGAGATAAGGAACAAAAAAAAGTTGTCCAGAAAAAGTAGCACTGAACTTGAAGATATATTCTCGTAGTCTGACGCCTGCTCGAAAACAACACGAACAAGTTATATTGACCGTTTGACTGGCGTCAGTCTAACTTCAGTAAAACCTTTTGCTTTATTGTTTCATTTCATCAAAGTGTGCTCTGCAAGATGCTGGTACACATGCTTGCGTATACATTTATAGGCACAGTGAAAGTAGCAAGAGATTCTGTCAAGAAAAATGAGTAGCGGTGGCAGTTTTATTAAAGAGCCTACTGAGCTTTCTGTTTAAGGCGATAAACTGGCTTCAATACTTGTCAAGAACGTCCTTTTGTCCTCTTACGGCAGTCTGTAAGACAGTATTAAGCACGGTTCAACAATCGTAACGCCCTCTATGGTACGGCACTTGTACAACGTTGTGCCACGCCTTTGTAACGTTTTCCTCTTTTTTTTGACGCAAATGCAAATCTGTTGCCCTCTTGTTTTCCAAGACAAAAACTGGCAATAATTACATTTCACATTTTCTTTAACGCAACAAAAGCTTTTGTCTAACGCGGTACATCATGGTGTGAAGTACCCGAAGATAAACGAAGAGGCCAGCAGCAGCGATATTTCAAGGCGCTCTTGAGGTTTCCAGTGAGGCGCGGTTCTTTGTTCTCTAAGTCCACTTTTACGCTTGTTACTATTCCGAAAAAACTGCGCACGTTGTTGAACGGACTGCGAATGTTCGTTCGCTAACATTCATTCATTCATTCATTCATTCATTCATTCATTCATTCATTCATTCATTCATTCATTCATTTTATTTGTTTTTCACAACATGACGTACACATTGTGAAAGGGGCCAAGAAGAAAAGCCGTTCCTTTACGGCTTGAAAAAAATCTTGGTCCCCCTGGCATTGACGGCAACGAAGCAACACAATCCAGAAACAAATTTACAGAACAAAATGTACAGAAATATACAGAAACAAACAAAATTATAACTTGACATTTTTATGAAAGATATGGCGACAAGCTCATGGAACGGTCGGGGAATAAAGACAGTTATAATGAAACAGTGGCTAAATATCTGTACAAGGTGTTTTGTTTATGAAATGTGTGGTGTGTATTAGGGACATGCAAATTAATAAAACAACGCCTTCAGGCTCCGGAAATTTAGTCCTAAATATCCTAAAATATTTAATATCCTCAGTGTTAGCTATGCATCTTTTATCGGTGACCTACACTGCAAACCTGACTGTTGAGTCAGCTTCTCTTCATTGTGGTCGTCATTATTTTCACCACCACCACGACTGTCAACAGCGTCGTGTGTAATTTATTTATTTATTTATTTATTTATTTATTTATTTATTTATTTATTTATTTATTTATTTATTTATTTATTTATTTATTTATTTATACATACTGCAGCCCTATTGGGCTATTGCAGGGGTGGGTGTGAACAACAGTTTAGGAAAACATGGAGCACAACAATTTAGTTATTTCCCAGAGAAGGCAAACGCAGGAGGGGGCGACGTAATGGGCGGTTGAGATTAGGAGTTTGCGGGGATAAGGTGTGTTCGGCTAGGACAGTACCGGGTTGTTTGGAGAGGAGGACGCACCTAGCAACTGCAAGCTATTAGCCTACAATACGCTTATAAGACCTAAACTCGAATAATGCGCCATCGTTTGGGACCCCCATTGAAAAAAAGACATAAGAGAATTAGAAAAAAAAAACAGAGGCGCGCAGTGTGTTTTATATTTAATAAGTACAATAGAACTGATTGCCCATCTTCGTTAATGGCAGCAAATGATATTAAACCTCTCCACGTCAGACGCAAGATAGCCCGCCTATCCTTCCTTCACCAACTAATTCATGGAAAACTAGGCATCTCTCCAGCCCCCTATGTGCAGTTTTCAGAAACGCTTAGTACTCGTCATCATCATAATCACACTTTAGCACCATACTTCGCGCATACTGACGCTTTTAAATTTTCTTTTATTCCCGAGAACTGTTGGCGAATGGAATGCCCTGCCTCTACGAGTGATATCGGCTGTTGATTTTGACAACGCACTTTGTGAGCTATTTTAGATTGTATATGTGCTACAGTAGACAATTTTATTATTCTTTGTTTTACGGTGTAGCTGTATTTAGTGAATGTATTTTTCTGCCCTCCCTGCCCGGACCCAAATGAAGCCCTGTAGTATTGTGAAAAACAAAATAATAAAAAATATGAAAGAGGCCCTTGCCCTGCAGTGGACATAGTAAGCTTTATGATGATGATGAGGATCTACACCTCGATAGCCTCACAAGTGAGGCATTACATGAGAGAGAGAAGGAAAGATAAAGGTGTTCTTTGCCTAACACTACTCAGAACAAAAACTAAAAGCAGAAAACATGAAAACATAAGAAACCTTAACAAGAGGGCAACGCTTGATCTATGGAATATGAGAGGGGCCAATTGAAACCAAGATCGGCTGAGTTGAGCCCACAGGAGGACAAAGGCGTCTCTCAATAAATCAAACTTATTTCATCCTTTATTATACTGTACTGAATTAGTTTAGTCCGTCTATCGTTAAATTTCTTCGCTCTCGTGATAAATCTGCAAACAAAACGCATGATAACAAGGGGTATACATCCAGGAGAAAGTTTTGGTAATGTCAGCTTCAGACAGCTTTCCGGCGAATTTCAACCTCCGCACGAACTGCGTCCCTGTTTTCGACGCGCAGCGAAATGCGCAGCTGACAGCGCCGAAGGCTTAACGATGACAACGAGGCAGCCGGCTACCTGGCTCTGAGCCCCGTGGGAGGAGGATGATGCGTTGCGGGGATAAATCCACCCGCTCGTCACATCTGGGACTGGCGCGAGGCTCCGCACGCGTCTCGTGTCCCTGTTTTGCAGCGGGGGCTTCGTTCCCCACCCGAGGGACCTGTATCTCCCCCCACCGATCCCCGCGTTGAGATTCGCACGTGGGGAACGATCCCGTCCCCCAGCGTCGTTACTCCAATCTCCGTAATTTTGCTTTTTTTTTTTATCTTGAATTCGCTAAGAGCGGGTGACTTGACGAGACGGGTGGATACAGTGAAGGGGCTTTGCACCCGTCAGACGTTTTGCGGGGGTTGGATGGTGAAACGAAACCCCAGAACGAGGAGCCCACAGAATCTATGCACTGTATGCTAGATTAAAATATAAGAACTCGTGTGCGAAGTAAATATGCAGTGCATAAAAGCACTCACCGCTGATGACATGGAAATGTGAGATGCGGAGTGATGATATAGCTTCTTTTTATTTGTTTACTAGAGTGGCTGTTCCCGGAAATAAAACTGGCTCGTGGGGAAAGGAACAGAGCTCGTTTTCGGATCTCTGGCAGGGCTCTCTTCCAGAAAATATGGAAAAGAAAAAAATGAAACGCACGTGAGATGACATACGCGGGACATATTGGAAAAGTGATACTTGCTAATACTGCATCGCTTGTTGAAACTGTGAGGCACGTGCCAAGACCTGATTGTTTGCTTTCTGAGCACGTTTTTTTTTTGTGCTTTATTACTTCTGTCAGCGCTACAGTTGCCGAAAAGCATTGCCTTTTTTATAGCAATACGTAGGCGGTGGCGAGCCATTTCTATTAAAAGTGTGCACTAGTTCGCTGTGTGTCTATGCAGATGAACAAATGTTGACGTAAGGTCTGCTTTCGCTTTTACACAAACTACGCTTGTTGCTGTCTAAGAAGAAAGCACCGGCGGGTTTTGCACACTTTTAGTGTTTTGCAAAAGGCAGCCAGGGACGGATTCACGGAGGCATGTGATCGCCGTCCCCCCCTCCCCTCGGCCAGAATTTCTATGGGAAAACCGCATTCGGCGCCATATCCCACATATATCCCCCCCCCCTCCCCGCGCACGCACACACACACAGACATCAACACTTCCTGTCCCTCAACCTCCGTTTTCAGGAGTTTCTTATCAGTTTGCGAATAGCAACAGCCTGGTTTTTAACAGCTCACTCACGCTGTCATGGCAGCATCCCCTGACGCCTTTTAGAACGTGTACATATTTCCGTTTACTGGCTGGCCGTCTACGACCTTTGGGATGCCTTTGATATTTTTGATATCCTCCTCCGTACCTCCATAACAGCACGTGCCTTCGTTGACTCCAGCCTTACGCTCGAGGGGACAGTTTTAGGCTGGAGGTGATAATATTGTGACGAAGACGAAGCTGGCAGTGGCGCGGGACGGAGCGCCCGCGCTAGGCCAGCGGCCATTAAATCATCTCATAGCCATGGTTCACCACGTCTCATTCTTCGGCTGGCCGCCTCGTAACATTTGGTGTGAGGTGCTGGGGTCCCTTCATCGCTATCCTGGTCACGGAGCTTCGGCGTCCTGGGCCTACCGTGGACGTCGGCCGTGAGTACCTGGTCAGCGCCGCACGGCCGTGCCCCAGCCCGCCCGACCTGAACCGACCTCGACGCTCACCCCAGCTCCGTCCCCCGCCCGGACCGCACTACACGACGACCCAAGACCAGACGGACCCAAAACCCTACCGACCCAAGACCCTACCGACCCAAGATCCCACCGACGCAAGACCCCACTGACCCAAACGTGAAGACACCGTCCCCCTGCCTCTGCCGTTCGGTGCGTCCAGAGACCTCGCCGTCAGCTCCTGACACCCTACGGCCCGGATGCTTCGTGGACCGGGACTCATTCTCTCATCTTTCTCATCGTGGCGGCCAGCACTGCACGATCTTCTACATATTGTTCGATCCTTCACTCAAGACCATCGCCACTTCGCCGTCTGTTCGTCACCGATCGCGACGATCGCTCGGAGGCCCCGGGTAGTGTGATGAAGACGAAGCTGGCAGTGGCGCGGGACGGAGCGCCCGCGCTAGGCCAGCGGCCATTAAATCATCTCATAGCCATGGTTCACCACGTCTTATTCTTCGGCTGGCCGCCGCGTAACAATATGGTGGTGAGGATGTGAGACGAAAATTGGCTTCTGGAACAGGAGTCGTCTTTATGTGAGGACAAAATGGCTGTCTAACCATGCAGGGTTACTATAGCGGGGCTTTTTCTGAGAGTGAAGACAAATAAGCAGCCGCAATGAAGATACTGCAGTGCAGTTTCGTGGTTGTCACTACTGGTTCATTCAAGACTTTGCTGCCAAGATTGTTTTCATAAATGTCACTTTGTTATGAGCACCTTAAGTAAAGTAGTCATGGAAAATAGGGTGCGTATATTCAGCAATGAACCTCACCGAATGCTTGCTAGAGTTTATTTTCAAGATTACCGAGTTTGGATGCAAAGCTATGTCAAGGGTACCTTACAAAGGCTCTTTGGGGAGTTTTTAACGAAAAGTTCTCTAACAAAGAAACTTATAAAGGTCACGAAATGGTTTTTTTTTTTAGAACTGCGGTTTTCCTAGTGTATTTGCCTTCAGGATATCGTGGAGTACCAGCAAGAGAAGGCGTGGCTTTCGACAAAATAATGCGCAAACTTAGAGTAAACCTTCGATAGATCATGCATTTGTGGCACCGAAGCGTATTGAACAAAATAGAGTGCGCGTTTTTTGTATCTCGTTTTCAACTGTTTATGCGAAGCGTGCCAAAACCCCGTTCCCCGCTCTTTGTTTCGAACATATGGCTTGACAGTACAGCAAAAGTTTCAACAAAGCAAGCTTATTTTAAAAAAAGAAACGGGTTACAAGATATAGCATGGACTATGGAACATGCTGACCCATAGACCCGCTGCGCTGGCTGAGTGGGTTTACGTTCGACACCTAAGGTCGCGATTTAGAATCTCGGCCGTGGTGGCCTCATTTCGAGGAAGGCGAAATGCAACACCTCCATGTAGTATTTCAGTGCCTATTAAAAAAGCCCAGATTGTCAAAATTAACTAAGGTCACTCTATTATGAGGTCCATTATAAACCAAGAGCGGCGCCGGGTCATTAAACCCCACAAACACAGTCACTCCGCGCCTATTGCCCCACGTCACGGGTGTTCCACGGCGGTGTCTCGTTACGCGTTGGGAGTGTCAAGGGACGATTTTATTAGCCGACTGTTTCCACTGTTGTCCGTGTTTGTTCTTCGTTCATCCTGTCCACTTTTTTGTGTTGTATCATCGAGTCATGCATCAACTCGCCCAACAGTCGATTCTTCTAAACGTCACCGCACTGTCCACACAACTGCAGCGCATTTCATGCAATGCACTATACTATACTGGCCGGATATGTCGCATACAGTGGACGCCGACCGAATGCTGTTCTAACGGTTAACGAGTTCCCGTTGAGTGCACGTTGGAATAAGCAGTTTCTTCAGCTTTAGAAGTCCTTGCCAACTTTTACTGGAGCTTAGCAGTCTCGGACGCGCCTTTTCGAAGAGGCGAACCTATCCCGTCATTAAGTCATAGAATTCGTGCAAGGCAGACGTCATCGTAATGTAGACTACCCCAGCCTGCTTACTCTTCAGGGTGGGCTCAGATAGTGAAAAAGAGTTCCATGATGGGTGAGGATAGAGACTAAGAGGATAGGACGCTGTGACTGGTTCTTAACTTCTACACACGCTAATAACTAATGGACGTATGAAAGTCTTGGCTCTGTACAAAACAGACGAACTCGTATTTATGACTTGATTTGAAAAGAAAATGTAACCCAACCGAATGACTTTGCCTACTGTGAAATACGTCAATCCTATTGACCCTTTAACGTTGCTGGAGCCCCGAGTACGCTTGGATATTCAATCAGTGCTTCCTTTGTTCTATTTCAATGATGCATTTTACTTTTCCCAAGCCGGCAACAACAAAAAGAACTCGACTTATTTGCATTGCTTATCTGCATCACTGCCGCTTCGATTTCTTCGCCTCAATTGCAGCATCCACTTCTTACGTCCCCTCGGAGGCTTAGTCATATATGCACCTGATTCACTATTTCTCCAGCGCCCCTCTCGGGCTTCACTGCCCGTCTCCGCACGTCTCTATTCCTACGTCTCGCACATCCTGCGCCTCAACCTATACGTCCATCTGTTTTATGTCCGTCCGGTGGCTGGGCTTCGCGGGCCATCTTTTACCGCCTTACGACGCCCATACTGCGCGGTTCCTCTCCCCGCCTTCCTCTCTTGCATTTCGTTCCGAGGAGCCGGGAGAGGCAGAACGTTCGGCCCTGTTTTTCTTCCAGCTCCTCGCGCGCCCACACAAGGGCAACAAACCTCGGTCATAAGGAAGTGGATAGAAGAAGCACGCCGTGAGGACGGGCCGGGAGCGGCGCTGATATTGACGCAAGCCTCACGCAGCAGCAGCAGCCTCGCCAGTAAGGAAACAGGCTGTGGCTCTGATATTGCTCTCTTCTGAACGAACGCTCCTCGCTAGCAGCAGCGCTGGGTGTGCCGGGAAGGGCAGGGTGAGTAGGGGGGGGGGGGGGAGGGGAGGGGGGGAGGTTGAGACTCGGTCGTGGTGGTGGTCGAGGGGGCTGCCGTCGTCGTAAGGGCGCGTCAGTATATCACACCGTCATCTACGCCCGGGAACGTCACTTACGCGCACTCCAACGCAACCCCCCCACCCTCCTCACCCACATTCCCTAGACCAGAGCAGCAGCCTTTCCCTGCTCCCGCCATCTCCTCCCTCCTTTTTTTTCTATCTCCCGTTCGGTAACATACTTTTTCTCTTCACTCGCTATCTGGAGTATGGATCGTGCCCCTGTATAAACGCGGGAGACGCACCGGATGCATTGGAGAACGCCATCGCAGTTCCCGGCTGAGAGAAATATTCGCGTGTGCTTTTTCGGCGAGGCTGGCTGCTTCTTCGTGGCCTGCCCTGCGTTTCGCTGAGAGAGATCTGCCCCGAGGCTTGCTCGTGCCGAACCTTGGAGTGTGGCTTTTAGGTTTCTGGCATTTATCTTGCAAAGAAATGATGGAAAAATGGAGGCTCCAGGAGGGGCCTGGCACCTCGCTTGCAAAGGGGGTGATTTGTAGTCAAGATGTCTGCCCTTCTAGCCGTTCCTTATTGCCAGAGAGATGCGCCTGTCTTCCACACGTGGCTCTGACGTGCGTATCTTGTCTAGGAGACAGCGAGCGGCTGCCTATATCTGCAGTGTTCATGTAGACATTGTAAGCCTGATAGAAAGTGGTCTTTGTCTGAAAGGGGATCTTCTTTGCTGTTCTCAAAATGCTTCTTTATTTTTTTTATTAATGCTGCAAATACAGATACTCCTTCACATTGATTTACTTTGTGGATTTATTTCGGATCGTCTGATAGATTCGCTCAGAGATGTTCGCTGTTTCAGGCCCCCTTTTCCTGCTCCACCAATTTAAACGAAGGATACAATGTCGGTTCTTGTAATTATCCGAAGCACCTTGCAAATTTCCATTCCCTTAAATTTTAGTCCTGAAATACTCTGAAAAGGGAAAATTCTCTTAAACGATTATCACTGCATTTGCGCTGCCCGTTTATGCCTGTAAAGGGTACTTCGCCACAATAAATGCCTTAATGCAGAGAAGCCCAATTTGAAAGCCAAAAATTATCAAAGTAAATGGGGGGGGGGGGGGGGGGGGGGGCAGCTTGGTCTACGAATAATAACAGCCCAGTGCTTTGGCCGTAGCTAGAGGAAAGGAAGAAAGGTGAGAGAAGGAGAGAGAAAAAATAAACATGTTACATTTCCATTTTTTTGTTGCATGTATGGCTGCACCTCATTTGCCTTTCGCTAAAACGCACATAACCATGATACGAGATGGCGCTTGGTTAAAAGGTACGTTTAAAATCCTTCTAGTAACGGTATGTAGCGCTCAAGCTGAACGAACCGCTTGTGTGCAAAACGCGAGGATAAAATAGTCAGGAACTACAGTCAAGTCGTTTATCATTTGCTCTAGGGATGCCTTACTTCTTAGGTGGCATTCTGAAATGCTTTGGAGCCAAAATGACCAGTGGAACGCAGCGCTCGAAATCAATTCTCTTTCTTTCTTAACCAACAATTACCAGTACGTAAATCACATTCCACTACTCGTGAGTGTGTGCTACATTATACTTCGCATTCTGAGAGTATCTTCAGCGAAATCATGTCACGTGCTTGCAGTTTTAGGCGTCGTATGCTGGAGTGCGCCTACAGGGTGTAGTATGGGAATATGCTGCCTGGGACGAGTGCTAGGACTCCCGTTGATCGCCTCTTTGTTTAGTATTTTTCGTTTTGTTGTGTTGCTTAAAATAGTTGAGTTGGGTTGAGATGCTGTAAGCTACAGGTGGGGTTAGCCTCGCGGTTTCGGCCGACAATTGCGAGGATGACTCACCTGGATCAGAGAGTTCCTGTCAGTATCGCAAACAACAACAAAGTAAAACTTGGGGCTGGGCTAGTTGGTTATACATTCTTTGAGTTAGGTAAGTGCCAACAAAATACGAACACAAGGCGAGAGGACGACGACACAACACAGACTCTTCTGTGTCGTCGTCTTCTCGCCTTAGGTTCGTAAACAACAACGTAAAGGAGACCGAAGGCGCGAACATAGTATAAAACAGCTACTGGACCACGGGAATCCTGACATTTTCTCTCGCAGTGTCCGCGGCGTTTCCCAAGCTACTTTGCTTTGTTTAGTTTGCCGGTCTCATTCGTTGCATTTCTGTCTATTGCCGCTAGAGGGCACCACCGAACAGTCCGAATCGGACCTGTCCACGAAGCCGGGGAGAAGAGAGTCCGTGGGTCTCCCCTTAGCCAAGGACTGCCAATTTCCGGTGTTCCTGGCTAAGCTCACTGGCTCGTTTGGGCCGGCTTATCTGCACGGCCCGTTTGATGGGCGTCGCAACGCCCCGGATTTCTCCCCGCCAGTTGTGAGCGTGGGTGTTTGTTACTGCGTTTCGGCCCTTACGCCTTCACCGCCAGTGGCGTGAGCGCGTGCCCGTCGAATGGGCGACGGTGGCGCCATCGCGATGGTCACCGGCCAGCGTGTCAGAATCGGAGCAGTGCATGCGTGGGGAAGGTGCCTTATCTTTCGCCGCGTGCCATTAACATTCGCCGTAAATAACTTCTTTGTATTGCGCCCTCCTTGGTGCTTTTCGGGGATAGACGATTGTGAGGGTTATGAGATACAGATCATCTGTCGGGCGCGAAAAAAATAGACGAAAAAGACCTATACACACAGCTGTAGGCACGAAGTCAGCATCAGTGGACTGAGCGTCTGTTGGCTCCTGTAGCTGACCATGAGCTTGCTGACTGGGTAGTTGGCCGTGGTATTTGCATTTCTACAGGGCGGTGAAGTACAAAAAGTTCGCATCGTGACGAAATTTTGCTTTGTGCTCGGAGCGGTAGCGTTATGTTCTGCCTTGGACAATGTTTGGCCTAAAAGGCCCTTGTTTGTGTGCTTCAGAACCTGCCAAGAATCGCTGTTAAAATCTAAGTTACGCTGTAAATTGCACGAAGCGTTTGATTTGTATTGCATCATCAGAAAATAGAAGTGTCTCTTAGTAGAATATAGAGAGCCGATGCGCAATAAAGGAATATAATATTATACAAAAGTTTAATATTACACTAGTGATTTTGTTTCACTTTTACAGGTTTGTAATCTTAAAAATCTTGAGAGCGGCGTTGATGCAATCCGCGCAAGTGGAATGTACAGCATGGCGACATTATGTACGTGATAGAGTTAAATTAATAGACAATAGGTAGCTGCCATTGACTAATGGGCTTTTAGTTCTTAGTTTTAGGGTGCGGTATATTATTGCAAAATTGAAGGGGGTTAACATGAAAGGTGAGTGCAGCTTTTAAAACTTCTTAATTTGCATTGTGGTCCGAACTATCGAGGGTCAAATATAAGGTTTTAAAGCGCATTGAGTCGACTTTCCTGCGTTGCGTTTTGATAAAATGGCGTCGGTTGAATTTTTAATGCAGGAAACGCAGGCGATGTTTTGGTATTTTATGTTGTTGAAGAAATTAACGTGATTTCGGCGACGACACTGCGGCGACAATAAGAAACACGGGAAAGCTAACCTAATTAGCTTTCAAAAGCGTATTATGGACGCTTTGTTCAAACCACAATGCCAATTCAGAAAGCTTATAAAACTGGAGTCGCTTTCGATGTCCACGGCGTTCACTTTCGTAATATAACCAAGGGCCTTAAAACAAAAACCTCAAAAAGTAAATTAGTTCATTTAATTTAGAGAATAGTTCTTAAGTGAACTCTGTTGCGTATATTAATTATGTCCGTCTTGCTGTACAATCCACATGCTCAAACTTCACCGACGTATTTCTCAGGGTTTGTAAAATAGAAAGCTGTGACGATTAAAAAAAAAGATCACTCGGCAGCTTTTTTTTTTTGTTGCAGATGTTCCGGTCAGGGCTTGCAGAAGGTCGCAGGCATCGCGTTAATTCAACAAATTATCTCTCCCTCGGGGTCAACGCCAGTTGAAACAAGTCTGAGCAGCCCATACTACACTCTTAGAAAAAAGGTAGTAGTACTTACTAACTTTTTGGGTAGTAACTAGTTGTCACATAAGCTACTGCCGTGTTAGTAGCTGAGGTTAGTAACGGGAAGGTTAGTCAGAGTTACTAACCCATTGAGTTAGTAATGGCTGCTACCCGCAGTTAGTAACGGGAAGCTAGTAGTAGTTACTAAAAAAATGAATAGAAACTCCCATATGTTGCTAGATTCATCGTACGGTGTGCTGGGGGGGCTTGTCAAATGTATGCGTACTCGAACAATAAAAAAAAGCTTCATAGTCAATTTGACTAATTCCTGAATCCAGACACAGCTATCAGAGAGTGCTGGCCGTAAGTCACACTCTTAGGTTTAAGCTTATCGCGCATTACATGTACAAAGTATGCGAGATGATGGCACCAACAACCTTACCGTGCGCACACAAAGGTTCAGAATGTCGGAAAAGCACAAATCAGAAGGAGTCACACTCGCGCACTGCGCGTGCACAGGTAAATCTTTCTCTGTCCCGAGTGCGGAGCAGTGGGAGAGACTGCTGTCCAGCGACCGCTGTGAAGACCAACGTGGTCTGATACAGCGCGCTCAACGGGCGGCAGTGGCCAGCGGAGCCCTGGACTGAGGGCAACCGACCATTGATTAGAGGCGCACGACTTCGACACAGAAGGCTCCTGGGGGTAGAACCAAGAGATGCCCCCAAACCGCAGGAAAAAGCATTAGTGAAAATAAAGTTTCCCCTTCCTTCCTTCTGTCTTGTATACTCCGTAAGTCAGGATCTCATTTACGGGCTAGTGGCTCTTACCGGTTGAGCTAAAATACTAGCGTTAATTATAAAGTAGAGATTGTAGAAACAGCTTAGTCTACCTAACCATATGCCCCTGCAGAAAGGCTTAATTACAAAACCAATTTATTGGCATGACAGTCTGTGTCAGTTATATTATTTGACTTTATTTTAGGGTTAAAGGAACGGTTACTAACTAGGTATTAACAAGCGACCATAGTTAGTAAAAAGTTAGCAAGGGCTACATTTACTAACTGTCCCTTGAAGAGGGTAGTACATAGCTAATAAAAATAGTAAAACGAAGTCGGTGTTAGTAACTGCTACATTTTCACTAAATTTTTTTCGAAGACTGTACGATGCAAACAATGATCTGCGAACACTCGGATTCATCCTAACGGGCATTCGTCTACATCGAGGTACAGTCGCGTGCAAAAAATATTAGCACAGATCACTGGCGCTTAGAATTCGTATATCTCACCACGCGGCGCTGCGGTACGCTGACCTGCCTAACGGGCCGCTTCCATTTTTGCAGCCTAGGGGGGGGGGGGGGGGGGGACGGCAGGAAGTAAGCTTTATCAAGCGTGCACCGCCCGATCGTTGAAGTGCCGACCCTACGTGACTGTGCTTGCGGCATTTATATTGGCTCAGTTATCATCAGCAAAGATTGCTTGTTTTTATTACTGCTTTTTTTATGTCCGCGATGGTTTGTCAAAAGGAACTCGCGGGAACAATAGATGATAGCGCTGCTTTTAGCCAGTAATTCTGCTGTACGTGGCCGTACGCTGAACCCCCCTAATACTGTAGAATGGGAACGGCCCGGCACTCTCGTTATCAGCCTCTTCGCCACCCGCAGCGCCACGCGTTGTCATTCCGGCGCTCTGGTCTTCCGTCGTGTGTGCTAACCTTTTTTACCCGCGACTGTACAGCACGGAGCGCACACGCCGTATATTTCTTATATAAACAACAATCTGCGGCTGGAAGAAAACCCCCAGTGTGTGTTCCAACTTGTTCAGCCTTATCGATCCGACATACGCCTCCTCTGTCTACACTCGCCTCATTGGAGAATGTTTTCGGCGGCTAGCCCTTGCGCGCGTTAAACGTGAATGAAGGGTAACTGCGAACATAAAGGCGCACGTTTTATTGCATCCTATACGCAACCGGGTGTGGCCGGCACCGTGAACGTTACGGGCTTCCAAATTGGCTACGGCGTTTGCTAGTCCACCGTTTATTCTCTTCCCGAATACACGCGAAAAAAAAAGAACAAAAGAACTAAGCGGCTTTTATACGAAGTCCTCCTCGGTATTTGTATATGTGTTTGCTTGGGCGCAGTAATGAAGTGCTGGGTCGTTACAAGACCGGCACTGACCCCCGGAGAAAGGCATTTGGGAGGGCCACTACTGTCCTCTATCTTATTGGCTCCCAGTGCCCTCACCGCAATTTCCAATACTCCGTCCCACCCACCGTTCCTTGCCACCCTGGCTCTTTATACAGTCCTTTCTCCAGTGTGTGTATGTGTGCAAACAGGCAGAACCATCAGCCCAAGTCGTGTTCTTGAAGAGCCGGGTTTACGTTACACATTTGATCAGCCCGGAGCCCCTTTTTTCCCTCTCTCAATCTATTTCCTCCTATCCTTACTGCGGTTCTTTCAACGCTCGCCATTGGTCCCTGAATGAAAGCTCTGCTTGTTTGCTGTTTTTTTTTGTGTGTGTGTGTGGGCGAAAGTTTTTTTTTCTCCCCACTCCGGCTAATTTCGCTGCCCGTGCGACGGTAACGACGAGTGACCACCTCGTTTTGAGGATCCTCTTCTTCCCTTTTCCCCCACAAACCTTAAGATCTGCCATTGCTTTGTGGCCTTACATTACCTTCGGGTTACCTTATTCCGTTTGTGTGTTCAGCGCATACAACTCGGATGGTGAATCCTTGTCGACGCTAGTCTCGGTACGCTCCAAACACGAAGTAGCCTATGTGAGAGTAAAAAAAGGAGTAAGATTTTATCTAGCGCACTTTCTTTTAGTAGCAGCGTATTCTGCCCATGCCCTAGGGTAGATAAAAAAATACACAATAGTCACGGTTGACAAGGCAAAACGGATTCGCTTTTCAAAGCATGCGAATTTGTACAAGTCACAAAAATTTTAACCGACTATTCCGTCTCCTGTATTTGCTATTGGGAAGGCCTGCGGCGCCGAGTTTAAAAGCCCCCTCCGAATCAGCTAACCGAATCAAGTTAATGGGCCTTGCGGGGGAATATACCTCCGGTGCCAAGAGTGCGCATTTAGCATATTTAGGGATCGAAATATACACCGGGACTTGGGCAGCGTACCCTGCACTTAAAATAAGTGCGGTAGACGACAGCGAGCTCCATTTTTACCCCCATATAGGCTAATTGGTCTTTGGATTGTATAGAGATGCTCAGGCGTTTTTCGGCGGGACTTTATAGAGTAGGCACCTCAGGCGCTTCACTTCATTTCACTTTATTACCTTAAAGGCCCCCAGGATTGGTAAAAAAGTAAGTCTTTAATGCCTCATCGTTGTCGACAGAAGGTTGTCAGCAGAAGCTTGTCAGCAGAGGGGTCGCGCTTTTCGGTTGGTCGAAATGGTTATGACGTCCGAGTGCGCGGATTCGAAGTAATGAGGTCACCCACGGATGCCTGACGCCCCCTTTTGGAACAGACGACAACTAGTAAAATAGTTGTCGTCCGCTCCGACAGGGGGCGTAAGGCGTCCGTGGGTTACCACAGTACATACCTGATTACTGCGAACAGAGCCATGGATTCAACCGAACTCATCGAAGCAGAGAGAGAGTCGTGCTAAAGAAGCAGTCAAAGTGTGTAGTTAAAGTGTGTAGTTGTAATGTGTAGTCAAAGTGTGTAGTAAAATAAAGCACTAGTACAGCACAAACAGTCTCGCTGCCAATGCCAAACAGTGCGCCAGGAAAGGCTCTCGCCTTGCAGCACTTTAGAGAGCCAAAATGCCCCCTGAATTTTCCTCAGGACTGGGGCGCGCAGTAAATAGTGCCTGCATAATAGAGCATTCATTCAAATATTACTGACCTTCTAAAAATTCGTATAAAGTGTAGCATCGCACGAAAACAGCTATGGTGCACCCATGCTTGACTTCAAGGACACACGACAAAGGCGAATATATAACTCCCTCAGGTTTTATTCATCCAAATGTATTTTCGAATGATGTCTCGCAATAGAGACTATTTTCATCGCAATTGTAGGTGTTTCTAGCGTTTAAGTTGTTACTTTATTTCCGCGTTTGTTTCGAGATGAGTGCGAGAGAGCTTTCTTAGGACGTCTACGCGCGCTGAAAGCGTGCGATGTTTTTTTTCCAGCAAGGCGAACGAATTCCTGTAAAAACCTTGGCTATGTTCAGCTGAATGGTCTCTCATAAATATGAGCCGGAATAATTACTAATGCTGTGCTTCATGGACGCCCACTGACAACTAGTCAAATTAGGTTATGTTTATTTCATTGTAATAAAAGCAGTTTAAAATGTGAAAAGCGCGAGGAGGTTCCGTTATGTGCTGCCGAACTTTATCGCACAAGGATTTCATGACCATAAGTGGCAAATTCTCAATGTGCAGTGGTGATCGCTTGTTTCGAGGTGGGGATGTCATTATTACAGCTGCAATGGAGAACTATGCGGCATAAACTCTGCAAAACGTACCGATTAAATTGTCGCCGCAGAAAATGAAAGATATTCTTACGGGGCATGGGAAAGTAACCAGACCATTGCCTTTTGCAGAACCGCTTGCTTCTGGTCATCATGGATTATGTACTATCGGGGACAAAAGTAGTATACTGCATTCGGTGGGAGCCGAAGCAACGAAAAACTGCGTTGCAACGCCATCTACGGGCGGCATCAGGGATCGAGAGAGCCAGTTACGTGACCTTTATTATCAGCAGGCATGTCGCTTGGCTCGTTACAATGTTTCATGCTTCAGCTCGCCAAAACGCCTCAGTTTTCCTTTGCTCCAGCTCCCGCCGCGTGGAGTATACCATTTTTGTCCCTGATAGTACATCGTGCTCTACAAGCTGCGACATATGTCGTCACTCTCGATTTGCAAGAGCGGAGATCTGTCGAACAACAAAGCCTGGCACTACGGCTGCTTGCAGCTTCGAAGTTGGAGTCTTCTATTTTTATCCGAGCGCCTCCTTTAAGCGGTGGCGCCACGGTCAATACACGGCCGAGCCGTGAACCTACCGCATCGCCGTGGAGGCACGTCGTAAACCTGTAATCGACCTGACGCTGCCTTGATTAGATCGAGCGAGGAGCGTGTCCCGGCCGCCAGGGCTCGTAACGCGTTGGCCGGGGCGGCGCTGGCGTCGCTTGTTATGTCACCCCAGGGAGCTGGCGCGGAAGCCGTGTTCAGGCAGCCTCGAAATCCCGGTGATTGATGGCGATGCGGCCGCCTGCTTCCTCGCTCGACCAGTGGAAGGGCCCGAGAGGAGCGTGCTTGGCTTTGCGCGGCTGAAACATGGTTGCCAGACTTTGCCGCTACATCGCCATTGTCTTAGCGGCGGCCGAAAGCGGATCTGTGGCTCGGCGGTAGTTTTGGTGTGTTTCCATCTGAAAAACAAATCGCAGTGGTAGAATTTATTTGTTGGCTGTGTGGCCGTGGAGAAGCCTGCGCTTGGCTCCGAGTCTGATACATGGTTGCCACGCTCTTTCGCTATCGCAGTATTTTTGTTTATTTATAACGAGCATCGTACCTCACACCTTCCTTATGCGTTTTATCAACACATTGATACACAAACAAATAAAACCAAACAACGGCGTCAGAAGGAGCTTCTTACCATGGCCTTGGCATTGTGCCGGTAAACATCGCACTCAGTCATTTCCCTGCCGGTATCGCTGTGTGAAATATATCGCATGGGCTTGGCGTTCGCTCGCCTTTTCTCCCAACTGTCTCGCGTATCTACATTTGTGTTGATACTACTTGTGCTGAGCTGAAATCGACTTTTGCGGTTTCAGGGTGTCACGTACCGTAGTTATTCGAGCAGTAAGTGTGGTCTAAAACGTGGTGAAGGGACCCTTCCAACTAACCAGTGCTGTTCTCCTCTAGCACAGTTTGTGATCGGGGTTTTTCCCAGGGCAAAAGTTTTTGCTGCTCGTTCGATACGTTCAGCCGTGACATCTGTTATCTTTTTAGACGAATTACGAGGTACAGTCTTTGTCAAAAGTTTAGAGCCCAGGGGGTTTACTTCTTAGCCTTGCAGTGGGTCTCCTGAAGCATTCTGGGAAGTCCTACCCATTGAAGGAGGCAGAACCAGAAATTTTCTTACCCAGAGGAAATTTGGTGCGCTGCAGATGCAACACGAACCACACAGTGAGGCTCAGAAGCAAACCCCCTGGGCTCCAAACTTTTGACAAAGGCTGTACGCGTGCGTGTTTTAGACGTGACTTTACTATTGGTGCGACCGTTTTACATGACGGTTCATTGATGAAACTGGCTCAATAAAAATGAGATGACGGAGCCTGCTTTAAAGTTCCGACGCTTATAAGTTGAAAGCGTGAGTAACTGTAGCGTTTTTCAATTGTTCTCTACCAGCACTACAGCGGCACTGTTGCAACTTGAGCGAAACTTAGGCATTCCTTTCACTCACTAACTCATTGACATTCACTCTCCCATGGTTCATAAATCACTCACTAACTCGCTTGCTCACTCGCTCACTCACATTCACTCTCACTGACACTCACTCATTAACTCGCTCGCTCACTCACCCACTGACCGCTCGCTCACTCACTCACTCACTCACTCACTCACTCACTCACTCACTCACTCACTCACTCACTCACTCACTCACTCACTCACTCACTCACTCACTCACTCACTCACTCACTCACTCACTCACTCACTCTCACTCACTCACCCACCCACTCCCTCACTCACTCACTCACTCACCCACCCACTCCCTCACTCACTCACTCACTCACTCACTCACTACTCACTCACTCACTCCAATCATCCACTCACTCGCTCACTCACTCACCCACCCACTCCCTCACTCACTCACTCCCTCACTCACTCACTCACTCACTCACTCTCTCACTCACTCACTCACTCACTCACTCACCCACCCACTCCCTCACTCACTCACTCACTCACTCACTCTCTCACTCACTCACTCACTCACTCACCCACCCACTCCCTCACTCACTCACTCACTCACTCACCCACCCACTCCCTCACTCACTCACTCACTCACTCACTCACTACTCACTCACTCACTCCAATCATCCACTCACTCACTCACTCACTCACTCACTGACGCTCACTCACTCACTCACTCACTCACTAACTCACTAACTCACTCACTCACTCACTCACTCACTCACTCACTCACTCACCCACCCACTCCCTCACTCACTCACTCACTCACTCACTCACTCACTCACTCACTCACTCACTCACTCACTCACTCACTCTCACTCACTCACTCACTCACTCACTCACTCACTGACTCACTCACTAACTCACTCACTCACTCACTGACGCTCACTCACTTATCCAACCATTCATTTTCTTGCTCTCTCCCTTGTTTCGAGAGTGCTTGTAGCCCGGCTTGCGATACACGGAGGCAAATTAGTAGATTGACCCGCAGCTACCACCTCGCTGCAAGCACCTTCATGCCTGCGCCCCCGCACCGAAGCCAGCCGTTAGTGACACAATAAGACGGGAAAGCCCCGGCCCAGCGCTCTGTCCCCCAAGTTCCCACCATACTTACTCACTGCATTCCTTCTTTGGCCCTTTTGTTTTGCTTTATTTTTCACATGCCACGCGAGACTAGAGAAGGAATACTTGCGTGCGCTTTCGTTGTTCTTTTTTTTACCACGGGATTATCACTTCCTTTTCTGTATTGCTTCGCGAATGTACAGCCTCCGGGTTGCGGAGTGGGAGGGATGAGGGGGGGGGGGGAGGCAGCTACGAAATGGTGGCTCGGGATGGGGTTGGTGGGGGGAAGTGGGTTGGAGGGTACGGCTGGTCGCTGATGGATAGTCCCGGTCGGGCGCGTTGGCGCCCAACGTCGGGTTCCCTACCGTGGCACGCGCGCTGTACCCCAGGAGTGGCATTAGTTTCTCCTCGAAGGCCCGCGGGCAAGAATGCATTTTGTCGGCGGTTGCCGCCGCCGCTGTTGCTGTTACTGCAGCCGCTTTGCCCGTCGTTGCCGGGGCGCTGATTGATGGCTCGCGGTGCTGCCGCTGCGTGCCGCGGTGTCGAGCGTGGCGCTGCCTTCGCTTTGTGCGCTTGTCGCGGCTTTGTTTTACAATCTTCTTCGCGTCCTTCATCCTTGGTCTGTTGCTTTGTTTTAGGGATCGCGTTGTGGCTTTCGCGAATGCCGAGCCGTTTCGGGACACTTTTGTTTTATATTCTCTAACAGATGAGTGCTAGGCTTTGTTCTTGCTCGTAATAAAACCCTCGATGTCTGGCATGTAAAGCGTTCCCGCGGCTTCTGCGGGAATCCTCGATGTTACGTCAGAGGCCCAACCTTTGGAATGCTTGCTCTTTTTTCTAGTGGCATTGAAGGCATGCGAAGTTTGGGAGAGAAGAAAAAACAAAATAAGCACGAAGTGAACTCTTAGCGGCACCATGCAAGTTTGCGGCCGATATACCTACTCTTATATATCCTCCTAATATCAGCGGTAGAGGGGGGGGGGGGACACTTCAAGGCCTATGGCGTAACTTTTGTTTTTGAGACGAAGAATGTTCACTCTCTTTCAGGAGTTGTTTCCCATGCGCCATCTTATCGAATTCGGAGGCATCCTGGTGAGGATGATGCGTAAGGGTAGCGCTGGCGAAATTTTTAGTAGTACTGCGCTAGTGAGAGCTTTTATCCAGTTGCTTGCAACAGCAGCTGAGAAACGCCGTTTCCGTAGAGAGTCTCCGCCACCGGATAAAGCAGAAACACTGAAGAATATTCGAGATGAATTTATTTTAGATTTTTATGATTGTTGTACGAAGGCTTTTATTTTTGAGAAGAAAAATGGTGTACCATCGAAATGCATGTTGAGGTGATTTCACTGCTTTTACAGGACTCGGTAACTTAGACTTTAAGTCAGCCCATTTCACTCATAGTTTATGGATAATTTGCCCTGAGGTCAAATTTTTCATTCCTGTTTCACGAGAGCTGGTATTTTCTGTAAGTGTTGTAATGAAAGTTAAGAGATTTAGCGTTGTTTTAGGTGAGATTTATAGTATAATGATCTGTAGGAATACACTGCGGATATTTTAACATCGTAGACATTATAGAAATATATCTGGTAAGAAACAGAGATGGACGTTTTGCTATGCCTCGCACTGCTGTTCTCCGAAGCGAATGGCATCTAGGAGACTGTGTTGTGTCTATTGTGCCCCAAACTAGGTTACAAAATATAATATTAGACAGTACAAACTCGGTATATAAAGCCTTATTTCTATCCCTACTAAAAGACCGGGTCGAAAGCACGCGTGTACCATGATCTGAGGCGACATATGGAAGAATGTATTCGACGTATGCATTACAAATTAAATTGTTCGAAAAAGTAAGTCCCCGCATTTTTCGCACTCTCTACAAGCTCTATAGGTTGATTACTGAATACGACTTTGATAGGCCGTGCATGTTTTTTTGGGTGGTATATTATTATTTATTATTTATTATTTATTATTTGCGTGTACTCGCCGGTAGTTCGCTTCTGCCCATAAATTTGTTTGCACAAGAGCAGGGCAGAATGAGCTTTATGCATGGGTGCATCCATGGGTGTATGGGGAGCGCGGCCGCCGCTCTCGCTATGGAGTTGGTATATTGACTCAGTGCAGCCGAGACAAACTTTGTCGTTTGAAAAGGTCACGTGTCTGAGAACTTCCGGGACATTCGGCGATGACTTTTGGCTGCTTGTCTGAAGCACCTTATCGTAGCTGGCTTGTGACTGTTTCCTGAGCTCAGAATATACCCAGCTGTGCGTTGGACAGCTGGGTATATCGTTGTCCGATATATTGTGCGTTGCACAGCTGCAGTAACAGAAAGGAGTAAAAACAGAAAGGACTAAAAAGGGAGTAAGCGGTCCTTTAGCGCGAACTCCTTTATAAAAACGCGTGATAGCTTGCACCCTTTTTACTCCCGCATAGCGTTAGTGACTCCAGGGCACCCCTTGACGTCATATGACGGTGCTCTTCGCATTCGAGACTGAAAGTTGGCTTAAAAACTTCCTGTATAGCTGAACAGTACGCTTGTTTCCCAAAAATTAACAAGGGAGGGGAAAACCTCAGGTTGCTTGAGCCAACGTTTCGACAAGGGGACTTGTCTTCGTCTGGTCTAGTCCCCTTGTCGAAACGTTGGCTCAAGCAACCTGAGGTTATCCCCTCCCTTGTTCATTTTTGTGATCGCAAAGCACCATCAACCACACCCTCTCTCTACCATGGACTCCAGTACGCTTATTTGTTTTTAAGTTTGGCCTCTCTTTGGCACATGTTTTCCTTAATCGAAAGTCTTTCATGTTGTTTTTTTTTTCTTTTCTCGTAATGTTATGCTTGCGTGTTTAAGTTTATTCTACGGAATTGGAGAGACATGGGAGAGGCTTTTGCCCTGCAGTGGGTGTAGTCAGGCTGATGATGATGATGATGACTTAGCCGTTACTGCCTTCACACCGGGCTTAAGATGAGTTAAGTTGCCATTATCATTGGGGATTAATTACTTAATAGCATCCACCCAAACGCAGGCATGCGACTACGGAGGAAAGCTGTACATCTTTCAGAAGAAAAATTCGGCCTGGTCCGGGGTTCGAACCCGGAATCATTGTATGTCCGGTGCAGTTGCTATACCAATTAAGCTAACCGGGACGGCTAGCAGATGCCAGGGCGAGAGCGAATTGATCAATCACTAGGAGTGGGAGTGGTGTTTATTTTTTTTGAGGAATCCCCCAAGGTGAAGTACTTTTGTAATAAGGAAATGATTACTCCCTCACTGGGAGATGGTCGCCTTGGGGAATACACCTAAACATCGGGATAACACCTTTCCCAATTAGAGGTATTGCACAAATCGCGCTCGCCCTGGTTGCCTTAATTAGCAGGCCGGCCGCCCCTGTGAGGCTCGAACTCAGGACGCGGAGGAATTTTTCTTTAACTATGAAGCTTCTATGCAGAATATATGCCTGCGTTTTGGTGGTTGGTATGAATAATTAATTCCTTAATGAAAATGGCTACTTGGCTCATCCTGAGCCTGGTCTCAAGGCAGTAACGCGGCTAATCAGAAGATATAATGTAACAATGTGATAAAAGCAATCACTCCCATTTTACAAATCTATTCCACCTTTGAGGACTCCGGTAAACATTGCAATTATCAACCTTTTTGCATTAACTAACCTATAAAATCGTATATATTACGGAAATAAAACTTATTCATTCCTACCTTCAGTTCATAGCGTACTGATGCAAAAGGTCGCATAGCGTCATTACTAGGCCAATATTTAGTGAATTAATGCCGATGATTACTATGAATGAAATGGAGCAAAATGAAACTCGACAATGTTTTGTGAGCTAGTTACTTTAGTAAACGTAGCGTAACCATCTGTGACGTCGGAATGAAATGAACTGCTTCTCCTACATTACGCGCCCAGCACGTGGGGCATGGTCGTTCTCTCGATTACTCTCATTTATCGTTTCATCGAGTCCCCACAGGCGGCGCTGCGTGACGCATGCGCGCACCGTCGTCCCGCCCTTCGCGGCGCCGCTTTTAACGCACGTGGCCGCCGCAAGCTGGCGCCACTAAACGTGACCCGGCGACCCCGCTCCACGCTTTGGCCTCTATACAGCGGGTGGGGCCCATCGACAGCAGAGTGAAGGATGGACTGCTTCCGAGTCTCTCCTATTACTACTTCCACCGCTCTCCCTAGCAACCCGCCCATAGAGAAGCGACGCAGCGATGACTCCGCTGAAAGCGGCGACTCCGCCTACGCAGTCGCTTCCGTCCACGCGGATTTCGAAGCGCGCTTGGATGAAGGCAGGCTTTTACATACGCACCAGGATATACGACGAGGCAGCTGAATGGACCGTGCATCACTGATATGGCGGCGGGAGGTCCGAGTGGGTGGTTACTGGGATGAGAGGCGACGCTGGGGAAGGGGGGAGGAGGGGCAGGAACGCTGCGTTAACCTCTGGCGACAAGTCTCGACCATGTTTCATAGCGTCGACTGCTCGACGCAGCGAGTCTTTATATGGCCTCGTCTTTTTCCGGTTGATTTCCATGCTGTGTAGATGGTGGGGTGCGCGGAGCGATGCTCGTCTGTGGGATCTTTTATCCGAAACTTGGTAATTGCGTGCAGCATATAAATGAAAGAAGGTCTTCCTTCCGTTATGAGCTAGCCTAAGAGAAGGGCTCATTCGCGTTGGAATATCTTTTGCTCGCTCACAAGACAGTGTCCACTAACATATCACACCATTATTCGGTCATGATTGCCCCAAAGCGTAACACCACGCAAGCGCGTCATGACAGTTTTATCCTGCCCAATGCAAATTGTGTGCACGCTCGCCGTTGCGAGCTAAAATAGAAATCAGCATATTTAACGTCATCAGAATTCTACAATGTGGAACAGCTTGCATCGAGTCTTATACTGCGTCAAATATTCGGTTTTGCCTTGTTAAGTCTTTTGATTTTGTGTTATTGCGAGTTGTCTTTGTGAAATTCAGTTTTAATTTTGACCTTGCTGCTATCCAAATTTCGCACGGATATAGATCCCCTACCAACAGCGTTTGGCAGCTTAACGCCAGAAATAAGCTTTATAAATGAAAATGATATTAAATTAAATAAATATATTCATGTGGCTAATTTCTGCAAAGATATGGTTTTTGTGCCTTCAGGTAGTTAGTTGCCTGTAATATAGAGAAACGATAGCCCATATAGTAAGCAAAAAACATGCGCGGCAAGTCAGTCGAGCGTTACACTCAAATATTGGGCCGCGATTTAAAAAAAAAACTAGGAGCATAGGAATTAATCGAGAACTCCGCTACTTTTATGAACGGATGTAAACTGCAGCGTTTTGAAGAATTTCGCAACACATTTGCACAAGCAAAACTACAGAAAGCACCAACATTACGATGGTGGGCGTGCTCTTTGGACTCAGCTGAAGGCGACTTTTTTCACTTCCAAACACTGGCAGGCGACCGTCATGCAGCATAAGCCGCTATAGATGGCGAGGCATTGGAAGAACACTGCAGTCTAGATGGATGTCGTTGGGTGGGGATTCTGTAGGTGTGTTTCACGGGTATGGACCAACAGTTCTTAAGGTTCAGCTCTTAAGGGTCAACTTGCTTGAGCACTTTAGGATCAGCGTTGTTAAGAAAGTGCTCATCCAACCTTTCTCCCCATTCGGGAGTCTCTGATGCCTTTCTCCCCATTCGGGAGTCAATCTGTCGGCGCAGTGACGGATGCGCATTTCTGGTCTCCCCATCTCCCTAGGATCCGGTGCGCAGCACCCAACTATACAGGGACGTGGAGCGGCTGCATGGACCTCGGCGGTCGTGGCCGCTCAAGCGCAACCGTGCCGCATTGTCCACCTCGACCACCGCGCGCGAGCGTGTGAAACCGGTGGGGCATAGTAGGGGATAGAAAAGGGAATGGGGGGGGGGGGAGTTGAGGGGTGTAGAATTGAGCGGCCCACCAGACATAAGGATGGACGGGGGTTGTAGGGCTGTGTGTTAGCGGGTTGCGGGGGAGAGGGGGCTGTCACGGAGATTAAGCGTGATTGATGCGAGCACGTGTCCGCGAGTGCGTATACCCTCTCCCCCCACCCCATCGCCTTTCACTCCCTCGCTACTCCCACTGTACCCTCTCTCTCCTTCACCACCCATGCGTCTTTTCAGAGATCGGGGCCAGCGCGTTCTTTGAGAATGTGACCTGCTGTGATTCGCGTGTATTGTCGGGCCAACCAAGAAGGATGACCTTATCGAAGTGAAGTATCGGTGTTTATTTTTATTTTCCGTTTCCTCCTTTCCGTTTTTCTTCTTTGCTTAGCATGCCGGCTGAGCCTTTGGTCATTTCCTGGCTCTCTATAACAGGCCGTAACACAGGAATGTTTTGTTCGCGCAAATCTCTCCTCAAAACAAGAGACTTTCTTTCTGCACGAAATCTTCAGTACGTTGGGTCACCCGGCGACCTCCGTCTCGCTGTATGATCCTTCTAATCTTTTAAGGGGCACAAACTGCGTTTGTACCGAATATTTAGCTTTACTGTTGGCTCAGTCGTTTCCCACAGGCACCTACGTGATGATTGAGAGAAGGGAAAGGTCATTCGATTTTGCAAATGCGGTAACAAAAATTCACCGTTAAATTATCACCAAATCTTGCTTACGAGTGTACCCTGCGAAATAATGGAGCATATAATCCACTCTGAAATCACGCAGTTCCTGGACGCTAACAAATTCTTCACCCCGCGCAGCATGAATACCGTAAGAATTGTTCCCTCAGCGTCAACGTTGAAATTCGTATGTCATCTTGACAAATTGTAATAAAACTTGGTAATTATTGCATCTCTTATGTAGTGACCTGAAAGGGGCCTTTAAGGTAAATAAATGGAACTACATTAAAAGGCATTTGGCTGAAATCATAAGCTCTATGAGGAATAGTGGTTTCGTTGGGCAGCACAAAAAGTTCTAGACAATGCCTCTGGATGCTTTGGGAAGAGTGCATTGACTTCTTTGCATTGCCAGTCAAAAAAGTTAATCGTCTCTTCAAGCCTCATTAAAATTTAACCAGGAATTCGTATACAGTTGGAAGGAAGTTCATGGATTGTCCTTTAAAATGGTTCTGAATAATGCTGCCCATTGGTCTGGCCCGCCACCTTTCAGTTGTTGGGAGCCTCTGCAAATTGGGAGTCACTCCTTTCTCAAAGTCCTTTCGCCCAACACCCACGGCCCAGGTTGCACCGAACATTAATGTTAAAACAATATGGTGCAAGTGGCAATACTGTTATGTGTTGCATTGAAACGTTCCAACATTGTTAAAGATCAACAAATAACGTCATATGTTGTATTTGAAAACATTTTCTTAACATAAAATGTAACAATATTCTAGTGCTGACTTTTAAATGTAAAAGTTGTATTCAAGAAATTACATATGTTTTACGTTGTATCTTGAAAATTATTTGACAATCTAAACAAATACTGTTTTGATGTAGTCCTGTAAACATCATTATAATCCTTAAATGATATCTTAAAACAAGATTACAATCATGTTTCAAGCACTTGGTCTCAGAACTTTTCCACCGTTCTTATAGTAAGGATGTTTTCAACCAGCACTACTTTACAACTAAACCTCTTCGAACATGCCTGCCATAGATTACGCGTCCAGCCCCATTATTTCTTTAGAAAACTTTGCTTAATACCCATTCGCCACTATCACTCATTAATCACAACTAAGTAATGACTATTTCAGCTTCACTCCATGGTATTCGTTCGGAGTTTAGAGTATGAGTTGTCTGCTATGCTCTAAGTGTCTCCCTCATTGTTGATCCTTGCAAAGCATTGGTTGAGTAAGGCGCCTTCACAAGTAGCGAGTCTGAATGCTCGTGCAGGGTTGCTTTATCATTTTCGACAAAGATGCATTTATGTGCTTAAAAGTTTAAATAATGTTAAGAGAAAGTAATTCCAGTGTTTATTTCTTACATTACAGAAGCGTTAGAAGAAATTGGCATTAGGAACATTGAATAACCGTTTAACCAAAACAAAAATGTCACGTTGTTGTAATGTGGCGGTGCTACCTGGTGAGTATGTGTCACGATGAGAGAGAGATACAAAGATGACGGAAAAACAGGGAGGTGAACTAGACGACGCCCAGTATGCTACCATACACGTGGAAAGGGGAACGGAGGAGGAGAAGTAGAAATGGGAGAGAGAGGAAAGGAGACCACTTTTCCACGTGTCCGTTGTTGCCATTACTAACAGGATACACAGGGCACACACTGAAAGTTCACAACCTTGCACTCAGTCCTGAGTCCTTCAAGAACTTGAAACTGCCTTCACAGCTGTCCTCTGCAATGACGGTTTAGTCCAAGGACCCAGAATCTTGGCTTCAGTAAGGGGACGAGGATCTAAGCTGCGGAGTGTTGCAGCCAGGATGACACGCTCACGCTCAAACCTATAGGGCAGTCACAAAGCAGGTGCTCCATTGTTTCGTCGCGCCCGCAGTTCTCACATGCAGGAGAGTCTGCAATTGCGATTAAGTGAGAGCAGGTATTTGTAAATGCCACTCCCAGCCACAGGCGACACAACAGCGTAGCATCGCAGCGGGAGAGGTCGGACAGTGGATTTAGTTGAAGTAAGGGGCCGAGGTGGTGTAGACGGCATGCGGAATTTCCAGGGGATGACCATGGCACTAATATCTCATTTCGGCCAAGCATTCGCAGATGTCTTACTGCATCGGCTCTTGTCAGGGGTATCTGGACATTGTTTGTACTGTTTGTACTGTCATGAGCCGATATAGCTGCAGCGTCAGCTGGCAGTGTGGACGCAACACGTTTGGGACATAGCAATAATAAAAAAAAGAACAGTAGTCGACGGAGCCTCACTCATTTAGCGAACGATTCGTTCTGACCTTCGTTAGGGCCTGTATAACTGTACGCTTGTCAGATTGTATGCAACAGGCACATCCGAGCAGCTAGAGCTATCGATAATGCAAATTTCACTTTCGAACGATCAACGTGTAAGAATGCTAGCTTGAACGCGCATGTACGAACCGGGTTTTTCATGGAAGATGCTGTACAATTTTTAAAAGCGAGTTCTTTGAGTTAGAAAAGCATTTCTTTCTGCACAGCATTGTAAGCGGTGTAGCATATTACACTACAGCTAAGACCTGCTAGACAGTAGGCTGGTTAACCGATATTGAATAGTTGACTTTTTAAATAGCACTGTAAGTCTCCTTATTTACTGAGATGCATGTAGCCCAAACCATGTAGCCCACCGTAAGTAATATCCATGTAAGTTCTTAGAATTTTGACAACGCAATTACCCTAGGCGCTGTGGCGTAAGAAATTTTGAACTATTTCGACAAGTTACCTGTAGTGGAGGGGTCGCTTTGCTTGCATCATGAAAGTGCATGTAATTTGGAGCGATGTAGACAAAATTTGCGCCAAACTGTCCCGCGCGTGAAGCGGAAAGTTTTCAAGAGGAAACTGTTTTCTTCAAATTTCGTTAATATTCAAAGAAAACAAACAATGTTTACTCTTGAAAATTTTTCGCTTCACGCGTGGGACAGTTCAGGACAAATTTTGGCTACATCGCGCCAAACTACATGCGCTTTCGAGATGCAAGAAAAGCGACCCCTCTAGTGGACGTAACTCGTCGAAATTTTTTTTTACGTCAGAGCACCGATGGTAATTGCGTTGTCGAAATTCTAAGAACTTACATGGATATTACTTGCGGTGGGCTACACGCATCTCAGTAAATAAGGAGACTAACAGTGATAGTTAAATAGCTATCTATTCAATATTGGTACAGCAGCGGTTTCCTGGTCGTTTCAGCATCCGCTTAACATGCGGAAGTTGTGAGGTTCGATCCCCAGCGCCGTCGGTTACCCAACGGCGGTACAATTGGTACAAGCTTTCCCCTGCCTGGTACTCAGCTTCTTTAGGGTGAAATTGCTGGGAAATGGGTCGTTGACCCCACATTGAGTAGACGAAGTACTTTTGTGCCATGGCGGTTTTTGGCCAGAGATGCCCTTGCGCCATAAAACGTCATCATCATCAAATTTGAGGAATAGAGAGAAAAAAATCAGGAAATTGTTCAGTGACATTATCATTGTTATCTCGCAGGAAATTTAACGAGCTCTGGCCTGAAACTGGCTGTTTGTCGGCTCTCCGCAAACTCGACAGCTGTGGGTTTCCTCGGCACCCGCAGACGAGCTGAATGCGTAATTACTGCGTTCAGGGCAGCACCACATTTGTATGCACTCAAATTTAGTAGGAGCTCAGATTTACGCCGGAGGCTTAGGGTGCACGACGGGAGCCGACGGGGCGACGTTCGCGCTTTGTTTTTTGTTTTATTTTGTCGGGAAGCGAAGAATAGGGTTACTGCACGCTCTAGGGAACCCAAAGCCTTCTATTTACACCAGTCCGCGCGTGTTATTTCAACGACGCCACCGTTTTTCTAAACATTACTTTCCCTTTCTTGACTCGGGTGGGGCCTCTGCTTTGACGCAGAGCTCTGCTGCCACCAGAGCATTTAGGTGTGGGTGTTTGATTTCATAATTCCCCCCGCCGTCCGGGGTATACGTGGATAAAAGAGGATTAACGCCGCAAACCGGAATTGCTCGGTGATCTCGTGGCTGGGCGCACAACAAACAGCGACTACTTTCCTCAGTCTCGTACACCCTCTTATCCTTCTCCTCCGCTGCAACCGCCTGTCAGCTCCCTTTCCTCTCTAAGCTCCATTACATCATCGCGGCATTTTAGGATCAACGCCCGGGGTATTTGGGGACGACACTGATTTTCCCTCTCCCTCGTATCGTGCCACGCGTTCTCGGGCCACTTTTATTCAGTTGTTTATGCGGGCTTGCGCGAACAGAATAAGCTTAGAGCTGGATGGGGAAGAGGTTGGGGAAAAGAAAGCGGGTTTGGGGAATGCGAGGCATCGGTTGGGAGGGGAATTGTGGAAAAGTATGCACTGCGGGAACCTGGAAGCTGGGGAGAGGGAACAGAGCTTGGGGAATGCGGGACGGGAATTCGGGAAGAAAGGAAGAGAGAGAAAGGGGTGAAGAGCGTGGGGCTGCAGAGGAGAGGGCCTGAGAGGAATGGCAGGACAGGTCCCTAACGCAAGCAGAAAAACGCTCTTTTTTGTCGACCGCAACCCCTCGCTTCCCGGTTCGTGCGTCGCTTCCCTTATTTTCCTTTTGCAATTCTTCGTCGGGCGCCGTGGGACCTCGCCGCCGTGTCATATCTGCGGCTTGACCCCTCCCGGTTCTTTTCAATAGGGAGGGTGCGTTGCCAGGTTCCCAAGGGGGGAAATAGGGAGGGGGGAGTATCGTCCCATTCCCCTCCTGTCTCTCCCTAAATCGCCAGAAGCGGTGATTGAAAAAAGGGAAGGTGAAAAAACGAAATCAAAATAAAAAAAAAGTGCTCAATGAAGGGGCACAGCCACGCTCTTTGAGTTATGGAGTGGTTTAGGATTCGAAAAACCTCGGGAGCGTCACGCTTGGGGGACCACGCTTCCCCCGCTCAGCCGGCCGATTGGCGGCGGGGGCTTGCGTCTGTTGTGCAACCGTGAAATATGGTATCGCGAAACTGCTAGCCTGCTGTCAGCCTGCGTATGTGCAACTGTGTGTGCGTTTGTTGGCGTTCGTGTGCGTGCGTGTGTTTCAGTAAGTGCGAGCGAATGTCTCGTATCCCTCTCGGGGCCTTTGTTTCCGCCTCGGGTCTCGATCATATTTCCCTTCTCTCTCCCCCTCCCCCCCTTCTGCCTTCCTTCCCGTCCCGTGAGCGTTTTTTTTGTCCTCCCACTTTTCTCCCGTTTTAAGCCTCCCTATGACCGGTATTCCCTTCGTGATTCCAGCTGTGACGTGGTTTGTTATTAATGACTTTGTTTTATTAAAAAGGCGGTGGTGCGCCGTGCCGTCACGCTTGTTCTATCCAGCTACTGCCCCCCCCCCTTCCCCTCAACCCCTCGTCATGCCTCATCTCCCCTCCCGTGGTCCCGTTTTTATTTTTTCGTTTCATTTATGTAACTGTGCGGAATTTCTGAATGCGTGGGTCAGTGCGTAACCTGTTGTGTCCCGCGGCGAATGAACATTCGAGAGGGCCTCTTTTGTTGGCCGCGTTCTGCGCGTGCTGCGACTGAGATCAGAACATGTGGCAGATGCGAAACCCTTTCGAGCAGCACCCGTTCCCCTAGGCGGCCACTCTGCATATCCCCCATCCTCCTACTTTTTTTTTTCTTCACATGTAGTCACCGCTTCAGGCGGCGGCCTGGTGCTCTGCACTTGTGAAGTACCCGAAGCAAAACGCTGGGACATGACTATTTAATGCACTCGCGCCTGCGCTAGGTGTGAGGAAAAGGACGGTAGAGGATCAGCGGAGAGTGTAGGCTGAAGCTCGACACGCCGCCCTGAGTTATGGCCGGCTGAACAAGCACTTTGTCTCCTTTAATGTGACAGTGTTCTGTTGTTCTGTTTACGTTTGAAAATGTCTGGGCTCTTTTTATACAGGTAGTTCGAAAAACGCTGCCGTAAATCACGCCTAACCCTGTTGCTTCTCGTATGCGCAGCTACAATTTAGTTGAATTTATCGCCTGCATAAACTCCTGTAATATCTTTAATAACTTGCACTGCAAAGCTTGAGATTACACCCCATCTTTCAGCAGTGCGGTAGTGTGAACAGAGTTTTAGCTCACGCCCGACGGAGCTTTAGGAAGTATACGCGATGAGTGAGAAAGCGACTGTGTGCTTCAAGTCGTCTTCAGCACAAACGTGAACTGGAGGTGGTGGGAAAGCAGCGCTTGCCTAAACCAACGTTTATACATGCGGACATGCTGTACATTTGTCTGGGCAGTCGAAGACAACTGCTCTTGCCAAGCTTTGGTCAGCGGGTAGAGGCTGTCGTCCCGATTCTCGTTCACGTTTGTGCTGCCAGCAATTTCCCCTCCTTTGTTCTCTTTTTACCGACACCTCACTTTCAATTGCATTTCTAGGGAAAATGGTTGCGAAATGAAATGGAATAACGAACACAGATTGGAATCACTGTTTAGTGAGGTGACCTCAGTTAATGTAGTTTGCGTTCTTCAAAAGTTTATTGTTCTCAATGTTTTTGATTTTATCAGTTTTTTTCTAATTTGATTTACATTTCAGAAGACTTTTTCGTCCTCTATATTACTGTGCCTTTGTAATGCAACGGACATGTTCAAGTAGTCGGCCTGTTTGTAGTTACGCGACAAAGAACAGGCCATGAACGTCTTTTTCCAGAGTGATATCCGGTAATAGGAATTAATTATCTATTCATGTAAACTAGGCGCTGGGGATACTAACAAACATTCGAGTATAACTACGTGGAAAATTTTCCGCGAGCTTATTTCCCTCGAAAATGCCATATGACGGTACGTTAAGAGCTCTGAGCGTTTGGGCAGCACAGTCAGCAGAACTACTCAAGATGTTCTTCTGCTCTCAGCCTGCATTCCTTAGTTTCGTAATCCGGTCATTTTCGGGGCATTTTCGCTAGCGCGGCCTTTATAATTAAGGACCATGAATTCTGATGTGATACCCATCATGGAGGAGGTTTTTGTTCTGCAGAGAGTATGATAATGCAGTTAATGATGAATGTTTCGCCGTGGACCTCCATTACCCACGGCCATAATCGCGTTTTATCATAAATGATGATGGTGATGCGAATGCTCGTTCGAATGTCATTACAGCGAAGAGGCAGGCCTTGCGTAAGAACGGCTGAAACTCCGGCGCCCGCACTTTTTGTTTCGCTTTTGGAAAGAAAGAAAAAAAGATGATGAACGTGACTAAGTAAAGTAGTCAAACCTTTACTTTTAATTTGCAGACACTGCAGATTGCAATGTGGGCGAAGCTTGAAAGGGAGAAAGGGAGAAAACGCCCTTATAAAAAAAGTTTTGGATATTCTATAGAGTGTCTATATACTTCTGTGTATAAAGTCTATAGACTGTCTATAGACAAACCCTAGAGAACAGTGTAGGCAATACAAATGCCACAGAGAGCCTATAGACAATTTATAGATTTAAGGCCATATACTTTTAGTAGACATCTGTTTGGTTTCTGGTTTGGTTTCTGGGGTTTAACGTCCCAAAGCGACTAAGGCTATGAGAGACGCCGTAGTGGAGGGCTCCGGAAATTTGGACCACCTGGGGTTCTTTAACGTGCACTGACATCGCAGAGTACACGGGCCTCTAGAATTTCTCCTCCAAAGAAATTCTAGCCGCCGCGGCCGGGATCGAACCCGCGTCTTTCGGGACAGCAGCCGAGCACCGTAACCGCTGAGCCATCGCGGCGGCAGTAGACATCTGTCTATAGACAGTCTATAGACTATGAGTAGACATAAGGAAATATCTATAGGAAGTCAATAGAGTCAATAAGAAGTCTATAGACTGTCTATAGACTATTTTTATAAGGGCGGGTTTCATCTAATACTAAGCCAGGATGTTAAAATACAGGATGTTATCTAACGCACTTAAACGGAGCTTCCTTGTGTGCGCGGGAAACTTGAGTGGTAGAATGAGTAAGTTCGCCGAAGAGATAGGGCGTGTCGAGGTGAAAAACGGACCAAGGCGTGGGTTAAAATTCGAGGTACGCACACAGAAAACTGATCGAATTGAGGGGAGATCAATTGGATTGACGCGGAAAAAATGTGAAAGAATTTTTCCTTTCACTTATTCCAATTCTGATCCTATGCCAACTGTGTCATCCCCCCATCTCCCATTGTATCGTGACCGGTCGTTTGTCAACTCCGGCTGTTCTCATTACGCAAAACGTGTCACACTGATAGATCGCGGCGTGTCCTCGTACCACTACTGGCGCAGGGATGTAGTCGTTATGCGATGCGACATTGCGCCGGTAGGTGGCTGTTTCAAAATGGCCATCGCAAGGGCTTGTGACAACTAGGTTGCTCTTCGCGGGCATTGCGGAGAAGGAATACCTCCCGCAAGCTTAGTTTTTGCACACAGCGTTCGTCGGACGGCTGTGTATAGTGCACATATGTCTGCTATTTTTTCAGCCATTTTCTCCTTAGGTGACGTCATTTTCGCTGATTCATCCTTAGTCCCTCTTCAAGTAGAGAGATGAGGGGGGAACAGGAGGACGGTTGGAAGATGGAGAGAGGGAAATTTTTTCAAACAACACGTGGCACCTCTCAGCGCTGGCGGGTGGAATCTTCACACAAGCCGCGTTTACATGAATGCGATAGAAGTCGACTCTAATCCACTTTTTGAGGGAAAGTGGAAAAACGTCGAGGAAGAGATAGAGAACGAGTCACGTCTTTCCTTCTCAAAACCTGTCCTCAAAAAGTTTTCTGGAGTCTACTTCTGTAGCATTCATGTGATCGAGTCTACAGACCCTGACTCCGGGCAAACTTAATTGATTGATTGATTGAGTGATTGAAAGTGTTTTATTTTTTTAAGGAAGGCACAAGGCCACTGTGGGGGGTGATGGAAAAAGAACGTTAGTCACACTCGAGGTACGAGTAGATGTATTTCGCCTCATGTCTTTCCTAATGTCGTCGCGTCAAAAAAGGAGCTGGAGAGCGAAAGCAAAGAAAATGAAAACCGAAGGAAAGATGTCTAGAGCCCGGATAAGCTACTAGACCTGATGAAGTTCAAGGACAACGAATACATTCCCTATATACATTCCCTTCTTTGCTCGTGCAGCCGCAGGCTGGAACGGCCTTCCAAACAACGTTGTCATCATCACCTGCCCACGACTTTTCACTGATAATGTACGAGCTTTCCTGTTATTGTGAATTTGTGTTTTTAATTCTTGCAACCCCTTATGTAACACCCCTTTTTGGGGACCTTTAATATAATAAAATGAAATGAAATATATCAACAACGAGACAGGTATTAAGAGCATGTGAAGAAAGCTGGGGATATTAGTAGGAAAGCTGCAGCTATAGGTTATGCGTACGTTATGCTTCTCTCATCTATCGCAAGAATGTTTTCTGTGTAGTTCGTCGAAGCTCTGACATAGGGTGACGACTTTGGCGACGGTGCGCAGGTCTCGCGCCAACAACATCTGAAAGGCGTCTTCATCAATTCCCTTGAGGATGTGTCTGATCTTGTCGGCTTCGGTCATGTGTACGTTCACCCTCTTGCACAGGTCCACGACATCCTCGATGCAACTCGTGAAGTTCTCTCCTATCTGCTGCGACCGCGCACGCAAGCGCTGTTCGGCACGAAGTTTTCTGACAGCCGGGCTGCCGAACACCTCTGAGAAGTTCGTTTTGAAAACGGACCATGAGGTAATGTCCACTTCGTGGTTCCAATACCACAGATTTGCCACGCCCGTCAGATAGAAAATGACATTGTTCAGCTTGGTTTCCGCGTCCCATTTATTGTATGCGCTAACCCGCTCATACGATGTGAGCCAATCTTCAAGATCATGGTCGTCCGTGCCGCTGAAGATAACGGGGTCCCGCTGCCGGAGAGAACCAGCACAGACGACGGCGGCCGGGCTCACTTGTACGGCTTGGTGGGTCGAAGGCATCGCGGTATGGGGTAGCGTTCGGCTGCGGAGTTCCAGGGCGAGATGATATTCCCCAGCACCTGCACCAAATGTAAGGTGGGATTTGTGCAGCGAAGCTTCACAACGGGAGCAGGGCTAACAGCAGTCCGAGGTCAGGCAGTGGAGCCAGGAGCGTGCACCAGGCGATGGCAATGCGGCTCGCGCGTATGCCCGTCATCTTCCTTACAACTGCATAAAAAAAAAAAACGGCGGCAGACATTGCGTGTATGCAAGCAACGATATAATGCCGATTAGCCTGTGAAGAAATCTGAAAACATTTCTTAGCAGAGGCACGATCGCGGTAATTCCTGCTGTTGAATGTTTTCCGTATGCTCGAATCTGTTGGAGCGTAGACGGTCTTCCACAAGGTCTGGCTGTAAGGAAAAAGTATTCGCAGAAGAGAGTAAATCAGCAATTAGGGATCCGGGGCACTTCTAATGCTTCCCCCGCGCAACGAAAAAAGAAATAAAATGAAAAGCAAAAGACGAGCACAACTAGACCCGAAACCTGGGGCACGAAGCAGGCCTGGTTTGCTATTTTGTTTCTCTTTTTTTCTTCTCGAAGCTCGATTAATGCTAGAACCTCCCTTCCAGAACCGTTAAGGCTTGAGTCTTAACAAAAAAAAAAAAAGAGCCGAGTATTCCTAAGGCCGCGGACTCATTACGAGAGGCGAAGCGAAGATTAGACCGGTTGGTCGTAGCGGGTTCTCGGAAGAGAGCGCTTTCTCACTCCTATTACTTTAGTCTCCAGAGGTCGCCAGCGTATTTCGTGAGTTTTTTTTTTTTACTTCTTGTTCCCGAATTTATTTTAGTTTTGTTTATCTTTCTCGTTTTTGCCGATCTTGCGTCGCTATATTAGGAAGCCGCTCCCCTACTAATCGCAATCCCGGCATTTACTTCGCTGTCGGCGATTAGGCCTAGATTCTATACTCCGTTCGGCTCATCTGGACAACTTTGAGAACCTCGGAGAGAAGAACTTAAGAGGCAGTGACTTGCGATTTGGAAAAGTTGTTCTTGGAACCGAGAAGTGGTGTCATCTTAACCTCGGTGTGTCTCAGAAAAGAGGCTTTGTGAATCTTTTGTTCCGTGCCGAAGTGTGATACTTCCCACTTGCCTTCATGTAGACGGTGTTTGAAAGAAGAAAGCGCCGGTGATGTTTTGAGTGGCTAATCACTTAATTAAAGACCACACAGAGTTTTAAAGAGATTGTTTTCTTTTCGCCTGCTTTTGCGAAGTCTTTCTTCCTGTCGAAGAGAGAACAATAAGAAAGTTGGCTTTTTAGCTGAAATTATGGTTCATTTAAGGAGCGCTGGTTGCGTAATAAGCGGATACAGGCAAGCGTGCCTAATTAAAAAAAGCGCGGTGTTGTGGACAAAAGGACGTGGGATAGGACGGAGCGTAGGCTTATTTTGTTCTCTTCCGTCTTAGGGATATCGATTTTGGTGGTCGAGGCGAAAGAACCCCTGAAAGAGTCTACTGAGAAAGGCTCAAACGAAAGGCTTGTTAGGATAAGAAGGGTTACAGATAATTCTTGTCATTCAGTCATTATTTTCGGTTGAGTCAATGTTGACTGCCTGATTGAGGACGGTTGATCCATCGACTGAGTAACGCCTTTGTTATCACTAGGCAACGTGATCAGCTGATGAGAATTACAGGCTTTAATGGCGTCCCGAAAGTAATCGGCAGTTGCTTTTTTTTTTGGAGATGAATAATGATATGTAAAAAAAGTTGCACATCAGGGAATATACAGACGGAGGTCCCAAAACACGAAGGCTGCATGGGGATCTCCTATCACTAAATGTAAACAATACTATGATCATAAACAAACACCACATTAAAAGCAGTTTTCTGTAAAGGACAAAAACAAACGTATGACAACGTATAACTGACGTATGATGGAAACAAGACAAAAACAGCCTACAAAACAATTAAGATATTGTTAACTAAGAGCCAATATAAGGCAAGTATCAATCATTGCAATGTGTGTTTAAAAATGCCGAAAGTTAAACGCTTAGTCTTATCCAGAAGCTTATTCCAAATTGCTAATGCGGTGAAAGAAGTGCTTCGCTTGCCGTAATTAGTATGCAGTCTGCGGAGACAATAAATTTTATTAGCGGCGAATACCGCTGAATTACTATTAATAAGCTCCTGAGTTCTGTACAGTTTCACTAGTAAAAAATTCCTGTTAGCTTTGTAAAGGATCACTGAGAGTTCTTATGGAACTTAGGTTCTGATAGGCATTACGGTGATCACGAAGAAGGGAAACGCGTTACTTCAGTGTGAGCTGAAACTTATGATTCGGATGGCTTGATTTGGGTTATGCTGTAAAGGAGCTAAATGATTTGTATAAGTGTTTCCCCATGATGTAATGCAATAAGTAGCGTGACTATGAAGAAAAACGTAGTACAAGGAAAGTGATGTTTCCTGAAAAAAATAACGCTTTGCTCTAAGTATTATGCTTATGCCATATGAACATTTTTTTTTATTTGTGACTTATGTTTCGTATACTTCAAGTCAGAATGGACAGCAACACCAAGAAATGCACAATCGCTAACCGCATATATTGAAGGCGAAGAAATGTTAATAACAAGATTATATGGCAGGACAATATATGGGAAGAAAATCGACGTTGGTTTTGAGGAATTTACTTGCAAGAAGTTGTGACGGTACCAGAGAAGGACGTCGTTAATAGCGGTGTTAACTTTCATCGTTTAACAAATGCAATGACCTCTAAGTGGTCAGTATAGTAGTGAACGGGTTGTGGGGTTAAATCAATAACGTGAATAGAAGATATCAATGTTTAGATCCTTCAGGGACGCGTCGTCTATATTCTATAAACACATGTATAAACACCTTGTTGTCTATCAGATATGTAAACTTTAATTAGGTCATTGCCTATTCTTACAAGCATAGATAAAAATAGAGTGAATAATTTAGTCGGACGCCTTCCTTAAACCAGTAAAAAATGTACCGACGTAACTTTATGAGTAAGTAGCGATCTTAACCTCTTCAGTAAAAGACAGCAGAGTAAGGTTAGTGAAAAACCGAGAACGTAAGCCAGAAAGATGGGGAGATATAAGGTTAAATTTTGGTATATACCTCTTTAGACGGGATTTAATACAGTCTTTTTCTTTTTACTACTTTACTGCGGACTGACAGTATGAAAATAGGGCGATAATTACAAACGGAACTTCTGTTCCTTTTCTGAAATGCAGATATAATCTTGACATTTTTCTAATGGGGCTAGAAATACCCCCATTTTTTTAAATCGAGTTGATGACCTGACAAAATGGCTGAGAAATGATTTCAGCTCTTCATTTTATATGGACGGATACAATAAGGACCTGTACTGGTAATTTTGAATTCTTAATTTTGTAATAGGAAGCTGAGTTTTTGTACACCATATAAGAAGTAATGTGTTGCGCTGACTTATTCGTAAGTTTTATTTTTATTTTAACGTCCATTATTCATTAGGAGGCAGCTATGACTGCAGGTGTTTTGGTTTGGTTTAGTTAGGGGGTTTAATGTCCCAAAGCGCCTCAGGCTGGGGGGGACGCCGTAGTGGTGGGCTCCGGAAATTTCGACCACCTGGGGATCTTTAACGTGCACTGACATCGCACAGTACAAGGGCCTCTAGAATTTCGCCTCCATCGAAATTCCAACGCCGCGGCTGTGATCGAACCCGATCAAAGTGGAGGTATTTTGACTTGTAACCTTGAGCGGACGCCATTTACGAATACCAGATATGAGCTACAATGAAAAGTACCGACAATTTGTGTCAGTAAGAGAGAAATATAGTGTGAACATGGCAGGCTTTGTCTGATAATGAGAATTTCAGGATCATAATCACCAAGCTTGCAAGCTGCATGAATTCGTGTGGCGCAATTGTACAACTGTTCTTCCAATAAATTACGGAGGGCGTATACTTCTTAAACTCCATCCGCCTTTTATCCCATCAAGGCATGTCGAGACAGAAATAAACGTTTACATCAAACACCCAGTTCTTAGTACCCACAAAATAAAAATTCTACCTGCCCACGTAGCCACGGCGCTCGGCTGCTGAGAACGTGTTCGCGGATTCGATCCGAGTTGCAGGGACTGCGTTTCCATTGAGGTGAAATGCAAAACCGGCCATGTATAGAGGATTCGATGCAGTCTAACTAATAAACTTTTCGAGAAGTCAAACTACTAGCAACAAGCTTTTCCTGTATTACGAAAATTAGTTCTCTCTTCTATGCTAAGATTTCCAATTAGGGTAAAAGCCTTATCATAGCCTATAATTGTTTTACCGCAGCAGGAGCTCCTAGTGGGTAGAGCATCCGACTCGTATACGGGAAGTGCGGGTTCGATCCCCAGTGCCGCCGGGTACCCTCCTGGGGATACAATGGGTACAAGATTTCGCCTGGCCTGGTGCTCGGGTTATTTATTGTGGAGTGCTTGCGAAATTCGTCTTTCATCCAACCCTGTGTGGACGAAAGTACTGTGTGCCATAGCGCTCTTTGGCCAAGTTTCCGTTGTGCCATTAAAATCCACCACCACCTCCATGGTCATCACCAGCATCGGGCAATTATATTTTGCCAGTAATTATAACAGTTGGAAATGAATATACGAGTTCGAAATATGAATATATGAAAACAAGGAGCTAGCTAGTGACCGACGGACACATCAAACTGCTATTTGCTCCCGTTGTCCTTCGACCCTCTATATGGGATCATATGGCGTCTTTCTTGCTTTCATGATTCTTTTGTTATAAGTTTGCTCAGAATTGGAATGCGTTGTATTTTTATTATTTGTTTGTTTGTTTGTTTTGTACACAGTGTCATCTGCATGACAATGTATGCTTTGCAACTGTATCCCCCGTACAAAAATGCCCTCAACGGGCGCTGTAGGTACTTGATAAATAAATAAATAAATAAATAAATAAATAAATAAATAAATAAATAAATAAATAAATAAATAAATAAATAAATAAATAAATAAATAAATAAATAAATAAATACACTGAAGTTAATTGAACTGGAGACTTGAAGTTTAATCAGTTTGCCCGTGTAAACAGAATCAGTCGACTAAATTAATTAATCTGGCTGGTGTGCCGCCGCGGTGGCTCAGTGGCTATGGCGCTCGGCTGCTGACCCAAAAGACGCGGGTTCGATCCCGGCCGCGGCGGCTAGAATTTCTTTGGAGGAGAAATTCTAGAGGCCCGGGTACTATGCGATGTCAGTGCACGTTAAAGAACCCCAGGTGGTCGAAATTTCCGGAGCCCTTCACTACGGCGTCTCTCATAGCCTTAGTCGCTTTGGGACGTTAAACCCCACAAAACCAAACCAAAACCAAACTAATCTGGCTGGTGTGGTGCGCACGCAATAGCAATGAACTACTAGTACTGATTATTGTACTTGTTCGTCAATACATCAGTGAACATCAGCCTCATCAATTTGTTCAACTCCCAGGTGGACATGCTGGACCCGCTGGAGTCCAAGACAGGGAAGTACGGTGTTCTGTCCCTGCGAACGCCACCGGCATCGCCGACCAGCACGGGAGGCGGCGCGGACTCGGCCTTCGAGTCCAGCGACGTACTGGACCGCTGCTTTGACGCCGACGACGAGGACTCGCTCGACGCGAGGCGGTACGTGACGGGCACGGGCAAGGGAACACCCTTGTCGCTTGCTCTTTCTGTCGTTTCGATGGTCACAGGTTTTGAGGGTAACTAAAGAGCAACAGAAAGGTTCCCTCTGCGTAACGCAATATTGAGCTACCCGTATTCGTGATGGTGTCCCAGACACAATGAAGTTATAAGCGACAGCAGTAGTGACGTCATGTGCGTGCTGCCAGAGAAGGACAGTACTAAGGAATTGACAGGGGCCGAATTACGGAACACGCTTAATCTGAAGACAATCTCAAAGAGGTGCTCCTATTGGTCGGCCTTAATTGACCGCGGTTCGAGTGTGGTTAATGCGAGCCAAAAGAACCGGGGGCTTTGAGATGGGGTTTGGACTGACTTCAGAGAGCGTTCTGTAATTCGGCTCCTGTTTATTCGTTATCATGTTGCTCGTTTAAAGCAGAGTGCATTGGACGTCATTGTATATTTAATAAACACAGGTTGACCGACTCACCAACAGAACTACTCAAACACGCAGGACTACTAACCCTTCAAAACAGAGCAAAGCTAGCGCGCCTTAAAACCATGTACCAACTCGTACACAATCAATTAAAAGTCGACACTTCAAGATACATATCACAATCACAAACGCGACAAACACGTAATAAACATATACACACTCTAAACGAGTTTTCATTCCGTGCTGACACTTTCAAATATTCATACTTCCCTCGTGCTATACGCGAATGGAACACCTTGAACACATCCATTGTTAGTAATCCATCATTGAATTCCTTTAGCACACGTGTGGAAAATCAGCTACTTATATCCTAGTATTTATTGAGTTCATATATGTCATTACGAAGTTATTCCTTCCGTTTTTGTTTTCACTTGTGGTATTATTGTCCCCAAAATCATGTCACATGCTCCTAATTCTGGTTTATTTGTTATACGTATCTTCTAATGTATAATCTCGTGTCATATTTTTTATGTACTTTGATTAATTACCATTGCTATTTTTTTGTGTGCCTCTGTGCTTTTGAATGCCCTCCCTGTTACGATCCCTGATGGGATTGACAGTATCGAATAAATAAATAAATAAATAAATAAATAAATAAATAAATAAATAAATAAATAAATAAATAAATAAATAAATAAATAAATAAATAATTGTGTCGGACCAACCAGCGTGGCACGATTTCATGACGTCATGCGTAACGTCACTGCATTCTGACCAGCCAGCTCGGAGCAGCGTTATACCAACGCCGCAGGACCGCAGTTAAAAGAGTTATTCTACAGTTATTCTACAGTGCAGTGTAAGTAGGATGTACCGCTAAAAAAAAATTCCCCTTAACCAAGTGACGCCTCTAGCTTCTACTGTCTGCTGTTGCTGCATGGAAGGCAGTAATACGACAGAGCGCGTATTCGTTTCAAATGTAGGCGACTTTCAGCCCTTCGTAATTGAGACAATAACTGATATCCGACACACATTGGGATTTAAAAGCAGCCAAGGTTTCATTAGACTGAAGGACGCGGAGATAAGAAAAAGAGATTAGATAATTTTCGGAAGAGAGCGAGAAAGTAGTTTCGCCAGCGGGAGAAGAAAACTGTGACGACGATTTCGATCAAGGAGCGTCAAGATTTGTACCTATCAGCTAGGTGACGGCTGTCGGCGCACCGATAAAAGGGGCAAGCTACTCAGTCTCTACATGTTGTCTGCTTAAAGCACTTCCGCATTCAGTTTCCTAATCTCGATGTCGCGTGCTCTAGTGAGAACACAAAGCAAAGAGAACAAGAAAAAAAAAGGACACCAGTTTTGCCGCGTTCATTGAGGTTTTCAGATAGAGGAGCGTAAACTCAGTAAACACTCAGCGTAAACACGGGAGAAAGCGCGGGACTAGTCTGTCTAACGCAGTCAAGCGTCAACTATACGAAGCGTGGCCTCAGAAGTCACGCTCGTGAGTGGTTTCTGTTTGCTTCGGTACCGTCCTGAAGTGCTCTGACGTTAGTGTCGGTGACGTTGGCGGAACTTTCGACCTAATAAGCTGGTTAATTAGGGGGAACGAGAACGACACGTGCACAAACGAACTCAGTAGAAATGTAGAAGCAATTTCTTGCTCTAATTTATTTTTTGAGGCGACTTTCTGGTGCACTAATGGTTCCCTGAAAAGAAAAGTTTATAGCAGCTGTATTTAACCGCTACTCACGTACGGGCCTGAAGCGTGGAGTGTAACGAAAAGCGTTTAACTTAAATTCAGGACAACGAAACTAGCTATGGAAAGAAAACTGATAGGTTTAACGTTAACATACCGGAAGCGGGCAGAACGTTGAGGGAACAGACGCGGGTCAATGACATCCTAGTCGAAATCAAGAGGAATAGGAAATGGGCCTGGGCAGGGCATGTAATGCGAAGGCAAGATAACCGCTGGTCCTTAATGGTCACAGACTGGATGCCAAGAGAATGCAAGCGTAGCAGGGGGGGGGGGGGGGGGGCAGAAAGTAATTGGAGAGATACGGGACATGCCTTTGTCCTGCAGCGGCCGTAGTCAGGCTGATGATGATGATGATGGTCGTCGAAGCGCATCCCTAGAAAGCGTCGTAAATTTATCTGGGAGAACATCTCTACCTTACTTTATGCCGTCTTAGCTCTCAAGACGGACAATTCGAGCGGATAACGCGAATCGCATTGCTTTGACTTTTGTTTTACTCCTTTTTTAGTAGTCAGTGCGTGGTATACAACCCACAAACTCGAACAACAAAGTGTTTTTTACGAATGAAAAGATCCCTGTTACTTTTTTTTTTCACTTCTACAGCCGCGGTGGCTACATCACGGATGACACCACTCGTAGTCTCTGGAGCGGCCGCCTGTCGGCGTCGCTAGGGGGCTCCAGCGAGGCGGGCTCATGTGGCGCCCCTTCGCGGCGAGGCTTAGCGGGTTCAGCGGCCGGCGCCGGAGCAGGCGATGACGATGGAGCCACCTCGATCCGGAAGGGCGTCAACTACCGGGTCCAGGACGTGGTGGTGCGCATGCGAAAGAGGGCCCACGCCAGGCCGTCCAGGATCTGGAGCGGCGTCAAGCGTGAGTGGGCCAATCGAAACGCTCTTCAAACCAGACGACACCAAATAATCGAACTGGATATAATTACAATAATAATAATCTTTATTTTTCCACCAAAACCCTGTACAAGGCGATACAAAGGCACACGTGGAACACACACAATGCAAATGTGAGAGAAGCCAACAGCCACAGAAACGAAGGAGCACAGGGGATTTTTTAATTTTTTATTCTTTTTTGTGGTGTTGATCAAGTAAGAATATTACTGAATATGTTTGTTGCTTAAAGGTAATTGATTAGAAAAGCAGAAGAAAAAATAACCACATGCCGCCGGTGGGATCCGAACCCACGACCTCCGGATTACGCGTCCGGTGCTCTACCTCTGAGCTACGGCGACGGCTGTCAAATGTTCTGGTTTCGGGGGTATTTATGTTTACAAAATAACCTAACCTTGAGAGTGTTCATCAGCGCCACCCACGTTCGTAAGCGCGGACGTGGAACGTCCTGAGTTACCGCTGGTGTGACGTAGAACGTCATCGAACGGCGAGGGTGGAAGCTGTGTGAGAACCCTCTTATGCTACCTATGGCGTCAAGGCTGCCAGAACCGAGGCCCTCGCTAAGCAATTGTTTATGACTAGAAAACGGTGAAAAAAAAAAAGATATTTACATTCATAGCAAACAAAGTGGCGTAGCTCGCGAACCGTAGTGCAACGCAAATCAGGCGCACTTTGAAGAGGATTCTGGAATGACACCAATGTGGGATTGTACTAAAAGTTTTCGAAGATGCATTTCTGATCTCGAGTTACTGATCTGCATTGAAGTGGGAGGAGCAAAACGCTTTCGAGGCTTTGCTTGTATACTGACAATTTTACAACATTTGGTTTTGGCTTTAACTGTATAGTACAATCGATCATCACTGCAAAAAAAAAATGGTGTTAATGTTTATTGGCACCCTTGTACTACTATTCCTGAAGCAGTTACATCCTTCAATGGCTGGTTAGTCGGCGTCACTTATGTTGCGTCATGGCAGCTTGCTAAGACTTCACTGGGTGTGAAGTGCTATCACTGACCGATTGTCTTCAAAAGAAAACCTTACGGAGGGCACTCAGACTATTTACTTGCCTGAAAGGCGAAAGCATTGTTTTTTCTTGTTTTTTCCTTTTTTATTTTTTTTAGTGCAACAGCATTCATACGCTCACCAACACCGACCAAGAATCTTCTCACCGTACGTACGTCCGACTTTGTGCTGTTGCCTAGCAACCCGAGTTACTACCCGACCTTACCGGAGTTACTCGGGTAAGCTCGGGTAGTAACTCGGGTACGGTCGGGTAAGTTCGGACGAGCGTCGTGCCATCTGCGCGAGAGGTTGCTCGGGAAGGGCAACGTGCCTCGCACAATACCTACCGGAGGGTGTGATAGAAACAGCCACCTGTCAGTGCAGGGGCGCATCTATTAACCGCTGCGCCACTGCGCTGGTAGTGGTATGAAGACTCGCCGACATCTATGAATGTTTAGATAATGACCAATTCTGCATATATGGGCTGTAACCAACTAAAGATATCGCGTACTACACGAAAGGCGTAGCTTAAGCGCCCCCTCCAATTCAAGAATCAACCCCTGCTTTCGCACGTCTACTCGGTTTAACTACGTTAAACCCCCACCGATTTGTTTATTTTTTTCTTCCCATCTAATGACACACCTAATCATTAGCTTACAGTCGTTAGGCAACGCATATACTAGGCTCGCCTCTGTTCGTCAAGAAGCAACGCGATTTTGTGGTATATGGGTTGAGTGCTCGCCTCGAAATCTCAAAGCCGTGCGTTCAATTGCTCGCACCTTCTGAATAAATTTTCTTTTTCTTTCAACCACGGTGACGTCGTCTGGGTTTTTTAGTGTCGACAGCGCGGGTTTCGTTCCCGAAGAGCTGTATAACGCTTTCGCATTACAAAAAGAGAACGCTGTATCCGTGTAATCGGTTGTTTTCTCAGGACGGCGAGCCCTAAATCCCGATCACGTAACATCAGCACCAGCAAATTGCAATACCATGCCATGTCTTCCAGCGTAGGAGTCTGGAAGGGTCAGACACGCGCGGAGCCCGACTTAATGCCAGTCACCTTTCCGACGAATTGCGGTTAATTCCGAGGACGTCTATCGACATGGCGCGTGCAAGATCAACAACGAGACGGGCGAATGTACTCATCCCCGTCTTTACGACCCACGCCGAGAGGCTTTTTAGCCGGTCGCTGGGTGGCGTGGCTTGTCCAAACAACGCCTGCCCGCCTCCTTCCTCCGTCTGTGGCCGAAGCGGAGAAGTATGCGAGGAGTTGGAAAGGGTGCGATAGAGTGGGGGAGGGATAACACACACTCAAGCCGGTGACGAGGACACCGTAGGCGTCCCTCTCAATCGCGCCGGCTTGCGTCGATATCGATATGCGCAAACAGCGGGCGGAGTTGAGAGGAAGGCGAGCCAGCCGGGACAACTCCGGCAGGCGTCCCCAAAGAACGTGGAGAGGAGGTGGAGAGAAGGAGACGGGAACGCCCGAGTACGCAGATGAGGCCCGGCCGCTTCTGTTGCTTCATCTTTTTGCCTGATGGCGAGTGCGTCGGCTACGCCGTCTGTCGCGCTGGAAAGCACCGTCTTCGTTCGAAGCAAGCGCTGAGACTTCGGCAGAAATGGCGCTGCGGCAAATGGAGGGAATGCAAGCGGAGGAACGGAAAGGGCGGCAAGAAATGCACCTACCGCCCCGCATCGTGGTCTCCGGAGCGTAACACCATGGGGAGCGTAGTATAAACAGCTGGAGTTGTTTATGTGCTTGTTTATTTAGTTTTTGTTCGCTGAACGTCGGTTTCAAGGCTTCGTTCAGAGTGTGGGATTTGAGTAGGCAGTGCTCTTTGCAACCTGGAAACTTACGAATTTAGTTTCTTTTACCGCGTGCCGAAGAACGTGATTATGCAATGAAAACCTGTTAATTTGAACTAGCCTAATTAGGACTTAGGGGTTATTGGAAAGAAGGTTTTCATGCCGGCCGTCAACACAATATGTCAGTGCACGTTAAAGAACCCCAGGTGGTCTAAGTTTCCAGAGCCCTTCACTACGGCGTCCCTCATAGCCTGAGTTGCTTTGGGACGTTAAACCCCAATAAACCAACCAAAAATTTTAAAACTTTCCTTATTAGAACCTCTCGTTTTTTTGAACCGATGTTTTAGCATCGTCAGCACCAAGTACATTAAAAAATTTTCTCCTCAACAAGAAGTTCGCATAATTTGAAGAAATTATCGGTACCATTTTAGCGCTATTCATCGATGGTCGACTGTAGTGACATTTCCTCGTTTACTACTCTTTCAGTGAATTAACGCGTTGTAGTTGCTTCTCTGTAGTGCACTATTTGCGGTTTTTATTGCAAAAGACGAATGTCCATCGGCTTCATTCAGCCTTGAAATCAAAGGCAATGCTGCGTCAAGACAGCATTTGTTTATTATGTACAATGTTGCGAGATGAACGATCGACCAGGTGCTCTCACTTGAGCTCGCTCAGATTCATACCGATATGCGGGCTGGAAATCAGGCTCGAAAGTTCAGGGACTTTTTTATTTTTTTCACGCCACGTGTGCAACTGTCTTGCATTTACCCGATAGTCTTTGTCACCGGAGGAGGAACTACAGCTTGGTAGACACAGAAAGCACTTTTACGATCCCGAGTACAAGTAAGCAACTCCAAGCCCCATGAAAAGCGTCTCCCCTGTTTTTTTTTGGCATATTGGTTGTTTTTTTTTCTTTAAAGTTTAATATTCCAGCCACTGTGCCCTAATATTAGCGGAAAATTTCACCTCCGCGGAACGTGCCAGCTATACCAACCTGTTTCCTCTGTTGTCCATGCGTTCTCGTAACACGTCATGAACCACCGCCACCACATCGTCATCATCATCATCCGAGTTTAGTCCTGAGCTGTACAAAGGCCGTTCTTGAAACACATTAAGCGCTAATTCGTTTAGTACGAGGCTGAGAGACTTGTAGCAAGAGCATACCGCGCGCCGCCCATAAGCACGCTCTGATTGGTCCCGGCGCGGCAGGCGTGCCCGCAGCTGGCTGGCACCTGGCGCCACCTGTCGCCCTCAGGGTTCTCTGCGCATGCGCAGTGACTCACGATGGGCGGTAAGCTGTAGCGGATTGTTTTTATTATGGAAGACCCGTCAGGTGCCTTCCCGTGCTTTGCACCGTGCTTGAAGAAGACGTCACTTGGTTAGCTGTGAATTACTCTTCCTTCAGGCTGGAAGCAGTGCACGTAAATGCGTACATAGATGTTCGATAACCTTGGTGTCTCACCAATGCGAAAAAATGCGGCCCGTGCACAGACGCGCCAAGAGATGGCTACTCATAGATGCACTTACACGTAAGGACATACAGAAACGCACGCACGCACGCACGCACGCACGCACGCACGCACGCACGCACGCACGCACGCACGCACGCACGCACGCACACACACACACACACACACACACACACACACACACACACACACACACACACACACACACACACACACACACACACACACACACACACACACACACACACACACAGCCCCGACGCGGTAGTTCAGTGGTTACAGCGTTCGGCTACTGGCCCGAAATACGTGGGTTCAAACCCGGCTGCGGCGGCTGAATTTCGATGGAGGCGAAATTCTAGAGGCCCGTGTACTGTGCGATGTCAGTGCACGTAAAAAAACCCCCAGGTGGTCGAAATTTCCGGAGCCCTTCACTACGGCGTCCCTCATAGCCTCAGTGGCTTTGGGACGTTAAACCCTAAATAAACCTAAAACCTAAACCTAAACAAACGGTCATCTGCAGAAGGACCCACAGACATGCACGCAGACAGGAGCGCTGCGAACGGGCCGAGCTCAGTGCCACACGAGACACGAGAGAGAACACGCATCGCGTCTTCCTTCGTCGCGCGGTTGCCTAGCAACCAGAAGCCGCGTCACACGAACGCCGCGACGGCTTTATCCTCTCGTCGCACTCGCAGAATCTCAGCCCTTCGCCGCCGGAGGGTGACGGGGTCTTGTTGGAGGAATTTAGAAAGGGGGGAAACGGCGGGCGCCCGGGCGTCCATGCAAATTGGCCGTATTGAGTCGCGGACACGTGCGATGGCTCCGTGGTGCGCAACCCTACATGCATTCGCCTTGGAAACGTTGCCTTCCACTCCGCCTCCTACCTCAGTCCACCTCTCGATATCCTCTTTCCACATCTCCTTACGCCCACCTCTCTGAAATACCGGCGGTGTGCGGTTTTTAGACGAGTCGTACGAACTGCCGCGAGAGGAAATGCGAAAACGGAGAAGAAGCATTCCTGGTCCGTGCCTGTACGGCTCCCCGAGCGACCGTGAACGTGAATTGCCGAAATCCTTGTTTGGGATCTGTCTGGATGCTTATGGGAAAAGCTTGGCCGAGCGTCTTTCAATGCAGTGTGCTCCCCGGTACGGCGTACTGTATGCAGTTTAAAGCAACGGACGTGGATTGAGGTGGTTGGACGGGTAAGGTTCGCAGAAGCTCCGCTCTATAATGAGGTGTTTGTAGGCGACACATTCCAGGGGCGCGGACCCACTTAATTATGCCTGGAAACGGACGCCACCGGTCGCCTGTTTTATGAGCGTAAACAGCGTATTAAGCACCCGGATTACGCTTGGGTTAGGAGATTTCTTTTTATTTATTTAACTCGTTGTTTCGTGAGCACTTGTACTCTGGGGGCTTCTGGTTGGTGGACCTTTCACTCGAGTCGCTTTTGCACAAGCGCATTTGTTAAGCTAGCCCTCCGCTGAGCGGTGTAATGTTCATGCGCCGCTGTTGTGCCTGAACGACGATAAGGCTATTTAACGGCTAAATGGCATTCAGAGGGCCCTTCTAGGATCTATATTGAATGTTTTCGCATTCGTACTGGTAAAAGTATTTTTATTACTCACGGATGTATGTCTGTGCAGGAATAACTGTTCCCTTCGGCTGCCTCAGTATGCATAAAGGCATTAGTGGTTTACGGAAGCAAGTCTAAATTCATCATCATCATCATCAGCCTGATTACGCCCACTGCAAGGCAAAGGCCTCTCCCATATCTCTCCAATTAACCATGTCATTGTCCATTTGAGGCCACAGGTTCCATCGCAGCTCATGAATACAGTTTATGGTTTATGGGGTTTAACGTCCCAAAGCGACTCAGGCTATGAGAGACGCCATAGTGAAGGGCTCCGGAAATTTCGACCACCTGGGGTTCTTTATTTAACGCGCACTGATATCACACAGCACACGGACCACTAGAATTTCGCCTCTATCGAAATTCGACCGCCACGGCCGGGATCGAACCCACGTCTTTCGGGTCAGCAGCCGAGCGCCATAACCACTGAGCCACCGCGGCGGCTCATGAATAGAGCAATTACTTAATTGGTGCGTCCAGAGTATGACAAATTATCTTCTCATTTTAAAAAAAGTTTGGCAGGCAAGAATAAGTTCTGTCCTATTCTGCCGCATACACACCAAAGTAATTTGGTGGATCAGTTAGATTCGTAAGTATTAGGTCACTGATAGTCTGCTGGGAAGTAGTGTACAACGAATTGCGGTTATACTTCAGTCATCAGAAAATAACTACCGTTAAGGTATGTAGGCTGGAAAGACAGAGTGCAGACAGTATTCGTTATAAGCAGAATTTCGATAAAGCAGGGAAGGCACCAAGAATACAAGAGCGTGTATGGTCCTGCCATGCGCGGCTTACAAGATGTAAAAAATGCGGTACGATATTTCAGTGAAATTTGGTGAGAAAACACTCAATGCAATCTGCTGTCCAGGACGGACCGATGAACTCGCTCTCAAGCACAAGAAAAGGAAACAAAAAGGGAAAACCTTGAGGCAGCGAGCAATGGACGGACAAATCACGTCGTCGCGAGGCGTCTCGTCCACTGCTTCCCCATTACACGAGTTAGTATTCCTGCCGTTCTAGTCCGAGCAAGACGCTTCGCTTCCTTTTTTCCCCCTTTGTCCTGCATCCGACCACATCCTCAACCATGTCTCGTATTACTCGCCTTCCCGACAAAATAAAGAAGAAAAAAAAAGGTGTATTCGGCATTGCATCGACGTCCGCGCCAGGCCGAGCGACCCGACGACACGTCTCACTATGGGCCCCAAAAGAGGCCCTGTTCCTCTCGGATTATTCTCAGGCCTGCATTCGGGAATAGACGAGGGTTCTGGGGAAGAGGTCTAGGGATGCCTTTTCCCACTCGGAAGGGGACCGTGTTATCGGTACCGAGATCGATGCGAACACGGTGGGGGAGGTGCCGTCTCCCTCCATATAATATATACACACAAACACTCCCACGCATGCCGGCAAAACGCCACCGAGTGAACGGCTCGATAAATAAAATAGGCGACGCAGATAAAAATAAGGCGAGAACAGAGAGGGAGATAAAGGAGGAGATTCAAGCGCCCTCTCGCGCCGTCGCCGGCGGTATGTCCCGCGCTGAGTCGAGAGTCACGTACCAGCGTTTTCCCTGGTGATGCGCCGACGATGTTTTGAGAGAGTCTTCGTCTCTCGCGGGATTCGCGCGAAAAAAAGGGGGAAAGGAGAGGCAAGGCGGAAGGTGGATGGGGAGGGGGGGAGAGAGGGTGGTTGAAGGTGTGTTTGGAGAGCGCTTGTGCGTGAGCGGGAGCCCGTCGCCTCTGCTTTTGCCCCAGCTCCCGTCCTGCTCTTTCGAAGAGCGATGCGATCCTTTGGCGACCTCTGATGCTGCCTTGCCGGTGTACGTGATGCATAAGTAAACCACCTCCCCCTTTTTCCTAACTCACTCCCTCCTCTCCTTGTGCCTCTTCACGCCGTCTCTCCATCGACTCTTCGCGATCGGTGAGCGTGCGCAGAAGAAAGGTGTTGTGTCTGTCGGTGAACGAAAAAAAGAGAGAAATAGAGCGATGATGAAAAAAGAAATAGAAACGAAGTTCTTTCGAGGCCTTGCAGGAAGAGCAGTACTTTTGGCGCAGGCCGTTTTCGCAGTGCTGCCTCGCTTTCTTTCTTCCTTTCTTTCTTTCTTTCTTTCTTCCTTTCTTTCTTTCTTTCTTTCCTTCTTTCTTTCTTTCTTTCTTTCTTTCCTTCTTTCTTTCTTTCCTTCTTTCTTTCTTTCTTTCCTTCTTTCTTTCCTTCTTTCTCTCTTTCCTTCTTTCTTTCTTTCCTTCTTTCTTTCCTTCTTTCTTTCCTTCTTTCCTTCTTTCCTTCCTTCTTTCCTTCTTTCCGTCTTTCTTTCTTTCTTTCTTCCTTCCTTTATTTCTTTCTTTCTTTCCTTCCTTCTTTCTCTCTTTCTTTCTTTCTTTCTTTCTTCCTTCCTTTCTTCCTTTCTTTCTTTCTTTCTCTCTTTCTTTCCTTCTTTCTTTCTTTCTTTCTTCCTTTCTTCCTTTCTTCCTTTCTTTCTTTCTTTCTTCCTTTCTTTCTTTCTTTCTTCCTTTCCTTCTTTCTTTCTTTCCTTCTTTCTTTCTTTCTTTCTTTCCTTCTTTCTTTCCTTCTTTCTCTCTTTCCTTCTTTCCTTCTTTCTTTCTTTCCTTCTTTCTTTCTTTCTTTCTTTCTTTCTTTCCTTCTTTCTTTCCTTCTTTCTCTCTTTCCTTCTTTCTTTCTTTCCTTCTTTCTTTCCTTCTTTCCTTCTTTCTTTCCTTCTTTCTTTCTTTCTCTCTTTCTTTCCTTCTTTCTTTCTTTCTTTCTTTCTTTCCTTCTTTCTTTCTTTCCTTCTTTCTTTCTTTCTTTCTTCCCTTCTTTCTTTCCTTCTTTCTCTCTTTCCTTCTTTCCTTCCTTCTTTCTTTCCTTCTTTCTTTCCTTCTTTCCTTCTTTCCTTCCTTCTTTCCTTCTTTCCGTCTTTCTTTCTTCCTTCCTTTCCTTCTTTCTTTCTTTCTTTCTTTCTTTCTTTCTTTCTTTCCTTCTTTCTTTCCTTCTTTCTCTCTTTCCTTCTTTCCTTCTTTCTTTCTTTCCTTCTTTCTTTCCTTCTTTCCTTCTTTCCTTCCTTCTTTCCGTCTTTCTTTCTTTCTTTCTTTCTTCCTTTCTTTCTTTCTTTCTTTCTTTCTTTCCTTCTTTCTTTCCTTCTTTCTCTCTTTCCTTCTTTCCTTCTTTCTTTCTTTCCTTCTTTCTTTCCTTCTTTCCTTCTTTCCTTCCTTCTTTCCTTCTTTCCGTCTTTCTTTCTTTCTTTCTTCCTTCCTTTCTTTCCTTCTTTCTTTCTTTCCTTCTTTCTTTCTTTCTTTCTTTCCTTCTTTCTCTCTTTCCTTCTTTCCTTCTTTCTTTCTTTCCTTCTTTCTTTCCTTCTTTCCTTCTTTCCTTCCTTCTTTCCTTCTTTCCGTCTTTCTTTCTTTCTTTCTTCCTTTCTTTCTTTCTTTCCTTCTTTCTTTCTTTCTTTCTTCCTTCCTTTCTTTCTTTCTTTCCTTCCTTCTTTCTCTTTCTTTCTTTCTTTCTTTCTTCCTTTCTTCCTTTCTTTCTCTCTCTCTCTCTTTCTTTCCTTCTTTCTTTCTTCCTTTCTTCCTTTCTTCCTTTCCTTCTTTCTTTCTTTCTTTCTTTCCTTCCTTCTTTCTTTCTTTCTTTCTTTCTTTCCTTTTGAATTCTTTCCTTCTTTACCTATATATCCTTATCACTTCGTTCCTCCTCTTTTCCTGATTTTCTTGGTTTTGTTTGCTCTTGCTGTTTATAGAAAACAGGTTCAGAAAAAAAGAACGGAGGGTTGAGGGGGGGGGGGGTGGATGGGGAGCAGGTGATAAGGAGAAAGTAGTGATCGGGAGGAGACGGTCAGTCCACAAATGAGCCATCGAAGAGACCGTCCGTCGGCTGTGCTGGCGCTGAGAGAGTTTTTCCTTGCAGGTATGCTGGCAAAGCTTCGGTGTCTGCCTGACGATCGCTTTAGGTGGCACAAATCACGTTGGTGCATTTACAAACTCGTCATTTTGTTTCGAAGCGAAGCCCCGAAATGGTCACTTTGCTATAGCGATAAGGGTGAGAAATACTGAACATAGGGAAAAAAAGAGAAAGTTATCTAGGATTAAGAGCGATACAAAGCTAACTCAGGTGTAAGATTGGGTCCATGCTAGAAGGAAGTCCAAAATTGATTTCATGTCGTATTAGTAAAGAGTGCATAGTAAATGGTTGGCACGGATTTTTTTTTTTTGCTTTCAGTTAACCCGTACGTCGCATGAAACGCAGTGTTGTGAATTTTCATTCGTGCCAGTTAGAAGGGACCTTTTAGTTAACCTTATGTTTCCTTTCATAATGAGCGATTTGAAATACTTATGACCGCAGGCTTCTAATCTCCGCCGAATTTTACTCTTCCGCTAGGATGTCTGTCAAACACGGGACAGTAGGGGGGGGGGGGGGGGGGGAAGCGGAGGAGGGTAGCTTGCAACTAAAAACTAAAGGTAACGAGCATCAGGAGCCTCTTCATGGCGAACTTACTAGTCATCTCTCTAGCAAGCTTTACGTGTTGCAAAGACTCGAAAATTAAAACGAGAACCTGTCTCAGATAGTGGGCTCAAGTTTTGAAGATTTGCAAGGCGGGCTTATAAAATAAAGATGAGTTCGCCTGACGGGAATAATATTTATGCACTTGGCTCACATTAAGTGCTTCCCTTACACAGTGCACCCACTCTGCCGCTAGTATTTCTCCCGGATATTTTTCTGCTCCCATTAAAACTTGAGTACTTATCTTAAGAGCGCCAGTGCTCTCTGTTGCTCGTTTCTTGCCATGTGCACTATTTTTCCTAATGAACTGAGCTTCGTTTAAGATGCACGTGCCAGTAAGATCAGAGTTAATCTTTCCCCAGAGTTTATTTTCTACTTCTATAAAAACAGGCGCGCTTAGTTTCGTAATTTACAGTAGCTATTTCGAACGACAGTTTTGTGGGGGCTAGTTAGCGTAACATTTGAGTACGTCAAGTCCCTGCGCCACTCCAGAACATCCTGTAAGAAAGAGCCACAGAAAAGAGTAAAACGCTGATGCAGTATATGAGCATCGAACGTTAGCAATATCGAATCGAATCGAACGTTGGCAATATCGAGTCGAATCGAACGTTAGCAATATTGAATATCGCGTCATTAGCCACCTTCGCTTTATCCGGTACAAATGTTTCGTTATATCCGGATATCTACTTTTTAATACTCACGTATACAGCGTTTGAAATCATATTTGCTAGCGCTTAGTAAACACACGGGACAAGAACACAAATACACAGGACAGACGCTAGTCTTCAACTGCCGTTTATTCGAAAAACAATCAATATATGACATCTCAAAAATAGCTGAACTCACACATGCGCAGTTGCAACGCCACGCCTCAGGAACATGATTTCTTTTTTTGACAGATTAAGAGACGGGATGCTGACGCATTTTGAACCTTCACTATCAATGCACATAGCTTCAAAAATTTCACGTTGCGCTTGAGTTTTCATTGTACCTAGAATGATTGTTTCTGGAAATATTGGTGTGCAAGGTACAGGGTCAAGGTCACCGGGGTACCGTTCGATAAAACAGCGTTTGCAGTGCGCAGCGAGATTCCCCCCCGCCGATATGGATTCCGTTGCCAAGCGGTGCTCTCTCAGTCGTTCATTTATGCATCTTCCCTATTGCCCAGTGTACGCCTTGCCACAAGTGAGCGGGATTTTGTAGACAACACCGACTTTGCATGGAACGAACTTCTTTTGGTGGTTCGTAGTGCACACTGGCTTTCTTACCTCGCCGTTCACGAGCGGGCACAAGCGCACAAGTTTCCTCTTGGCAGTCAATGCAAGATCGACGCCACACTTCTTCGCCACCTTTTTTAGACGGTGCGACATACTGTGCACATACGGCATAGCCACAAGTTGAGTGCGTCGTTGGGGATCTTCGCGGTTTTGTTGCCTCCCAGATCTCACTTCCTTTAGCAGCTTTTCTGCAAACGCTATTTTATCGAACGGTACCCTGGCGACCCTGACCCTGTACCTTGCACACCAATATTTCCAGAAACAATCATTCTAGGTGCAATGAAAACTCAAGCGGAACGTGAAATTTTTGAAGCTATGTGCATTGATAGTGAGGGTTCAAAATGCGTCAGCATCCCGTCTGTTAATCTGTCAAAAAAAGAAATCATGTTCCTGAGGCGTGGCGTTGCAACTGCGCATGTGTGAGTTCAGCTATTTTTGAGATGTCATATATTGATTGTTTTTCGAATAAACGGCAGTTGAAGACAAGCGTCTGTCCTGTGTATTTGTGTTCTTGTCCCGTGTGTTTACTAAGCGCTAGCAAATATGATTTCAAACGCTTTCCAACTAGCCCAAGTTTCCGCCTTAATAAGTATACAGCGCAATAAGACAAATTGTTTGACACCACTTCGAATGGCCTATGTCAATTAGCTTGGCCGCAATGCATGTTTGAAGTTTCAAGAAGTCATGGTTAGGGGAACTAAAAGTCGTCGGTGCGAACTGGTGTAGTGCGCTACGCTTTGATTCGACTAGTAATCTTATGCTTCGTAACGCGCTGAATTGTTTGATACCACCCTGAACATTCTACGCCAATTGGGTGGTCCATAATCTGTGCACCAGTGGTACCACCCACTGGTCCCACTTGAATGACATGGTGTTTTATGCTAACGCGGCTTGTAGTGGCCGAGCTAACCCTCTATAAAGCAACAAAGCGCATGCTTTGAGCACAAACCAGATAATCTATTATTTTTTTATTGTGTTTCTGAGTCTCTTACCTGTTTAGTGTGTTCGCTCATAACTTTTCCTCGTGACGGCTGGAACGGACAGTTCCTCGTTTGCAGTTCAGTTCACGACTCTTTCGCTTGTTAGTCTGAATCTTCCGTTCCTGTCTGCATCTGTCTATTCTTAATGTCTCCACCTGCTAAGTAGCGCGAGTACTTAGTGTGCTAAAGAATAAACCTAACCTAACAACCTGCTCTGCACTGTAGAGAACCACTTTCGGATGCCGGTCACGACGGAGGTGAGTTCTGAGGACATCGTCAAGGGCTCTCCTCTGATTCCCTTTGTGAGGCGGCGAAGCAACGGTTTTGATGGTTCTTCACGCTAACCTGAAAGTTCGGTCGCATTAGTGCGTTCCTCGTTTCGTTAAAACGATCATCTTTTCATTCTTTTCAACCTGCGCCGTCCTACATAAAGTGGTTAACTAGAACCCAAGCCTAACCAGGGCGAGGTTGGCCGTTCCCTATCTGCGATTCCATTGGACGGATCTTTTGTACGTCTCGCTTAAGTAAGGTGGTGTTTGGGAGAGGCGTACTCTTCAACCTGCGGTGGTCAGGACCCGTTAGAAAAAAAACAAAAAAAATATAGCAATGGCTAAGTAAAGATGTGGGGGCCCCTGGTGAGAAATTTTAAGTGGGAAGAAGCATTCACATGTTTCTTTTATTTTTTCCTGAACAGAAAAGAACGGCACTGCGTAAATAAAATCACCTTCCATCTCAATCACTTGTTCAAAAAGTTCTCCATGAATCCGCCCCTGAGATGGACATCTGTGCTGTCTTGAAGCAAAAGGCCGGTATAGATCTTTGATGCTATGGAAACCTAGCGTCGCTTTTCCTTGCAAGAGCTTGGAAATTTTATAGCATTTTTATGAGCATTTTTATAGCATTCATGAGAAGTTTGCTCAGAGATTTACCGAGCGCTTAGTTCGAATTTGTTACTTTTTTGTTCTTGTTATTAGGATTACTAAAATGCGTGGAAGACTGCGTGTCAGATAGTGCACATTTATCTTCACTGCGTTCATTGCGAGTCGTTGCTGTCAGCGCATATTTTGGGAAAAAGGTGAGCAAATAGTATACGGGAGTGCGAACATCTAAAAAAAAATTGCGCCTCTCCCGTAACCGAGAGTAGAGTAAGCATGAAATGTTTACGGGCCTAACACAGGCTCCATTGCACGGCATAATCAGCTGTGACGGTGGCGGCATTGAAATCCAGGACGATGCAGAAGCGTACGCGGACACGACGAGACGCAGGCCTGACAAGAATGTATATGCAGCGCGTTCGAATACTCCGCGAGCGTGTATACATCTGCCTGCCATAGGGGGAAAGGGCTTGAAGGCCAAGCGGCCGGTCTTTTACGTGCGTGAGTGTGGGACCGTAGCGCCATCCTTGGGGAGGGAGCGAAAGTTTTCCGCCGAAAGCCCTTCTCGCCCTCTTTCTCCAAGCGGCCTTCTCTCAAAGCCCCTAACAGATCACGTATGACAACGAAGTGTATTGTGGCATGTATGTGCTTTTTCCACGCGTTATTAGAAATCTGAAATTATAATTTCTTGATGCACAGCTCGACTGATATCTTGATAAACATTGAGAATACACTGGCAGCAGTTATTTTTTGTGACTCGTTTGGAGAGCAACCGGCGCTTGTATGCCGGGCGCGTAGGAGGGCTTAGAGAGTCTCGTTGAATCTCGTCAAGTCTCGTACGGTGCCCGGATGTTCTCGTTTCAGAGCCCGGATGAGTGGAATTCAGTGCCCGGATGATGGCTCTCGGTCTTGGCGTGACGTCACCACAATGCCGACAACGGGAGCTAAAAGCATTTCATGCTTAAAAAAAAGTGTGTGATTAGTAACGGGAGAATAAAGGGGAAAAGACTATTTGTATGTAACGATAAGGACTCTTCATTTTCAGGCTTACCTTTCCCTCACAAAAACTTCTTTAGACAATCTGTAGGCTGTCCATAGGCTTTTGCTAAGAAAGTCTACAGACTTTAATACAACATCCTTTATGCAGCCTACAGACAATTTATAGATTTATGTCTATACACTCTTAGTAAACTTTTTTTATAGACAGTCTGTAGAATATGAACGGACAAAAGGAAATGTCTATAAGAAATCAATAGAACCTATAAGCAATCTTTAGAAAGTTTATAGACTGTCTTTTACAAGGGTTAGGTTACGTATTGTCATATTGTCCCAAAAGGAGCTAACACGGCTCAATGCTTCCAGAAGGAAAGATTTCTATAGGATATAAGCACGAATGCATAAGGGCAAAACTAAGGCCTTACCGTGTGATCCTATATGCGGTAACAATTTAACGCAATCCCTCTGCAGCAGCTCGCATTAAAAATTTCAGCGCGTCTCTCCAAGCACGCGGTGCGCTTACTACCTTTACCCACGCTAACCGACGTGGACCTTCATTAAAGAAAGAAAAAAAGCAGAATCAGAAGCTCGGGCCTAACGATAGCTAACAACTAAACCCAGTGCTACTCTCCCCATTCGCCTTTTGTTTCATTTTTTTTCATGCGCAGTACTGCAAAGGAGACAGCCGAACAATAGGTGACGAATGTTCGGTCCCAGTTCCCAAAACCTGGGGTGGTCGGGAGTCGCCTGTCCAGAGTAGGAAAGCAAATATTAAGAGTAAAGAAAAAAAGAAGCTTCTTGGCTGTCCTGGCGGATAGTGTTTCTTGTTAGCGTGAAAGCACTCACCGACATTTGCGGGATCAATTCTAAGCCTGTGAAAGCACAATGAGCTTTCTGCCGGCTCCTCGTTCCGCTGAAATTCACGTCTCGTCGTTCTCTTTAATGGCTCCGCGCACTATGCGGGTATCGTGCTATCCCGTTACCTCGTTTTTTTTTATCTCCTTTATTTCATTTAATAGGAACGTTCTTAATGCAGATCAAGCTCTGAAGGCGTGCAGCGGCTCATTTATGCGGACGAAGGCGTATCGGTGGCTCAGTCGGGTATATTCGCTCGTCTGGAGTGCATTTCTCTCTTCTTTATATGCCGAGATTAACTATTGAAATGCTTAACCAGAGAGACTGGTAAGAAGCTTTTCGCTCGCGGGAACGCGGAGAATAAAGAGAACTCCGCTATCGGTCGTGAAGGAAAGAATTATCGCTGCCGGTTTTGTGATCTTTCTTTGTTGCTGGGATATAGTGCCTGGAGTATGTATTATCGAAGAAAGACAAAAAAAAAACTATTCTCTTACTCGCATAGTTTAATTTTTGAATCAATCTTTGTTCGGAGGCTGAGTTGGAAGTTTAATTAAGATGTTTTCTAGCCATGAACGAGACTTTGTTTTCAGTGCTATATTTGGAATTTTTATGAAACTTGGCACCAGTAGATACGTATATTTGTAAATGCATTTTCGAGAAAAAAATTACAGGTGCATGCAATTATATTGTGTGTGGGTGATGGAATAGCATTGCAAGCTGTTCATCGCTTTGCAGGAAGTGACTTCATTTCCCAACAGCCAAACAGCGAATTTTGTGACTCTCGACACTTTTTTTTCTCGGCGAGGCTTCTACGCGAAAGCTTCAGAAGCCTCATCGAAACGAGCCTGATAGATGAAACATCAGATGCCTAGTCACTCGGCGATCATCACGGACGCGTTGGTGGTTTCAAGTAAATTGTCAACGTGACGTCGATGACGTCATCAGTATGACGTCATCAGTGGTTTGGGGAACTTATAAAGTCAATGATTTGCAAAGAGGCGAATCAAACGAGAAATGTGGACGGTCACAGTCTTTGTTAGCACGGTGCAGCTCAGCGGTGCACCATTCGTGAGTGCAAAAGTTAGCTTTGTCAGCTTCGTCTTCCTTCCTCTTTTTCTCCTTCCTTGGAGCTGGCCGCTTGGGCATCAAACCCCAACTGTCTGTCTCACAGATTAAGCAATATCGGGGCAGATCATTAGTCATCAGCCACTAACATCAGTAATCAATTAATGACAATAATTGATGTTCCTACTTAATGACACCAGTTAATGATGATCATCAACGAGGGTAATCAGCTTGTTTAATCAATGAGACTAATTAGTGAGAGTGACGCCATCCATACGTGTGATGACGGCACGCCTAGAACCAATCACAGTAGACCAAGAAAAAAGACACATCGTCGAGTGGTAGCGTCGGATATGGAAGAGTGGCGGTCGGATCTTAACGGAGTTTGTAAGCAGGTGCAGCAAGGCGTCGACTAGGAGCCAGCAACTTCGCGGCAAACGCCAGTGCTTTCGCATTTCTCTAATGCAGTCTCTGCAATAATCTCTAAGTTTTTTTTCATGCATACGAAACGTTTGTCTGTGAGCTTTGGAGATGGGAATAGCTGGTAGGCGCAAATGTAAGCGTTGGGCATTGAAAACAATGCCTATTTTCAGTCAGTATAGTAAGTAAAAAGAGTAATATATTTTGGGTTTTCGGATGCCTTTCAGCGTTAATGCAGCTGACAACGCGCTCTGGTTTAAGACCCATGTTTTTTTGTTAAAGAAATTGATCGTATTTTTAACTGTTTTGTCGTTTGTTCGGCAGCAAGAGACGAATTCACTGCTCCAAAAATCGAATTTGAAAATGAGATACCCTTTTGCCGCCACTAATTTCAAATTCATGTCTTCAGTGATGAAAATAACTTCGTGATCACCATCCGGAAGTCAATAGCGGTATGGGCTAGGCTCAGAGATCGGTAATAGAAAGCGGTGACGTCACCGCAGGCAGTTTCTAAGGGTCCGCTTGGTGGGGATGCAAGCGGTGACGTCACCGCAGTTAGTTCCTAAAGAGTCCGCTTGGCGGTGATGCCTATATTACATATGTTTTTACCATAAAAAAGCCCTGTCCTCAGAGAATGTATCCTCTTTGTCACCAGAACGCGTCAACCAATTGTTATATTCCAACTTCAATACGTTCTCATTGTCCCATAAAACCCGGTACTTAATGTATATACATGAGAAAATACTCTGCACACTTATATAAGTGCAGCAGATTTAATTTTAGCACGCATCAAAGAATGTAATTACCACACCGATGTCTGGAAACTTTGTTTAGCCTATGTGCGACAGCGAAAACTTTGATTAGACAATGCGCGGATTTCGCCTGGCTAGAATAGCAAAAAGCGTGTTTAAACAAGGCCATCTGCTCTACATCACATATCCTACGTAGCGTTAACAAGCAGAGCAGTGGTTCCTGATTTAGGGCAGAATAGATGAACACAATTAACACCACTATCATCACCATTACAATAGTTACAATCGACACCATCATTAAGGTTGTCGCCATCGTCGTTTCGTTGAGTCCACTGCACGTAACTCTACCCGGTGACATCATACTATAACATGGTCAAATGTTTAGGGGAATCCCCCAAGGTGGAGTAGATTTGTAACAAGGGAGTAATTAGGTGGATTGGTGAGCTAGTTGGTTCATGATCGTATATTTGAGCAGCAGAAAGTGAACAAGGACGGTGAAGAAGCATACAGACGAAGACGATGGTTATTAAAGGGAGTAACTACTCATTGACGCCAACCCAAGCGCAGCCATACGGCTACAAAGGAAAGCTATCTCAGAAACTTCGCAGTTTAAAGTTAAAGTTTAACTTTAAAGTTAAAGTACAAAGCTTTCCTTTGTAGCCGTATGACTGCGCTTGGGTGGACGTCAATGAGTAGTTACTCCCTTATTATACTATAACATATTTCTGCCATGTACAAATCCGGCATGCGCATCAGCTCAGTGTAATGCTATGTACTCGAAACTTTCTATTCAAGCCTTAGAGTTTAGCGATGAAGTCATTGCAGCTTGCGCTTTGATTTTCACATATTTTTGCTAAAAATCGATATTAAATCAGGTGGCATATATCCAAGCGCGCTTCGATCTGCACTGTCTTCCGCCTAATCTGATTACACAAGACAGTACTCCTTTCCTTTTTACTTCACGCTCCCCGCCTTCGTCAATAAATTCGCGCCCGAGATTTTCCTCCCCACTTTCAAACTTTTAACTGCGCCACATCGATGACCGCTTGCCCGTGTATCGCTGGATGGAGGGGGAGAGATGCCGGGAACCAGTTAGACCCGGAGGATTCAAATGCGTCGTTTTCTTCATACGAATTCGCCTTCTTTTTGTGAATTTGGATGCAAGTTTGGCTTCCTTTATTCCCAGAAGAGAATGCAGATGTCGGGACATGCTCTTCACTGATTGCTTCCTGGCGCCTTTTGTACTTGATCCCTTTTGGGGATAGGTCCCCAATATCGGGGGCGAGCAAAGGTGACTGGCTCTGGAAGTGCGAAGAGGGCCAGATAAGCTGGCGCGAAAAAAAAAGGGAAAAGAAATGGGCATTAAAATTGGGGTGCCGCATCTCTGAACGGGTAGTAGGAGTTTTTGCTAAGAGCAGCTTGGAGTGTAGAAAGGTAAATAAAAAAAAAATATAGGCTCCTTTCTTCCTGAAAAAAACAAAAACAGAGCTGGGACTGAACATGGGGCTTGAAGAGACGGGAAGGCTGGGACGCAGGAGAAAAACCCATTGGGAAATCAGCAGGAGTTACACGGGAGTCGGGGGGGGGGGGGGGGGAGGCGGGCGTTCACGGACAGTGCTTGGGGTGTCTCTCCTCCCCATCGTCCCCTTTTTCCTCTTTCCAACCCTTGTCTCGCGCCGATATCGTCATTGGGGGAACAGGAATGCTGAGCTTGGGGGCGGGGTTGCGATCGGTAAACAAATAGGAAACAGTAAACTGCTGTTCGGAGGATACAACACAGATAGGCGGAGTAAAATAAGTATAAGGCCGGGTACGAGAGACAAACAACAAATATTCTCGAAGACATCGAAACAGAAGAAAAAGCCGACTTGTTTCTGCTCTCGGGGCTGGAGGCAGTTACACCCCTCCCGCGTTTACGAACATAAATGGCCGCCGCTTACGGCACAAATATACGAGCCCCTTTACACGGGGAGAGGACGGAAAGGGGGGGGGGGGTCCCAGTTATGAGGCAAGAGTGCGGAAAGAATGCTTCGTATCGAGGCTGCGTGACGGGCCGGAAAAGGGCAAGAAAGGAGGAAGAGGGCAGCCAAGAAATAGAGAAAAAAAGGGAGCAGGGTGTCCCGTTTTAGGGAGAGGGCGCCTCCTTACTGCCTCGCCTGGCTTTTTCTTCACTTGTCTTCCGTTGAGTCACCAAACGCTTGCTGCGTATCGGGACTTGCGAGGACGCCAAGGAAAGGCGCGAAAAGACAGAGGGGATAAGAAAAGGAATAAAAGGAGACAAGATAGGTATAATAATAGGGAAGAAAAAAGCCCAGTAGAAAGAACATAGCACTTTGGTGTGCAAAGACACAAGAGTAGACTGCCGTTGTCTACTCGAGCGAGTAGACAAAGCCTTTCCGGACATGGTAGAAACCTGGGCGAAATAACGATTGAACACAACACGCAAAGCGCGGCTAGACGGCCAGTAAACGTGCCGGAGATGGCAGGATGTGACAGGGGCCTACCAATACCTCCGACCTCCGGCATTGGAAACATCCTCCTTCGCACTTTTAGTGTCTCCTTGTATCTTTCTTTTAACCTCCCCTCTGTAGGCTCCGCAGAGACTATTGACTTAAGAGCTCGAAACACCCCGATTCCTATCGGATACGGCGCCGAACCCCCGGCCGCTTACGGCGCTGCCGACTGATTGGCGTGCTCGGGATTCTTATTGTTTGTGTCCCGCCACCAGAGTCACTGGTGTCGGCGTGGGGAGTAGGGACCGAGGGGTGGGCTAGATGCCGGATGTTGAAGAGACAGGCGTAGCGGTAGCCTGCGTCCCACCGTCGATGGCGCCTTCGGAAACGGCGGTCCCGTTAAACGCCAGTTCCCCGCTAAACTGCATCACTTTTTTCCCCACTGTTGCTTTTTTTCCCCTCTATATCCTGGGATTGAGGGACTCGGGGAGGGAAGCGCTGTCTGCCTGTTGCCATGGAGCGGAAGAGGTCGTGAAAGCGACGTGCAACTTCTGGCACTGCCGATTTTGTTGTTGTTGCCAGTGGGAAGTCTGGTGATGGGAAGCACGAGCTGGCATCAGGAGCAGCGGGCACGTGCTGTGATTGGGGCCACATGGGATTCAGAACTGGAACGGTTGGGTGATATGGGCTGAGCCATGGATAGCATGTTGAAAAAAAAAAAGCAAACTTTATGAAGTATTCGAGGAAGAAGACATAATTAGGAGTAGTACGATTTTTATCCATGAATTGCCGCCCTTTATAACGAAATACAAGCATTTATAGTAGATGTTGTTGCTCGGCTGCTGTCCCGAAAGACGCGGGCTCGATCCCGGCCGCGGCGGCTGAATTTCTTTGGAGGAGAAATTCGAGGCCCGTGTACTGTGCGATGTCAGTGCACGTTAAAGAACCCCAGGTGGTCGAAATTTCCGGAGCCCTCCACTATGGCGTCTCTCATAGCCTTAGTCGCTTTGGGACGTTAAACCCCACAAACCAAACCAGTAGATGTTGTCGTCCAGAGTAGGTGTATGCACAAGATACACCGAGAAGATAACGCGTAGAGCATTCTAGGACGGCTCGTGGCGGTAGCATAGGCGCGACTGGCGTTTACATGAATCCGACAGGGCCAAGTTGAGTCGAGTTGTTGGGGTACTGGGTCCATGTAAACCACGTCGAGTCGGGTCGGAGAGTCAACTGGACTCGACCCCTCAACTCCGCAGCAAAAGGGGGTTTGGCTGGCATCCTCCTTCGCAGATTATACTTAATCCTATTTAACGCTTGGTTAAATCTTTGCGAACAGAAACGAGAGCCGGTTTACTACGCGCGCGGTCGCGCCTCGCAGGGCGCGCCACGAGAGTCGAGTCGCTCGAATCGAGTTCATGTAAACAGACAGAAGTCTAGTTGGGCTGACTTTGCTCAGCTCGATCCCCTGACTCGATACTCGGCTTTCGGGATCATGTAAGCGAGGCATATTTATCTCTAGAAAAAAAAAAACGTGTTTAATAATAATGTACCTCTGCTGCCGACTCGATTACGAATAGTATTGCTAAAAAGCGAACCAAAAGCGATTCGAAACATGACAGAACCGATTCCACCGCGAACCGAATAATTTTGTGCGAATATACGTACAAAGCGAATAATCGTGCGATACAACGAGGGTTAGAGTTTGGGGCTGATGTCAACAGCAAATAGTAAAGGACGCCGATATCTCGCATCAGTGTAGTGTTCATTGAACCTGCCTTATACCTACCTTGTCGGTAAATCTTGGCGGCCGTGTATGAGCATTATGAACCCTGCGACTCGAATGGAGTGCGGCTTGTCGCGGCGCTGAACTCTAAATGTCGCAGAGGTGGATCTCCGCCGAGTGCTGTGCGGGGTCGTAGTGGGCCCTATTTTGGACACAGTCGTACAGGAAAAACTTCAGCGAGCCTTATTTAAACTCCTAGCCAATTATTTGAAAAGTATTTTAAAACGCAAGAACATATTCGACTACTTTCGAATAATTTAGAGCGTGCACGATTTGAATGTTTATACACGAATCGAAAGCAGTGTTGCCCACAACTTACGAAGGAGCGGTTAACCGACCTGAGACGTGCAATACAGACACCTCTCACTTGGTTCCTCCATGATATAAGCTACTCGGTTCAGCGCCCACGCTGTTAACCGTGCCGAGTTCACAAATCTTGAGCACATTAATGAAACTGAAATGTTCCTGGCGTCTCTCTGATGTGCGTCCGTGCCTCGCTTTCTCCGTAGAGGGTGCAATGGTACCTCGGTAGGGGCTACGGTTGTGTCAGCATTGCTGTCGCTTTAACCAACCAAAAAATTGATCATTTTCTTCGTGACCAGCGCCGTTTTCATGGTTTGTGGTATAGAGATACGCAATTTTATGCCGTGATTTTCTACCTTTCGACGTGAAATTTCTTCCGCTCTTCCCGACGTCCGGTACTCATGTACCCTGTTCAGTTTCTCATGGACATAATTGCGCAAGCCGGCTCCGTGAAACCCCATGCGCTACCCTCCTACAACCAGCTGCTCTCCTTCTGCACTCTCCTTCTGCGCTCTCCTTCTGCGCTCTCTTTCAGCGCTCTCTTTCTGCGCTCTCCTCCTGCAGCAACCAGCAAACTGCGCGAAATGAAAGCAACAGCCAGCATCGTCCCGTCATTTGTACACAAGTTTCAGCAACGACAGTAGCAAAGTACAGTAAAGAGGGCAGCGCAGCGGTGGGCTTCGGAAGGCAAATGACTGGAGGTCAGCTGAGGAGCGCTTTCACCTCTGCTTTCTCGATCCATGGACACGCGCTCTGGATCTCAGCGGACAAAGAAGGTGCGGAATGAATGAACCGCGCTGTTGGATTATATTGATACGACAGCACTAGAGCTGTCGCCACACTAAAACCCCGCCGATGTCTGGAATCGCAAAGTTCGCTGATTGGTCGAGGGAAGTCACTCTACCTTGTGACAGCACCAGAACTTGCCCTGATAGGCAACACTGATTGGTGGAGAGGGGTCCTGTGACCTTGCGACTTCGTCACAACCCGACCACCGGATTGTGAGCGACCTGACGATTGTGGAAGACGGAAATTTTTGGTAGGTGGAAAGAGGCCACTTGACCTTGTGATGAAATGCCATCTTGCCCTAGTTTTCTACCTAGTTTCTAGATAGCAGCCTAGATAGAGAATCGGAATAAAAAAATCTTGAAAAAAATCTGATATATTCAAATGTCGGCAAGCCACAGCATAGCGGATGCCTGCTACTGAATGCAGCTACTCAACAGCACAGGTGCTATAACAACAGCAACAGGGGCTACGGCCTCGTGTGGCTTCCAAGCCTTTAGTCTTAAGCCACCCGCAGGGATTCATCTATTGTTTCCTGCAAATAAAAAGCCAAATCAATTCAATTGAATTCAGTATTGCAAATAGATGGTTTTACTGTGGTGCTTTGTACGACCGGCCTTTTCCAACGCGTTTCCAATATTGCCCCTTGCTGCTTGCTGCTTGGGTAGCAGTCTGATTTTGGTGGTTGTCTGAACATTGACAATTACAAAGAAACAGATGCAAGTACTCACAAAAGTTGCAGAAGAAGATCCAACAAATGTGAAATGCATGCTATCGCATTCTGTTCTCAAACGGACTTAAACGTACATGACAATAGTTTTTTTCGATTCCATGTTCCAAATTTAGAGCATTCGCACACCCCTACGCTTCACTCCTCCAATGCCGTTACGTGGCCACGACGGCAGCGCGCCTGGTTTGTTCATTTCAACTGCATCGAACAACACGGAATTCCATGGACGTTACAAATATTTAAGCCCCATTTAACCTAACCTAGCAACCAGCCCAAGGATGTTGTGTGTCACACGGCTGCTCCATCCAGGGCTGGCAGGCAGCGTGTTCCAACCTGGGTGTGTGTGTGTGTGTTCATTCCCGAAGTGAGCAGCACCCACCCCAGTCAGAGCACGGGCCGAAGGGATTACAAAACGGCCCAGGTTTGCCTTAGGGCAAGGGTCGAACCCGGACCGGCAATGTTGTTCCTTAGTGGCCAGGCTTGCGCCAAGTCTGTTCGGTGGAGGGTAGCGGGAGTTCCTACACCGTCCCATTCTACCGAACAGATGTCTGGCGTAGTTTCGGCCAAGCTGCCGGGGAACAGCGGCCGGCTAGCCGTCATGGATGCATCCGTGAACTTCAGCATGCCTTTGCCTTGGACTCTGGCAATCACCTTGAAAAGATATTGTCCAGGTCAAAGGTACACGGCCTGCGAAGTGAAGTCTTGGGAGGCTTCAGGTGAACCTCGTCAAAGATCCACAGGGTAGGGAGGGTTGAGGCACAGTTGGTTTGGTTTATGGGGTTTAACGTCCCAAAGCGACTAAGGTTGGATACTGTAATAGGATCGGGAGAAGGGGGCGGGGGAAAACGCATCCCTTTTTTTTGTGGCGTAGCTGTGCAGCAGAAACAGAGCTGAAGTAGAATCAACAGGAGACGAACATTATAATTTCTTAACGCACATGACTTTAAGAGGGACGTTTAAGAGGATCGAGCACAGTCACGTGACTCCGACGATACAGGGTCATGCAGCTGCAGAGCAGGGGTAAAGTTATCTTCAAGCCTGCTTCAAAAACAAAGCGATCCCTTGAACTGGTGCTCCAATGTCCCAATGTATTTTACGCCTGGCTGCTGCTGGTGAGACGTTTCTTTTCACAAAAGAAGAGGGGAAAGAAGTAGAAGGGCTGTCGATGCTGCTAGGGTGGCATTCCTAGTCCTGGACGCCACTGGGTCGCGCTGATTCACCTACTAGTTGGACTAGCTGGAATCTTTGATGTCTCGTGACAAAGGTATACAAGGTATGCGGAGACATGGATAGTCCCGACCCCACGGTTAAACACGGGTAGAGAACGCCTGCAGTTCACTCTTCCGTCCCTGCTAAACGCGTATATATATAATAATTTTGACCTTTTCAGTTCGTCAAACAGGTCTTTGCGTGCTTTGTATGCTAGCATGTAGGATTTTTGTTTTGTGTTTTTTTTCTTCTTTCTCTTTTTTTTCTTCGCTGCCATTACCTGTGTCTACCGAATGTGAATATTGTGTCAATATTGTATAATGTTCTTTCGTTTTCTCTTGTACCTACTCATTATTGTATACTTGTTATCACGCTTTGCAACTGCCTTTTGTATTAAAAACCTTGCTGTCAAGCTGCTGCCAAGCGAAAGGGGGCTGCGGCTTAGTCAAGCTGTTTCTCAGCTTTTTCTGCGCCTCCGCTGTCTGTATCTTTACAAGGCAGAAATAAAGAATTTGAATTTGAATTAAAAACCTCATGGCGGGTCCTAAGAGTGCCGCCGTACGTTCGCTGATTACTGACACGGAAAAAGTCTGGAGGAGACACCTAGCCTTTACCTTCAGGGTATATCGCTATAGTGTTAATGGGCTAATGCCCATATGAGCGGAATTTCGTCATCCTCTGCTTTACATTCATGGATCCCTGGGAGTCCTCATGCCGCTCTAGTGCAGAGACGAAGCAGTTAGGCGATGCGCCGCTCATTTGCGATGGTAGGTGCTGCCATCGTGGAGCTTGTGAGTCACAGGTTGCTCCTGCCGAGCAACCTCTCGTGTACAATTATAAATTTAACTGCCACCTTTCATGGTAGGCGGTTTGCTCACAGTCCTGTGGGCAAGTTGTGATGGCGCTACAAGGCCACCATAGCGGGTTGTGCGAGGCCGAGCAGAATCTTGTCCCTTAGGTTCGCCATAGGGTTGCCACCCTGGGTGGATAGGGTGAATACCTGTGCTATCCTAGCCCGGTCAGTTTTTCGCTCACAACGCCGATGTTAACGGGTCCTGGTGTCGATGACTGCCTTCGCCACTCGCGTCGCACAGCGGTTAACAGTCTCTTATGTAGGCAATGGCAAATTCCGGTCGCTTCCCACGGAGTCTTGAAAGCCCCACCTACGTACGTCGCCGAACAGTGACCAATGCCAGAGGAGTCGCCGTGGTGGCTCAGCGGTTATGGTGCTCGGCTACTGACTCGAAAGACGTAGGTTCGATCCTGGTCGCGGCGGTCGCATTACGATGGAGGTGATATGCTAGAGACCCTTTTTACTGTGTGATGTCAGTGCACGTTAAAACCCCCAGGTGGTAGAAATTATCCGGAGTCATGAACTACGGCGTCCCCATAGCCTGAGCTGCTTTGGATACTGAACCCGTAAAACCAAACCCAAACCGATGTCAGAGGGTCGAATGGATTCGAGTCTATAGGGCGCCAGGCTTTTGTCTTGATGTTCCTTCTCGGTGGCGCCGCTATGACTCATAGTGAAGGTGCAATTAAGTTTTAGTTTAGAGTACCAGCGTGGGGCTAATTTGACTGCAAAAGGTTCTGTGAAATGTTATTCATCTGGAAAGTGTGGGCTATTATTAGATCCCTGGATTTCAACCACTTGAGAATACAGAGAGTAAGTGAGGCTAGTTGTGTTATTAAAAGTCAGTCACCGCACACGCTGTTTTTTGTAGCGAGAGCTACACAACGCCAGCTCTTCGAGCCTTCAGCGTGGCACCCCTTGAGCTCCGTGACCTTGAGCCGGTTGGTCACGTGGTGCGGAGCAGCTACTGCTGCCGGCGGCACGGCACGCCGGCGAAACCGAGCTGCACCAGCTGTGCGCATGCGCCGTGTCGAATGGAGGGGGGGCGTGGAGAGGGGGAATTGTGTTGCATCTGTATAAGTAGACGGCTCGGCGGAGCTCTCGAGTCACTCCAGGTTTAACCAGAGCTAAACCGCAGCCAATTTTTCTTCATTTAGAGTGACTGGTACACGTCGAATATTCCTCCCCTCGCAGGTGGCGTGGTGGCCCGGTACCAGGTCGGCCGCAAGGTGTGGCCCTACATGATCAGCATGGCGCTGGTCTACATGGTGACGCTGTCCCTGTTCCCGGGCATCGAGAGCCGCATTGTTTCCTGTCGCCTGGGCTCCTGGATGCCCGTGCTCCTGATGGCGCTCTTCAACGCCGCCGACTTTATCGGAAAGGTGAGTGGAGTAGGACACGCTTGTCGCTGATTGGGTGCCGACTGTGGATGCGTCGAAGCTGTTTGTGGACCAGATTATTCACTCTTGACATCTATTAGTGAGAGCATAGAAAAGAGATAGGGTCAAACCTCTAAATTCGATATCTCGGGGAACTCGGCTAATGGTTTGAACATCCGTCTCTTATGCGCAAGGTGCAGGGTTCGATCCTCAGTACCGCCAGGTACACGCCGGTTATCCAATGGGTGTAGCCTCTCCCGTGACCTAGTGCTTGGCTTCTCTCGATTGAAATGCTTGGCATTGAAGAAGCATAGCTTGTACTTCTGTTTGTGAACGCGCCCTTTGCTCTGGTTTTCCACTCACCATGCACCAACTGGCCCAACAAGCTACGCTGCTTCAATGCTATGCTTCATTTTGGGCATCTCTCTACATGTTCAGCCTCCTTCCGACCAGGCTGCCTTCTGCGGCAGCTCCATCGCCTACCTGTCCTGCAAAGCCCGGTTTTATTCCCACTGCTTAAAAAAAGATCTTCCACCGCACGACGTCATTAGTTTGTTTTGTCTTCCAGCATTGTCCTGTGTACTTCTCCTCCTTGTGAACGCGTCCTTTCCGCTGGTTTTCCACTTAAAATGCTTGGCAAATCGGTCGCGGACCCCACCTTATGTAGAAGATAACTCCTCATGCCATGGCGCTGTTTGGCCGAAATAGCCCTTGCGCCAATTAAAAAAGAAAATGAACAGACGATTACGATAGTCGGTAATGAGAAATTTGAGCGCAGCTCTTCACGCATTTTCATGCCACCCGCCCCTTCTGGCAAGGGGCGTGGCGTGTTACGCTGCTGGCAACCCTTCCGGGATCTTCCCGTGGCTGCCACCTTCCGGTTGCCCATTCCTCCGCTCTCGGCCTGGAACGAGGCGTTTATAGTACCTGCCAACACGCCATCTGCCACACGCCTATACAACGCCATCTGTGAGGTGGCGTGTTACGCCGACTACGCTGACGACTAGAACGCGGAACACAAGACCGGGCGCCTAATAATTGCGCTCTAGAACTATGATCATCATCATCATTGGGGAACTCTGAGCGCTCACAGATTAATTGAAGCAATAGAAGCGGTTGTGGTGCCCGTTTGAAAAATGCACTGGTGTAGTCATATCGTCTTCATCGCGGGTGTACAAACCAGATTCTCTCTGCATTAGCGTAAGCCACTGCTTGTAACTCAAAACCCAGTGCACATAAAGGCGCAATAATATGTCCTAAAGAAAATCGCGATTATCTGGAAGTCAGTCTAGAGATAGGTCTTTCTGATGAGCAAAAAGAAGCATAGTTTGCATGGTGCTTTTGAACGCAGCTGCTACTAAACTGAAGCAATGTTCAAGTCTGTTTGGACCTCACAAGCGCTTGCTCCAGAACTGCCACGCCTCCGAGGCTGTCGATGGTGCCGTCTCGTCTGCACTGTCGACAGCCAAAAAGCAATAGATTCTCCCTACCTAGCGCGTACAAGCCGTGAGGCGCGCCTCGTTCCCATGATAGCTGGTTTCAACGGCGCTTTACGTTCCAAACGGTTGCCAAATCGCCTGCGCTGCTTCAGCCAATCCGTGGTCGCTTAAAGGAATGTCTCCCTTGAGGAATCGCAGCCAGAAAATGGCTCCAAGTTGCTTCACACCTTAGCGAACTCGCCAAGGAAGACGTCTTGTTAAGCCAATTCACACTTTGGTCGGCCGCTCTCTGTATTGGCGTAGCTTTGAGATTTCCGTCGCTATGGCAACGGCGACGTGATACATCGTGAGATATCAGAATGAACTCACAGTATGGTTACCACTGTGCACCGGGAGATTCAGCGGCAACTCTTCGCGGTAGTGAATATAACGTCGTACATTCATTATTATTTATTTCATTCCTATTGGAGCGTGCGTGAAGTCACTGCGTTTTAATTAGTCAGCGTGGCTCGTTTCAGTGACATCATGTGTGACCTAATTGCAGTCTGACCAGTCAACCAAGCGCGTTGCTGGGACGTCATGCGTGACGCCGCTACGTGCTGAACAAACCGCGTGGTGCGGTCTTACGCCGACGATGCGGACGCCGGAGAACCTGAAAACATGCCATTAACAGCTTTCGCTGTAAAAGCGAAGCGCATTCACACACGTAACCGTGCACAGATGAGCCCACGGAAGTTTGCGGAGTCCGCGAATTTCACTAAAGACGTTTAATTTCTTGGAAGCCTGCAACAAAATGGTGGGCTGGAAACTCGCCTGAACCACCTGTGGAGCACATTCATGAATGTCAGGTTACGCGTCCATCCAGTGTGAAAATTTGCAATTTTCTTGGGCTTTTACGCGTGTTCTGACAACTTCTGCGGGCTCCTGTACGTAAGTGCTCATGTGTGAATGGATTTCGAGCGTTGTTATCTCAGATAGCTCCTAGCTTGCGACAATGCATTTCCAAGGCTGTCAGCCAGCGTTGGCTTAGCGGCGCCAACTGCGATGGAACTCCACTACAGAACACCAGTTCTCAGTAAAAGAAGAAAAACAGAAAGAAGCAAACAACACTACCTGCACCACCACCACCGACCGCGCCGAAAAGTTCGCTCGGGTCTCTGCCCCGGTCGTAATAGATCATAATGACAAGCAAAACGAATCATCTGGCCGGCGAGCCAGCCAGTGACGGTTTATCGCGGCCGCAGTGAACACTCTGAACGAGAGGGGGGAGGGGGAGATTGGGGGAGAATGTGCTAGCGAAGGGACTCCACCACTTCCAGGTTCCGAAGATGCGCGGCGCGCAAGTGTGGCAGAGGCGAAGAATTTCCCCGCCGCTCGCCAGTCCGAGATTAATGAGCCGAACGGCAGAGCCGCCGCCCTTGCTGCATTTCGCCCGGGCTCTTGTAATATAGCGCCGCCACTGCAACTGCCCCGAGTGTTTCTTTTTTTCCTTCTTCCTGAGAAGACGAATAAAGAACAAAAAATAGAGAAGAATGAAGGAGTGTGGTTGCTTTCGCTTAGAAGAAGCAGGGTAGTTCGGTGGTCCGTGAAGGATGACCGGCGGGAGTGGGCATTCCTCGGCACCTATAGAGCACACAGACGTGGCGCGGCCTAGCGGCAGAAATGTGCAACGTTTGCAGGAGTTACGGAGTTGGCGTCCTGTGCTCAACGAGCTATGTGCCTGCACAGCATGCACGCTCATCATCATCATCATCATCATCGTAATCAGGCTGACTACTCCCACTGCGGGGCAAAGGCCTCTCTCATGTCTCTCCAATTAACCCTGTCCTTTGCCAGTTGCGGCCACCGCATCCTGTTGCGCGTTGTCAGAGCCCATATCGGTCGTCTGCTCTCCGGGGGTAAAGCAGACGACACTGCAGCGCAGGCACTTCATCTCAATAATCATCATCAAAACATCACTAACAACAGCACTATCATAATGACCATCATCAGCAGCAGCCGCAAAAAGCGGAAGTTTGAGCGCCCCTTCAGGACACAGGCAAAGAACCCCCCCCCCCCCCCCCCCCCCCCCCCCCCCCCCTTGTGGTCTCAATCAAACCACACTGACAGCACGAGTCCAGCACGCTTCGTTAAAATAGCTAAGGAACAAAGAACACGCTGGACGTGCTTTGTTAAAAAATGGCGGTACTTTCTCTGGAGCATCGATACGGAGAGGCTGCGTTATGCTTCCTAGCTTCTACCAACGCTGCACGGTTTTTAGACGGCCGTGATTGCACTTCGCTCAGGAAGCTTCGATGTGGAAGGAACCGGCTGGAACCGCGAACGATGTTACGAGTGTAATCTAAGCATTGGCACTTACGAGATGAATGGGACTTGGGGACTGCTCTTATTAAAGCTAGATGAACAAGATCCCCGACTTGCTCGCTACATGGGGCATCCCGTAGTATGGACGGAGTGTTTGTATTTTACTCGGGAATGTTGCCGGTACGGAGCTCAGGTACTGTCGGAGCGTGTTATGGATTAGATGTTGTGTATCCAGTGAAGGAAACTGTATTGCGATTCCTAAACTCGATACGTGAGAGAATTACGTTGCTGTACATCGATCTTCTCCTTGCAGCTCTTCACCGGATTGGTCGAGGGATGCACACTGTGGTGAAGGCGCTGGAAAATTTTTTTTCAAGGCTCTCAGCATGCGCGTATGAGTAACCAAATTAAATGAAATATGTTTGGTGCTCATTAAGAGCGTTTTTTGCCGTAACTTGGAGGGCTTAATTGGTAGCGTTAAGTTGATGTAGCATTCATGATAATTAGGTATCTTTATTACTTGAAAAATAAAGATCTTGAATACCACCATCTGCCGGGCTAGTTGGTTGCGATCTATATGTATCACCAGCGCGAACACAAAACAGGAAAGAGGCGAAGATAGTACAGAGCGCTGTACTAGATAGTACAGCGCTGTAGATAGTAAAGCGCTTTGTACTATCTTCTCTTTCCTGTTTTGTGTTCGCGCTGGTGATACATATAGATCTTGTGTTCCGTAATTAGTCCAAACATTTTTTTTTTTTCATTTCATACTGTCAGCTGCGAGCAGGGAAAAATGCTGCTTGTGAGCCTGGCAGTGACAGTAAGGATAGCTCGGATGAACTCATTTTGATGCCTGCAACGTTGCAAAGGAAATTCTAATTTTCGTCAACATATTGCTGTGCATTTACCATAACAGGCAGCGGTAAATGACGATGCCAAGGAATTTACCGAGAAATATATTGTGTTACTTTATTCCTTCTTGCTGTTATTAAATCTTTCTGTCCTTTCTCCATTCTTTTTTTATCCATTAACGGCCCTCCATGCTGTCTTCGGCTCTCCAGTGCGCGGATAAAACCCTGGGAATGCACTCATATCGTAGATACATATTCATATCATACAATCCTTGACATGCGCACAATATTCATCATTCGCCCACTTGTTCCGCAAAGGATGTCTGGAACACGTGTCGACGCATTGCCCACTCGGGTGCATCTATATGCATGCATGCAATTCGCGCTTACTGCGACGTTTATTTGCACTGCTCTCAAACGGCCAGCTGGGGCCAGGCCAGACATTTTTACGAATACCAAAGGCAGCTCGTGGAATACGTGAGCTGTTTACGACATTACCCGCCGCGAATCTGGTTGTGCATAACTCGACCTGACCAGCAGACTGGCATTGTCACGCTTCGCACGGATTCCCTGCGCTCTCGTTGTTCTGCATTTCTTCCTTTTTTTATGCTTTTATGCGAAGCATACTACTTTAGCTACCACTTCAGCCCTTCACCGTGGTTATGCGCCTCCAAATCACGTGATACATGACGTCACACCACGTGACACGATGACGTCACGACAGTAGAGAAACGGGGGCCCGCCTGGCGCCGTCGCTGTGGTTGTGCGCCTCCAAATCACGTGATACATGACGTCACACCACGTGACACGATGACGTCACGACAGTGGAGAAACGGGGGCCCACCTCGCGCCGTCGCTGTGGTTGTGCGCCTCCAAATCACGTGATAGATGACGTCACACCACGTGACACGATGACGTCACGACAGTGGAGAAACGGGGGCCCACCTCGCGCCGTCGCTGTGGTTGTGCGCCTGCAAATTACGCGACACGATGATGCTTCGCATTCTCCAGGCTTAACCAAGTTAAGCCTCAGCCATTTTTATTTTCCTTCCGGCTTCACACTAGGCACCGCGCAAGGAGAAGGGAAATGCAGTCGTTTCATGCTATCTAGAATCTTGGCAAAAAAGTATATGCTCTCTCTATTTTGACATAATGGTGTGTTTGATTTACGCCAGCTGTGCTGGATTTGGAGCTATATGACTACGATTTCCAACTGAGGGGACGTGTTTGGTGATTTCACAAGCGCTGTCGGCGCGTTGCGGATGATTCCTGGTTGTGCTGCTATTTAATCAAAACGCCGACGTTCATTATGACCCAATAACCTTGAAGTTATTTTTGAATATCATTTTGAATTAATTTTGAATATTATTTTGAAGATAATTTTTAATGAAGATCGCACGCGTGTCAGCTGTTCACAAAGGTGGCTCTGTGGATGACTTGAACAACTATAGGCCAATTTCAGTTGTTTCGGTGTTTTCCAAAATTTCCGAGCACATAATAAACAAAAGATTAACCGCTTTTCTATCCCTACAAAACTTAATTACAAGCGAGCAGTTCGGTTTTAGGAAGAACAAAACAACAGAAACTGCATTACTCTACATCAAAGAAAAAATCCTTGAAAACATGGAAAAACGAAAGCTTACCTTGGGGGTATTTCTAGACTTCAAGAAAGCCTTCGATTCTGTCCAACATGACATATTACTAACAAAGGTCCCGTTTTACGGAATCCGAGGTACAGCACACATGCTCATAAAAAGTTATTTGTCTTGCAGGGAACAATATACAGAAATAAATGATACCAGATCTAACCAAGATGCTATTAAATACAGAGTTCCACAGGGATCTATTCTAGGCCCAACATTATATTTACTCTATATAAACGACATTGTAAACATCCCAGGCTGCTCTGAAATCGTATTGTATGCAGATGACACAAACGTATTTTTGTCAGGTTACGACGAAAGCTCCGTTGTTAAAACAGCAAATGAATGGCTTCGCCATTTAAATTCGTGGTTAAGTTCATGTAAGTTAGACCTAAACATAAATAAAACAAAATACCTGATTTTCAAACCTAAAGGTAGCAAAAGAGAACAAGACTTCAATTTAAAATTCCGAAATAGTGTCATAAACCGAGCCACGACAACTCGCTTTCTGGGTGTTACCTTCCATGAAAACCTACTCTGGGACAAGCACATAGATGCTGTCAGAATTGAACTCTCTCGTGTTGTTGGAATATTAAATAGGTTACGATACTATTTGCCAATATCGGGAGAAAAACAAATTTACCACGCCCTCTTCCATTCTCGCTTAACATACTGCTTTCTTGTAGGGTCAAGTACAACGCAAAGAAACTTGACTTATCTACAGTCTCTCCAAAACCGTTCAATACGTGCTATTGGAATTATTCCGAAAATGGAAAATTGCTCCCCACAATTGAAGACTTACGGTATACTGGATATTAGTAAGCTAATGAAATATAAAATATCCCTCGAAATAATGCGCCAGTATAAGTTGGACAGGTCAACATTTGAGGCTAAATACTGTAACAAATCTACCCCCTATGAACTTAGACAAGATACAGTGCAAATACCCAGATCACGTACGAACTATGGAGACCATAGGTTGAGCACACAAATTCCAAGACTTCTGAATCAATATCCTGCCATCTCTGAAATACTATCTGCCAATCCGTCACAACGCAAAATCAAGAAAACAATGAAACTTATGTACCTTATGGAGGTATAGGTGAAATTTCCATGCATCATATGTATCCTGTTTTTTTGTACAAATGCAAATACAGTCTAGCCCGGTTATAACGAAGTCGGCGGGAATCGGAAATCACTTCGCTATATCCGCTATTTCGTTATATACGGACTACGAAAAAAAAAATGCTAACATCGGCATACCGATTTATTGCCGCTGAAAGAAGTCGTCCAGCGTCCCCTACAACGCATACAACATCCATACAACAGCATACAACGATCCGCGATAACGATAAAAATGAGCCACGCTTCCAACATGCACAATGCTGCCGCGCTTTCTCCCTGCCTTGCGCACCGCGGCACCGACATAAAACAAAGCGCGCGCTGCCACCCCTCTTGCAGACTGCAGTCCAGCCGTGGCGCCGACTGCCTGGGAGAAATAGAGAACCGCGATTGGCCAAGACGGCCGCTCTCTGCGACGTCATCGAAAAAAAAAAATCGTCTCTGTTCTTTTTTATTTTTCCCCTGCGCGGCGTGCTCTACCGCTTTACGCCATGACGCCGTTCAAGGACGGCGCAACACGAGGCCGGCGTGCCATGCGATGCAGTGAAGCAACCTTTCGCTCCGCAGGAGAGCAGACGACGCCACGAAAGGACGCCGTCAGCCGATTTTGCTCTTATTTTCGCGGAAAAAATCGCCTCAAGGACGCAAAAATGTGTTGATTGGCAGATTGTTTTTCGGTTGGTATTAAATCTCTTCGTTATATCCGCTGACGCGCAATTATTTACTTCGTTAAAACCGGACCCAAAATGTATTCAGAATGCAAAAATGGGAATGGGAAAATGAAATCCCTTCGTTATAACCGCTATTTCGCTATAAGTGGCTTCGTTATAAACGGGCTTGACTGTATTATTTTAAATGTGTAAATGCAATTACGCTATTTCTTATTTTGTCTGATTGATTTTATTTGTGATGTACATAGGCTGGCATTTTCTTTGTTTGCATTTCAACCTATTGTATCTTCTTGTCTCTTGCAAATATGTTGTACATACATGGTTTAAATGCATTGTCTATAATTTCAGTGTTACGATCTGTTTGTATGTACTTTTTACACGTGTTTTCAAACCCTGTAAATAGTTGCCTCTGCTGTCAAGGGTGGGATGGCCTCGTCAGGCGGGAAACCGCCTTTAGCCTACACACCCAGGACAGAATGTTTTGTGAATTTTGTCCCAAATAAAAAACTTACTTGCTTACTTACTAAATTAATTGCGAAACATAGCAGCACAGACGAATAGTCTGATGTCGTCACTGAAGGTTACCATGAATAATATATTCTTTTTAATAGCACGGTAGCATTCCTGAGTCTCTTTAAAGAAAAATAAAATTGTTTCGAACTAAACGGTTCTCTTGTGGGAGCAAATTAGAACACATACACCACTCGAAAGAAGATAATTGTAAAGCCGAAGAGGTGAAATAGACGCAAAGTAATAAATACATGACTTCAAAAACAAAATTTGTAACCTGGAGCATTGCTGTCGAGATACTAGTTTTCATTTTGGTTGATTTTTAGATGCCAGGTATATTTCTTGAGATAGCTATTTTGATTTTTCCATGGGACCCCAAATGCCCCTTCAGCTATCATTTTTGTACGTTAGCGTCAATTTTGACCTTGTTCGACGTATTTCAAACTTGTTTGCTTCTAAACTAGGCCACAACTGGAAGGAGAAATGAAGGAAAGGAGGAAGATGCAAAGAAAAATAAAGAGGGATGTAAATGATGAAAGAAGGAAAGAGAGAAAAAGAAAGAAATGAAGAAAGAAGGAAATACAGGAAGAAAGATGGAAAGAAAGGAATAAAGAAAGAATGAAAGAAAGAAAGCAAGAAAGAAAGAAAGGAAGAAAAGAAGGAATGAAAGAAAGAAAGAGAGAAAGAAAGGAAGAAGGAAAGAAAGAAAGGAAGAAAGAAAGAAGGAAAGAAAGAAAGAAAGAAAGAAAGTGAGAAAGGAAGGAAGAAAGATGGAAAGAAAGGAATAAAGAAAGAATGAAAGAAAGCAAGAAAGAAAGGAAGAAAGAAGGAAAGAAAGAAAGACAGAAAAGAAGAAAGTCTTGTTTCAACGAACAGACTAGCGATTGCTTTCGAGACGCTGTCCTAGGTCACTTCACGGAATGAGGACTAGTTGCTCATTTCCTGCGCCCACAGCAAATCAGAACAGGCTACATTGTCTCCAGTTACGGGTGGCTACGACGTATGGGCCTCTGAAGTCGTTACGACTTTATCGCGTCACGTTAGGGTCGTATACGATCGGTGATGGAAACGTAGCGAGCCCTATTGCGCGGCGTCTCGTCGATGCTTGGCATTTTACGTGCTCAACAGCACGTCATGAGAGAGGGCGGGCCGTCTGTCCGCGTTACAGCAGCAATATGCGCCCGGTAAACTTCTTTTCAGATATTCTCCTTTAGTAGTAACTTAAGCAGCACATGCAATTGGTCCAAGATTAGGTTTGGTTTGGTTTATGGGGTTTAACGTCCCAAAGCGACGAAGGCTATGAGAGACTCCGTAGTGGAGGGCTCCGGAAATTTCGACCACCTAGGGTTCTTTAACGTGCACTGACATCGCACAGTACACGGGCCTCTAGAATTTCTCCTCCAAAGAAATTCAACCGCCGCGGCCGGGATCGAACCCGCGTCTTTCGGGTCAGCAGCCAAGCACCATAACCACTGAGCCACCGCGGTAGAAATGGCTGGTTTCACTCTGCTGCTCAGTAGGACCGAGCTATGCCAATGCATTTCCAATATTGGGCCAATTAGCCAGGCTGCTAGGGAAGTGTTACAGATGTGGATGTGGGTGCACAATATAATAGTGGCAGTGTAGTAAAGCTGAATTACACGAGAAGGAAATCACAAATATGTCCGCCGTGGTGGCTCAGTGGTTATGGCGCTCGTCTGCTGACCCGAAAGACGCAGGTTCGATTGCGGCCGCGGCGGTTGAATTTCTATGGAGGCAAAATACTAGAGGCCCGTGTAACGATGTCAGTGCACGTTAAAGAACGCCAGGTGGTCGAAATTTCCGGAGCCCTTCACTACGGCGTCCCTCATAGCCTTAGTCGATTTGGGACGTTAAGCCCCATAAACCAGAACCAAACCAAATATATGAAGCGGGCCAGGAGGTTAGTGTAACAGGTTGGATGATAAGAATTACAAAGTGCAATGTGCACTTGGATTGTCGAATGTGGACAACTTGGATTCTTTTCACGGCATGCTTGAGCTTGAGTTGTGGAAACCAAGGTAGAAATGCGAAAATACAAGCTAATACGGAAATCCAAAAAAATTCAGGGGGCACTTTGACTGTCTAAAGTGGGTAGAGGCGAAAGCGTTTTCCGCACCACTTTGACTGCTTCTGTGGCACTGGTGGCGTCACATGTAATTGAGTGCGAATTACTAAGTGACGGCAAATCACTAATTAATGGTTAATTACTGATTTGTGCCTGGATACTAATTAACTGCTGATTAATGACGCTTCAGCTTCGCCTTTAGGAGTGCGACGCGACAGCGTGTTGTAGCGCTGCCAGGGAGTCCACGGAACGCCACCACCCGTTCGGCGCGATGTCTTGCCCTTTGAACGCTTTTTGAGGAAAGGAAAGGGCGCAGTAATTCTCTGTCATCTCGGTGGACACCTGAACGGCACCGTAGAGGAAGGGAGGAAGTGGAGTGGAAGAAGAAAGAGGGGCCGTAATGAAGAAACTGAAAATTGTATTTGAGGAAAGGAAATTACGCAGTACCTGTCTCACATATCTCGGTGGACACCCGTCGAAAATCAGGGGGACGCTTTTTTGACCTAAAGTGTGGTCACTGATGTGTGGTTAAGATGTTAAGCTTAGCCTCTAAGAGTGGAACGCGGCAGCGTCTTGCAACGCTTCCAGGAGTCCATAGAACGCCATCGCCCATTCGGTTCTATGCCTCGCTAGTCGGCAAATTGGTTTTTGAGGAAAGGAAATGTATGTGTCTGTCATATCTCGGTGGACACCTAAACCTCGCCGGAAGAGAAGGGAGGAGGATGGGAGTGAGCGAAGACACCGTATTCACTAGACACACCTTTGTTCTTCCCAAACCATCGAGCTGGCATGGCGGAGTGGATAGCATGCTGGTCTCACACTCCGAAGACCGGGGTTCGATTCCCGAGCTCGAGCAATTTCTTACTCGGTTTTATTTATTTATATGGCCTGACTTGAAAAGTTAATTAGGCTAATTGAGCAATTAATCAACTAACTAAGCTCAGTCCCACTTACTTGGAGCATCACTATACTATCCCTTCAATTGGTTGCCTGGCTACTAGCCGAAGTACAATTGGCCCTGTTTGAAATTCGCGCACTGTGACGTCACGACCGTTTCGACCAACTGAAAAGCGTGACATTTCTGTCGACAACTGCTGCTTACAACGACGAGACATTAAAGGCTTTCGCCTTAAAAAAAGAAACGAGTCAGTGTTGTGGATGACAGATAATTCAACAGACCTCCTTTAGGGCGTATTGGCGAGAGAGTGCTTTTTTTTTTAAATTAGCGGCTTACTGATATACCGTCTTTTCGAAAAGTACGCATCCTAACGGGTTTGCTTAGCAGGCACATATTGGTGCCCTTATGCACCCATAAAACGAATAGATCTTCAAATCTGTGGACAAGAATTCTTACCTTACGTAGGTTTGAAAAAACTTCAGGTCTGCCATAAGTGTTCTGCTACATGGCTAAGAAACAAACCGTGCTGTCTCATTACTATGGCTGAAACGGTATGCCTAGAGGTATGACATGAAAGGAGCGGATACCAGTTCGAAATGATTCTGCGGCTGCTTGCGAAAGCGAGCAAAAACTTAGTTTAACGCTACTAATTAACGCTACTGAATTCCCTTTCTTGGCCTCATTTGCCCTCACTTCCTTTGCTTTTTGTCGCTTGGTACAAGTGTGCTGCTAGTTACTAACGAGTTACTAACTGGAAACCGAGTTAATGACGAGTATTTCCTTGGTTCTTACACAGCTTGTCGCCCATTGACAGCTAATTAGCGCGGAAGCTTGCCTACGTTACAGTGCATAGGTAGTACACTCGTTTTTGTAAGGCCAGCCTACGTTGTACAGCAACTTCAAATTTTTAAGCCACGTGAACCTAAAAATGCCAGCGGTTCATTTCAGAAACTATCTCGCAAAAAACAATTGATCTTTTTGGGAGCTGTACGGTTCTGGAGTCGGCTAATTAGGGGCCAAACCTTCAAACCTGTGTACAAGTTATACTGACACTTGAATGGCATCTCAGCCTTTTCCAGATGGCGCTTCCGTCGCCATATATCACAGCCAATAGTGGTTGTTTGTATCATCAAGTTCACGCTTCAGTCTTCATCAACGATGTTGTCAAAGACGCAACCTTCTCGAGAAAAAAGGCAACTCGTCGTCTGGGTTACTTTTAAGCGTCAAATACATTGCAGGATTAAAGAAAACAAGTGAAAAGTCGCATGCGAGTGAGGAGCCCAAAGCGGCAGACGCAGGAAATAGTGACCGAAGAGTTGCAACCACTCTCCGCTAGGGCAGCGAGATGGCGCTGATGTCGCTACTCCAAGCCTGAGGCTTGGTTTCATTCAGGGTGTCTGTCGTTTAAACTGACCATCAGACGAGCGCGGGGGCAGCTCACGAATCTAGGACACGCCAAAACTGGCTTTTCGAATAAGACCATGGATTGGTCGAAGTGAAGAGGAAGAAGTGGGCCTGGGCAGGGCATGTAATGCGAAGGCAGGATAACGGCTGGTCCTTAAGGGTAACGGAGTGGATTCAAAGAGAAGGCAAGCGTAGCAGGGGGCGGCAGAAAGTTAGGTGTGCGGATGAGATTAAGAAGTTTGCGGGGATACGGTGGCCGCAACCGACAAAGGACAGGGTTAATTGGAGAGACAGCGAACAGGCCTTTTCCTTGCAGAGGGCGTAGTCAGGCTGATGATGATGATTATGATGTTGTTGTCCAGTGCCATTGCGCTAGCTTCTGCATAAGCGTTTCGATGCTTGTACGGGAGAGGGTTTAGAAACGAATTCGTTATTGATATCGCGTATAACGGGGCCTGGAATTTCGAGCAGCAAACAAGACACAGGGAAGGCACCGAAGCGGGATGCATATTTTTCGTCTGATTTCTGTTTTCCCGAATTCTGGAAAAGCGCCAGCGAACGGAAAAAAAAAAAACGGCCAAGTTTCGGCAGGCATGCATGATGGGCTCGCTTCGCGTTTGTTAATGTCGTGCCCTACTCGTTCCGGCGTATAACGGTTCGCCGCCTCGCCCTGCACGTTTTTGTCGCACTTTTTCACTGCTTTGTAGCTGCGTCGAACTCGTGTTTGCGTCGCTGTGAAGCGCGCGACGGCGTCAAATCGACCGTAAAGGCATCAGCGAAAGACACGTCGGGCCGCTCTAGCTTTTGTCCCATGCTGCGCCGAACGCGCTCTAATATTTATCGCCGGGTCAAACTGCCGAAGCCGAGCGCTGTGTTGCGCGCGACATTTTTAGCGCTTTGTTCCGCGGCATGCCGATTTTGTGTTTTCGCTTGCTTTTTTCTTTTTGCATGTTGCCGCTAGAGGAAACAAATAAAAGTATAGAACGCTACACGTTCGTGGCATTCCTACATCTCTTGATTGGGCATGACGCGTTGTCGTTGTCGGCGAGAGTATGGCATGAACATTGCTGTTCTACAGTATACTCGAAGTGCGTGTTCCCAAAGAAGCCTTGACTTCCCGTCGAGTGGCTAGATGCCGTTCCGGTTTCATGTATAAAATATAGTGTGAAACGCTTACAGAGGGAACGTTATCACAGCCCTGAAATCGGCTGTATACGCCGTTTCCTTTTTAGGTTCTTTTTTTGTCATAGGCTTTTCCAAGCCGTAGCTCTCCTTGTTGGGAATAAAGCGTTGTGTATAGAGTTCCTGCTTGGAATGTTCCACTCGATGGATCTAAACTCCAACTCCAATATAAGCTTTATAACAGTGAAAGCGCTTGGGATGTGGGTGTTGTGGCAGCATCCCAGAACTTTAACCCATTGCGAAACAAGAAAAAAAAAATGAAGGAATGAATGCTTTATTTGCAAAGCAGCGATGCTTCCAGTAACGACTAGTGTTTACCATGTATGCTTATTGCCAAAGATTTTTTTATGTCACACCCACGGGCCCACGGTCTCAGGCCCGATACGGTCCCTTGAGAAATGAACTGAACTGGATTTACATCAGTGTGTTTTGCGCACTGCGTGTATAGGGGGGGGGGGCGGGGGGGGGGGGGGGGGGGGGGGCGGGCGGTCGCGGTCAGAACTGCAGCCCTGTCCGCGGCGCACTGACGCATGCATTTTAGAGAGATGTATGCCAGAGCGGAAGGGAGCTGTGGCGTTAAGCGCTTCTAAGATGCAGTAATTTTGGTAGTTGTGGCGACGAGGTTATGCATACAGCCTTCGTTGACTATATAATGGTTAAGGAGAGAGGGGAAAGGTATTAGGTATTGAGGATGTTTCAGTGCGTTAGCGCGTATAGTAGCCATTTCCCGCATTTAGCCATTGTGTGTTTGTTTCTCTGAGGCTTGATTTCTGGCAGGTGGCCAAACCTGCCCACCGGGCTTTTATAGTTACCGCATTGTATCCATGTATCGATGTGGTATCCATGATATACATGCGGTAACCAGCCTGAGGTGTATCCGGTGGTAACTGGGTGGTAACCAGGTGAAAACCTGGAGTGGTAACCGGGTGGTAATCCGGTGGTAGCTTCGGATGGCAACCTTGCGGTAACCGTGCTAGCGCACATATTCGCATTTAGCCTAACTACGCAAATCGGCTGCCATTTTAAAAAAAAATGAACTGCTGACTAGTTTGTCGTTGAAACAGGAAATGTGCACTTTACTTTCGGTGTTCGAATATGGAGCGCAATGTCTCTGTTTGGAATCCCGGCCACAACAGCGGCGTTTCGATGCCGGCTAAATAGAAAGACGCATGTGTGCGGTGAGATGCTAGTGCAGGTTCGATAGCTCCAGGGGGCCGAAGTTATTGCGGAGCCCTCCACTACGGCAGCTCTTTTTAAAGCGAAAGCTTTACTAGTCTTATTCAGTCAAGGTCATTGGCGTGATGCCTTTTACCTTGAAGTGGAGAAGTGGAGGTATGTCAGCGACGTGACGTACCACGTGACTAGCCGCAGCAGCTAGTAGCCGCTCGCCGCCGCCGGCGCCTCGCCAGCTGTGTCCGCGTGACTAACTAACCACGTGACTCGCCGTTCGCTTGAAAGGGAAACGGCGCTGCTCCTGCGTGCATGCATACACACAGCCGCCTCGCAGTTTCTCGCTATGGATGAAGCTAGTCGGCCGGGACCGTCGGGACGGTTTCGTAGAGGACGGGCTGAGTCTGATCATCCGGCTGATGTCGCCAATCATGCTAAGTATTTAGCTAGAGCTAGGCAAGTTAAACGTGCCAAGCTAGAGGCAGAGACCGACGAAGAACGGGAGCGTCGACTGGCTCAACGGCGATTGAAGGATGCCGAAAGGCGGCAGCGAAGAGCTCTGGTGGCAGCCGCTGTTGCTTCTGCCTCTGCCACGACTTCGGCTTCGGCGATGGACGAATAGATTGAAGTTAACCTGGCTTAGCAACACAGCATAACCACGCATAACAAAGCTTTCGGTTGCATAACCGGGCTTAGCAAAGCTAAGCCGCAGCCATTTTTTTCCCTTTCTTTTTTCACTACCACATTCATTCCTTATCTCACGGCACGGTTCGGGTGTCTACCAAACAGGTAGATAGTTACTTCGTATTTGCATCCCTTTATCTCTGCTAGACACAGAAGTAAGCCCACTGGCCTGTGAACTTTTGGGACGGGCTGTGCATATGCTGATACGGTAAAGAACATCTCTCTCGGGGGCGTATCGCATCTCTTTGCTTATTTCAGTGTTCTCTTGTGCGCAAGACAGGCTTCGTATGGTTCCTTCAGCCTTTTTTGTATTGATTGAAGATACCATAGCGCAGCGGCATACATATGGCGGTTCGTATTGAAGCCACAAGGCTCGCTTGCAGGGTACACCAGAACACAATCATGTTTCCTTTTTTTTTTAGAACAGCACTAGCTAGCCATGCGCAATAGAAGATGATTAACACAGGGGGATAGTTTGTGCATGCGGCGACCTATTTGAAAGCTACAGGGGCCACGCAAAAACAAGGCAACACATGAGAGCACACAAACGAATACAAACAAGCTCTGCGTCCCCCGTAGGTGTAAGTTCGTTAAGTGCATGCACGGTTTCGACAGCGGTTACTAAGTGCTTTTGCTGGTCCGTGGGGTCACCGAACTTAATCACTTTCGATCGAAGCCTCTCGCTTCGCTTGCAACGCAGTGTATACTTCGGAGGCTGGTCATGTCGTAAACGAAGGAGGCCATGCGCTGACAATTAGGGAAGTATTGAGAAACTTCTGCTATGGTTTAATTTAGTTAAGCTACGTTCCGTTTTGCACAAAGTGCAAAGTGCAAGAGCGAGTAGTATGCGTCCTGCCGCGCCGATATTGCACAATGTACCCCACTGGTTAAGCACGGGTTAATGGTTTTAGTTTAATGTGATTGGAATTGTTGGCATCTTCTCTTGCCGATATGTCCACGGCACTGGTTTCCTGAGTAATGGGTGGAAAATCATATGTGTGGAACTCAAGTAGTTAAAACAGCCCAGCACTAAGTCAGGCATGCATGAGCAATGAGCAACCCTGCAGTCCTTCCCTAAAAATACCTGTGGATATATACACAAGACTACTAGATATACATCGCCTTGTTGTTACGAGCAAACACCACACGAATCAGAATCACAATCAGAATCATTTTATTTAGCATCCTGACGATGTTGGGTGCGCCGGCAAAAAGCCAATGGAAAGGCTTGACGAGGCCGACGCACCCCACAGAGGCATTGCAGTGGTACATAACATGGCACTTTCGGAAAACAAAAGAAACAGAAATTACAAATCTGGTATTAGGTGTTAATTATTTAGGGCTTCTTATTTAAATCCCATGGGAGAGTGTAGCTGAACATTTGACAACCATAATTTATTCGTATCTTTGGTACATACCATTTTAATGTCGCTCGAGTAGGGTATTTTGGTTCTGTGCATTGCAAGGCTGACATCTTTATCACTGGACAGTTAATTTTACCAACACAGGCTTTAATGGTGCGCGGTGCAGAATATGTCTGCTCGCATAGCAGTGGCAAATGTGCGCTATAGTTGATATGAAGATCGCAGCTGCACGAAATTGCTGCTTATGAAATATGTGCACGAATTAGAGACTTGTAGCCATATTTTGGAACGATTGAATTTGTTTGGTGTTTCATCACTTGGGCCTTCGCTATTGTTCGCTCCTTCCGCTGACGTAAACCATGAGAGATGACGTCACGCGAACAGTAACAGAAACAGGCCCATGATGCCAAGAATCTTGCAAAAAAATAAACGGCCTGATGCCCATGCTGGAATGGGCGACCGGCGCCGACGTCGACAAACGACGGAGCACTGCGAAGCGCACAAATGAACTGTGAGGTAATTGGTACGTACAGGTGCACCAGAAGTAAAATGGAGCACGCGAGCTGTGGCCGTCGTGGGATGGATGGATGGATGGATGGATGGATGGATGGATAGGAGCGCCCCCTTTGAAACGGGGTGGTGGCAATTGCCACCATGCTCAGCTTTTCTTTCTTTATTTTTTTTTTGTTTACTGTGTTGGCAATTCTCATTAAGATTCGCCATCATCTCTACCTACGGTTTCCTACAATTCTAACCTGATGCCACATCTCTGCTTTTCAGCCACCAATCGCTTTTTGCTAACTTCCACTGCAGAAAAACTGCGTGCCAGCGCCCCCTATCAGCTGATGCGCAGCAGAAAGCGACGGGGCGTCGGCACATCCGCCTGACCCACCTCGACGATCTATGCTCGCCTTGTCGCCGGCACCAGCGAAGCCACGCTGTTACCATGACTGCTCGCCAGGGGCGCCTGCAATGCTTCAAGCAATGGCTTATTGTTTGCCCGCATCGTGCAGAAAAGCTGGCCTTCGGCGCGTGCGCTTCATGCTTCGCCAGGAATGGCACCATTTTCAGTCTGCGTGACCGCCGTGGTTTCGCGCTCACTTGGCAGCGAGTTTGTTTGGCAAGTGCGGTGTCGAAATGTCGCTTGGCTCCGGAGAAAGCAAGAATAGCATGCATGTATGGCTGAGTTGTATATGTGATATAAATAAATGCTCAAAACATAACAATTCGAGGACGACTCAAGGAGAGACAACCACATTTTCTATGGAGATTTGTTTAACTTTGTTTTCTGAAGTGTAAGATAGCCAATCTGTGCTGAAGCAAGTGGTCTCTAATTACCTCACTTGCTTTGCCGTTGAGCATTCATATCATAAAGACAATTAAAGGAGCCAAAATATGCATACTGTTTTTTACTTCATACCGCACTTGCGAAAGCGATGCAGAAGCGTTTATACTCCAGAGCGCAAGCAACTCGCCGCCGAGTGAAGCGCGTACCACGGCGGTCACGCAGACTGAAAATAGTGCCATTCCTGATGAAGCAGAAGGCACACGCCGCCGAAGGCCAGCTTTTCTGCACGATGCGGGCAAACAGTGGCCGCATTTGTTTTTCCAGCCCCGGACTACTTGCTGACAGGTCTCGGCTTCCGCTCTGACAGGAAACAGCCTCATGGTCACATGACCTACTTGCCATAGGCTGCTTTCGAACTCGGCGCCAGAGCCGGGCTCCCCCTCGGTTACCGTACAAGGACGCTGTCATCTGCTAGCAGACGACGCAAGCCACGGCCACCACGACGCCGAAGCAACGCCGTGCGCTCGATCATGATACTGAGTCGATTTAAAGACTGTACTGTCAGCTTAGCGTAGGTGCATTACAGAACTCAGCTTCGGAGGTATGCTCGCCAGTACTGCTTGCGGCGAAGTTCGCACAAAGTAGCCCAACTCGTTGCGGATAGGCAGATAGACGAAAGCGTTCGCCAAAATGTTGACAACAAGCTCTATAGCTGCTCCAGTATACGAGTGGTTCACCTGCGATGCTTTCAGGTAAGCGTACAGACAGCATGTGGCAAAACAAGCGAACAAAAACCTCTTGACGACACGAGCAAACAATACGCGCTCGCAGCTCCGAACGCGCGTCCGTGTGCGGTAGATTTCAAGAAAATAAACGAAGATGCAAGGACAAAAAGTCTTGCGATGGCTCAGAGAGGAGCTACGGAACTCATGTGAAGGTTTAACGCATGATGTCGACCTCCAGGAACACGAAAAGCACTCAAAATGCACACGGAGTCTAACTTAATATGGCTGCCAGCGCGGCGCGCAGCTATCGTCTGCTGCCTTCTCAGCAGCCCCAAGGAGCCCGCGGACTGCCATAGGCTAAAAACGAACGCTTTGCTATGGCGATGCAGGCAGGTGGGCGGAGCTTTCGGCTTCCCGAGAAAAACAAATACCGGACTCGAGTCCGCAAGTAGTCCCGGACAGTCCGGGACTGAAAAACAAATGCGCCCAGTAAAGGCTCGCATGAAGCACTGAAGCGCCCCTGGTGAGCAGTGATGGTAGCGGCACGGCTCCGCTCGTGCCGGCGATAAGACAAGCATCAGATATCAAGGTGGGACAGTCGGATGTTTCGATGCACCATCGCTCTCTGCTGCGTATCTGCTAATAGAGCGCGCTGGTACGCAGTTTTTCCTAGTGTTTTCCCAGTTCGGTCATCGTTCGCGTACTCCGTTTTACTTTTGGCGCACCTGTACAATGCGCTTTAGGGGAAACCGTCAAAGCGGAGTAAATTTAAAGCGAGAGCAGTCGCTTATCAGCATCCAATTAAGCACAACCATAAATTTACAGAGGATTTCACAGAAGCTACGCAGTTGAAAAAAATATTCGTTCTGACCCGGGTGTTGAACATGGTACCACCACTTATTCGGTGCATTCGTGTACCAACTAAGATATCCAGGACGGCCAGCAGGTTATAGGGCGAGACAAAATTGGTCAAAAGTTGCTCAGAAAGTGGGAGTGGTGTTAGTTCATTGCTTAGGACAATGCCCCCAAGGTGGAGCAGATTTTAAATAAGGGGCCTCCGGGGTGGCTCAGTGGATAGGGTGCTGGCTGCTGACCCGAAAGACGCGGGTTCGATCCCGGCCGCGGCGGTCGAATTTTCTTGGAGGAGAAATTCTAGAGGCCCGTGTACTGTGCGATGTCAGTGGACGTTAAAAAACCCCAGGTGGTCGAAATTTCCGGAGCCCTTCACTACGGCGTCCCTCAAGCATGAGTCCCTTTGGGACGTTAAACGCCCCATAAAGTAAACTATACTATTTTTAAATAAGGGAATAATTTTTCATTAGCATCCATCTAAGCGCAGTCATATGGCTACGGCAGCCATACGGCTGTGCCATGGTTGTGCGTCCTAATGGCGGAGTGACACAGCCTAACTGCTAACGGAAGGGATTGGGTGGATCGCGGGGGCGCCGGGTCATCAATGGCCTTGTTTGTTTCGCTACCTCCTGTTGCTGTCGTCACAAGTGACGTCACGAACAAGTAAAATGAAAGGGAAATACAACTTTAAAATGCGGCCCTGGCCTTTTCGCGCACAGAGCCCGTAAGATGGCACGCGCAAATCTTATAAAAATGGTCTATAGGCAGTCTATAGACTTCTTATAGTCTTTATTGTCTTCCTATAGATATTTCTTTTTGTCTATTCATAGTCTACATACTGTCTATAAGCAAATGTCTACTGAAAGTGTATGGCCATAAATCTATAGATTTTCTATAGTGTGTCTGTAGCATTTGAATTGCCTAGAGGCTGTTCTCAAGGATTTCTTTATAGAGAGTCTATAGACTTTGTAGGCAGGAGTCTGTGGACAGTCTATAAATTGTCTAAAAAAATTTGTAAGGGAAGGACGTTTTGTAGGTTTTGGGAATGTGTCCACCGCGCTTCCGCTCTTGAATATCTTCAGGTTTTATTTAATCGGCATGTCTTTCTTTCCTGACGTATGTGTCTACGATGGCAGTAATAATAATAATAATAATTCTTTATTGCGCCAAATATTTAAAAAAATGTACAGAAATCCGGCCTGCCAAAGCCTCATAGGGCTTGAGCGGCAGAGCCCGACAGGCAGCGGAACCGCGCAGACATACACACAGGCAAAAAAAAAAACACATTCAAAATAACGGACATCAAATTAGTATGACGGTGAGAACAAAATAGACACAAGACTCATGTTACATGAAGGAAAAAAAAATCCTCATCAGATTAAATCGCAAGGAAGAAAAACCAAAGTGGCATAACAATACCTCAGATCAGTGCAATAAATACAGCAGTAACCAATGACATCACAAGATTTACTTGACAGGTGGTAAAGCACATGCATGATGTCGTAAACCCTCTAATTAATGTATCGCAGCATCTTTTTTATTTTGTATTTAGTTTTTGCCCGGCGAACACTTGGAGGTAACCTGTTAAAGTGAAAGGGAACGTAATAATCTCTTAAACGCCTTCCATATCTTGTAGACCGTCGGGGAATACAAAAAGGTTCCTTCGGTCGAAGAGACCGTGTGGGAACATACGGAATCTTATAGTCACTAAGCCAAAAATGTTTGAGGACGATCGTTTCCATCAAAAGGCGATCAAAATCAGGTAGAGAAAATACCTTAAAGAGATCAGAATTGGAGGAAAGGCCTAAATCATAGCCGATATTTTTTAATAAAGATCGTAGGAGAGAATTAATCCTGCACTTCCAGCGAACTGCACAGTGACCATAAAGCGTTATGCCATAGCGCAGTATGCTATAACCAAGGGCGTTTACGATAACTTTGCGTATAAAATGGCATGATTCGTTCTTTTTAACGCGCAAGCGGTAATGGTTGAATTTTGTCTTGAGAAATCACAAGGAAGCATTAAGTCAGCAGCGAAAAGTAGCAGACAGATGACAAGTTTTTATTTTAATTTTGTTTTGCAAGAACAGATAAGTTACACTGGGAAAAGAAAGTTTCGTTGGAAGCATAATTTTGCCTTTTATTGAACCAAAATATTCCCGCTATACCGCTGATAAAATTTTGTGAAGAGTGAGTCATATGTAGTGGACACTTATCGCAAGCCGCGGCTTAGCGTTGAAGATGACTTCGTAAATGGAAACAAATTTCCTTAAACTAAAGTGGGTTTCCGTTAATGTGTCTAGGCGGCAGCCCTCGGCCTATATTAAATTAAACTAGTTTGTCCCCATTGACAACACCATGCAAACGTGATGTCCTACTGAGCAAGGCTCCCGACATTTTGCAGCATTATTTGGGCATCTCGTATGCACGGATTGCAAATTTATTGTGTACGCCCATCTGGGCTCTGACGCACTTGAGGATTCAATAACGCTTTTATGCTCACGTTAACGACGACTAACGTTAAAACTCGGCTTGTTTTCGTCATGACAGCGAAGCCTCTGTAAAAGAGCTTTCTCTAATGGTCGTTCTTTAAAACGGCTACCTTGTCTGACATATTTGTTTAATTATAAAAGGTGCTATCTCGAAAGACACGACCGTGGCAAGTGGTACGGATATATTTTTAGGATCACACAAAAAAACCTAAAAAAACATATCACGTAAAGTGTCGCAAACAACAACGGTATGTATTACAGAGTGGTGCTTTGGCATACAAGATCACAACATATAATATTGAATCAATGTGAACAAAGTGCTGCAAAAGGAAAAATGAAATCAGCCATCGGTGAGCCACCAAATAAGGCAGATGCGCCTCAAACAATGGCGAAGAATAAGTACATTAACAACGAAAATAGGCTAGGGCAGTTCAAAACTCTAGCCATGAATAATCTGATTACCTTTCTGAATCTTTGTCGTAATATGATTTCTTATCGGTTTGCTTTTTTAAATTTTACTAAAGATACAAGCACGCTAAGCATACAAGCTAATCTTAGACTTCATCATGCTGTCGACTTCCTCTTTTATCTTTTTTTGATAACATATATGCCAGCATAGTTAACTGCCTGGTGAAGTGATCACGACACACAAATATTTCTCTCAGCGTGTAGATCACTATTGATAAGTTGGTATTGAATCAGACGATGCAGGGTACATTTATAAGTTCTTTTTTGTATCATGCGTTCATGAACTGGAATGATCTTGCGGAATTTTAACTATAAGTAATCATTCGTTGCTGCTAGCAGCGTTAGCTAGTATAGCATAACGAGACACTTCCCTTATAAAAATGGTCTATAGACTGTCTATAGACTTTTTATAGACTCTATAGACATCCTATAGACTTTTACTTTTGTCTATAGACAGTCTATAGAAAATCTATAGACTAAAGTCTATAGCTGTCTCAATTTCCTTTTGCCTATAGACTGTCTATAGACTCCCTATAGACTAAAGTCTATAGCTGCCTCAATTTCCTTTAGTCTATAGACGGTCTATAGATTCTCTATAGACTTAAGTCTATAACTACCTCAATTTCCTTTCGTCTATAGACGGTCTATAGATTCTCTATAGACTTAAGTCTATAACTACCTCAATTTCCTTTCGTCTATAGACGGTCTATAGACACTCTGTAGACTAAAGTCTATAGCTGGCTCAATTTCCTTTTGTCTATAGACGGTCTATAGACTATCTATAGACTAAGGTCTATAGCTGTCTCAATTTCCGTTCATCTATAGACGGTCTATAGAGTCCCTATAGACTGAAGTCTATAACTACCTTCATTTCCTTTCGTCTATAGACGGTCTATAGATTCGCTATGGCCTAAGGTCTATAGCTGCCTCGATTTCCTTTTGTCTATAGACTCTCTATAGACGAAAGTCTATAACTGCTTTAATTTCCTTTCGTCTATAGACTCGCTATAGACTAAGGTCTATAGCTGCCTCAATTTCCTTTTGTCTATAGACTCTCTATAGACTAAAGTCTATAGCTGCTTCAATTTCCTTTCGTCTATAGACGGTCTATAGACTCAATATAGACTAAGGCCTATAGCTGCCACAATTTCCTTTTGTCTATAGACGGTCTATAGACCAAAGTCTATAGCTGGCTCAATTTTCTTTCGTCTATAGATGGCCTATAGACTGTCTATTGACTGAGGTCTATAGCTGCCTAAATTTGCTTTCGTCTGTAGACGGTCTATAGACTTTCTATAGACTACGGTCTATAGCTGCTTCAATTTCCTTTCGTCCATAGACGGTCTATAGACTGCCTATAGACTACAGTCTACAACTACCTCAATTTCCTTTCGTCTATACACTGTACACTATTAGATAGTCTGCTGTCTATATACCAGTCTATAACAATCCTAATTATATCTAACAATGTTCGATACACTGATTTTCGACTAAGTATAGAACAATGTCAATTTATTTTTGCACTGCATGCTGTGGGGACCTGCATCTGGTGACCGCAACTATGTCGGGTGTCCTCCACCTCCTTCGCTATTACGGAAATTAAAAAGTATTGCGTGAGGACATTACAACACCCTCCTGTATATAGTTTTCAGGAGCCTTGACAAGCTCCATTTCGTTATATCGTGACGTATATTGTCAATACAATTAAATATTTAATGCTAACAAGTAAGCCGAGGAAAGGCAGCCGTTCTTCGAGTAAGGGCGCCGCAAACTGTACTATACATCGAATGAATACGCTGTCCCTTAAAGGAATCGCTCGAAACAATTCCATTCCATCTTTCGATCGTTACTGTCCAACGCGCTGAAATCAGAAACATTTTATCAACGCTTCTACATTTCTCTTTAAAACGTGCTGAAAATAAGGAGAGAAAGACGGGTGTGAGAATTTAAGGAAGCGCCCATCCCTTAGAAACATCTCAGAATAGTCTCAAAGAGCCTGGCCCTCTGTGCGATTAACATCTCCCCTTTATACCTTTGCAGTTTGTATTCACCGACGCAACAATCACAAGTGCACCGAAGCAACAATCACAAAGCCAGTATTTTTTCGTTCCTACCCTTGCACCTGTTTCTTCGGAGCCGATGAGACGCTGATGTCGAGCATATCAGTTTTCTAAACACGAACACACGCTAAAAAGACGTTATGCTATGCAACATTTTAATTATTATTTGATAATTGCACCACATACTATTCGGTGGGAGTTGCGGCGCGTATACGGTCAAGCAGTTAGATTTCGGTTCTGTTTTCACGAAAACAATAAGGTTTTTAGAGGGTAAGCGAAGAATTTACGCTTATAAACCAATTGCCTTCTGTAGTCTTGGATGACAGATCAAGCTGCACACGGCAAGAGTGCGAGCTATAAAGATACGACCGTGAAATGGGTTTCTGTTTCACGTTTTACCGTTTTACCGCGAGATGGCGGAAAATTATTCGGGCTGCAAACAACCCTGTGCGTGGCTGCTGCGTCGGTGGCATGGTCGGTGGCGTCGGCGTTTTTTTCGCGGATTACGTTTTCTTCAAAATCCAGCTTCATCGTCCGCTTACGGTAAGTCTATACGTTTATATTTTATTCATTTGGTCTCCTAAACCACTCTAAGCAGAGCTATGTGTGCAGAACAGATTATGTGCGCAGTGAGAAACGTCCTATCTTCGTTTCTAAGGCGGAAGCCATCGGGTTCTCGACTAATGCCGCTTATCTCTGTGCCGCTGTCTTTACTAACGCGCGGAAAGGCAGTCTGTGCGATGCCCTTGATGATAAGCCGCTCCTCGCGAGCTGTCTACTAAATTTTTCGTGTTTCAAGGTAGATGCGCGGCCAGAAATGTCATTTAGCCTGTGAATGACGGCCGAAATGTAACTGTGCGTCAGTTAGCGCCGTGTGAGCTCAGTTTACTTTGCACCTCCGAAAACGTACTTACATACACTCTCGTTCTGTGGTGGATTACATTTATTTTCTAATCTTTGTGTTATCGTCTGTGTGGACCTTGGAGTGCTGTTCTTTTTGAGGTGTGCATTTCTTGCTACGTATGGACGCTCGCTCGGTGCGCGTCGTGGACGCCGACGTTTCAGCAAAGGTGTCTTGTAACGCTACAGACTGGAGCGCGAGACGTTTGTCAAAGTTGTAAACAAGCGGCGCTGGAGGAATGCTTATAGTGTGATGGTATAAAATTCATTGCCGGCGCGAGTGCTCAAACACCGCGAAGAACCCACGAGCTCCATCCCGTCTCCCCTTCGTTGCACACGTACGGATTCCTCCATGTCTGTCATCAGAGCCGTTGGCCGCCGCCGCTGGCCTGCGGGCACTTCATTTTGAAAGCTGGGTAAAGGTCGGCTCGACAAGAGGTGGCTTACATTTCGTTCCGAGTGGTTCGTTCATGAATCCCGCTCACGCTTGCACAGATTTCTAGAATACCATTTGCGCGAGAGGCAAAGTACGTGTTTCTGATTTCAGACTGCTACGTTACGAAAGCGCCGATGTAATTCGCCGCTTATTTGCACCTAAAATTAAACTAAGCTCTCGTGTTATTATAGCTGCGCCTGTTGAAGGCGTTAATTGTTTCATTGAAATACTTCCTACTTTGAGCGCGTTCAATGCATTAGTTGATTTTTCCAGCAGCGTTGGGTTAGGCTACCTCAATGCAAGAAACACACCTCTTTACTGCGCTCTTGGGTCTGCACTTGAAGGAAAAACTAAGTGAATTTCAGACGGTATTTTATCGTGGCAGTAATTTGTTGTCTCAAATTCGCGACTGCTTTTGAAACGGCGTAGCTGCAGCCTCTGTGTGCTGTATGAGTTTTCTGAATAATGAGCGCGGCATGGAAGCGCTGCAACCCGCTTGTTTCTAAGAGCGCGCAGATGTATGAGTATGCTGTTCCATCTATGTGCTTCATGTTATAGGCGCAAATCTGTGGTGAACTGGTTGCTTCTGCCTGCTGGTTTTGTATAGCTTGTGCCCGTTTGAGTATCGGCTTACGTACACCCGGCCAAATCTTTAACTGGCTCTGGGGTTGCATCGATAAATGTACCTTGTAAAAAAGGTGCCTTTTGGATACACTGCTGGCATATTCATGTTGTAATTTGACACGTGAGATGGCATTTCATAGTTTCTTTTTGTTAATATAACGTTTGAGTGGAGTACTTGCGTGTTTAGATCAAAGTTATCAGAAATATTCATCGTCTGCCGCTACGAACAGCCGAAACAAGCGGAATACGCAGGCATGTTTCTGGTGGCGCATTTGCACTTACTCTGGGTAAACGACTTGTCCGCCATGAAAGGAGTGGTAGTTTACCCAGAGGATGAGGCCATATGGACCAGATTCATTGCTGCGTCTGCCGCTTGTTTCAGCTGTTCATAGTGGCAGACGAATATTTCTGATAACATTGATCTAAACACGCAAGTACTGCATTAAACATTATATGAACAAAAAGGAACCACGAAATGACATTTCACTCGTCAAATTACAGCATGAATATGCCATCAGTGTAGCCGAAAGGCACCTTTTTTACAAGGTGCATTTAGCGATGCAACACCCGAGCCAGTTAAAAATTTGGCCGGGTATACCAGGCTTCACGCAGGGTATTTTGAAGCGCTTCTTCTACAGCGGTTATAGGAATAAATGCTGCAATATTCTCCTTTTTGGATCCCTGTGTAAGGTGCACTGAATCTGTATTTTATGGGGCTGGCATTCTTAACAGCTCCTTGCGAGTCAATGCAGATATGTGGCACAATTGTTCGAAGTCTTCTGTTACAAATAATGTAAAAGGATTGCCATACAGAAATCAGTATCAGTACTGGATTCAGAGTATAGAGTGCTCCAGGGATTATGGGTCTTTGTTACAATGTTTTATGAAGACACTTATAATCTGTCGTGTATTTACTGAAATGAACGCGCCGGCATAATAGCTCAGTGGCAATCATGTTCGTCTGGCGACCTGAAAGATGCAGGTTCGATTCCGCCTAGGCGGTCCCATTTTAATAGAGGCAAAATGCTAAAGGCCTCTGTACTCTGCACAGGTGGCCGAAATTATTCCGCAGCCTTTCACTTCAGCGTCTTGTAGCCTGTGTCGACAGCCTTGGGTCTTTGAACCCCATAAAGCCAAACCAAAAGATCAAGATTGCCTTTCTAGAATGGCATAGCCAGGATATGCCTTGCATTGTAAAGCACATGTGTAGAGATGGAATGGGAATTTTTTTTTTCAGTTCCTCTGTTATTTTTTTCCTTTGTGCTGTACAGGTGAACATGCCCGGATGATTGACTGCATACAACAGGCCGCAAGAATGCTTCTGAGGAAACTAGCCGGACTGTTACTTTCAACATTTATGTTACTGTGGTGCATTCTTATGGTCCATGTATTGCATATTCCCAGCCTGGATAGCTTGGAAATAAAACTAAATTTGTAAGTATATTGATTGTGTCATTTGTGAACTCTCTCTGGTGACCTTTTTCAACGGTTGTAGACTGTCTATAGGCAGTTTATAGATAATGGTCTACTAATAGTTTAGTAGACAGAGGTCTATAGACTGTCTATACACAATGGTCTATAGCACTGCCAGGCCACACACCTGTGGAATGTCTATAGACAGTCTATAGACATGTCTACTGGACCAGTAGACTTTTGTCTGTAGACTGTCTATAGACAGTAATCTACAGGAAGTATATGGCCATAGGTCTATAGGTCATCTATAGTCCGTCTATAGACAAGTGTCTATAGACGGTCTATAGACAACTCTATAGGAAATGTATGACCATAAGTCTATAGATCGTCTATAGAATGTCTATAGACCCGTGTCTATAGACCTATAGACTTTCAGTAGACATTTGTCTATAGACTGTCTATAGACAAAAGTCTACTAAAAGTGTATGGCCATAAATCTATAGACTGTCTATAGACCAGTCTAAAGGATTTGTCTATAGACAGTCTATAGACTTCATAGACTAAAGTCTATAGACAGTCTATGGACTTTCTATAGAAATTTTTATAAGGGTTGCAATCTATGATAATCTGCCGTACCTTTCTCTTGTTATGATTGTCAGCTCACAGCTCTAGAAATATTTGTAACGGGGAAATGAATGATTAAAAATAAATAAGTAATTGGTCGGTGTTGGAGCGCCTTCCAAACAAGAAATGGCCTCGTGTCTGGAACCAGCAGTTTATCAAGCCGTCGCGAGTTCGGAAACAGATGGGGACAGCGTTCCCAGGAATCCGTCTCCTCTGCTAACGCAATTATGCGGCGCACTCAGATCTCCCTCGTTTGGGGAAAAAAGGGAAGAGGACAACAACGAGAAGAGAGTCGGCGTAAGAAATCCAGGACACGGAATCCCAAACACGAAGAGATCCTCGCTGCATCTTCTTTGAGAGAACTCCGTGTGTTTGTGCACACGTGCACTCATGCGGTGCATTTATTTTCTCCCTGGAGAATGAGCTTTATCGTAGATGCGCATTCGCGTATAAGGATGGAAGAAATCTGTTCCTGCTTTTTTGGGGAAGTATCGTTCGGCTTCCTATTTCCTAGTTCAAGGATAAGGAAGAAGTAAAAAAAGTGAAATAGAAGGGGGGAGTACGAAAAAGTTGACTAAAAAGGACTTGGAAAGGGCAAACATGGGTAAAAGGATGATGGCTCGGAAGGAAAGGAAGAAACATGTTGTTTTCTTTTTTGCTTCAGCTTCCCTGTACAGGATTCCCTAATTCAAGATTAAAGAGAAAAAGAAGTAAAAGGCATAAGAGAGTAAAAATGACTCCAAATAAAAGGGCCTTAGAAGGGGCCAGAAGGGGTAAAAGGGCGACGGCTTGGACAGGAAGGAAAGGGGATAGAGGTTTTCGGTCTCCCGATGGCCGAAGGAAGTCGGGCGGCCCGTGGCTTTGAGAAAGTGAGAGAAAGAGAGAAAGAAAGCGCCCGAGAGTAAGTGCGCTGAGAGCGCTTTTAAGGCGCGAGCCCAGGGCTGCTCGAATAGGGGAGACGCGACGGGGCGCGGCATGCTTCTTCCCTTTTTCCCTTTTCCTTTCCCCCTCGCGGAATCACCGATGCGTGTCATGGGATGCCGAGCCTTTTATCCCGCTTCCACTGCTTCTTCCCGCCAAGACGACGACGATGGCGACGCTGTGAGCACAGGGCGGATGTGTGTCGAGTGAGATCCTCTCGGCTCTATGGGAGGCATTTTCGCATAGCCTTTACCCCCCCCCCCCCCCCCTCTCCCACCCCTTCCCAAGTCTCCCCCTTCATTCCCTTCCCCACTGACCGATTTTTCTACGGGCGAGAGCCCGGCGGCGCTGCCGAAAGCGAAATGCCACGGCACGAATCTGGCGTGAATCCCTTTTTTCCCGTTTCTGTTTCTTGTTACCTTTATCGTTTTCCTCTTAACGCTTGTCATATGCGCTTTCAGCTTCCGCCTGTTTTGTGTTTTGCATTTTGTTTAAATGGCGTTGGACGGCAGTTTCGTTCAAGGACGTTATGGTCCGCCTCCTCTTTCTGCCGTTGGTGATCCCGTGAACGCGATGGGCTCATGATGTCTAAAGCGTCCGGCCACTCAATGTCGAGCCTCTCGAAGCACTTTTTTTTTTCCCCGCTCTGCTACGGTCGTTTTGGTTTCGCGTAGGTCGAAGCCTTCTATGCTGCCGGGATCAGGATCGGCGGCCTTGAAAATCGGCAGCCAGTCGCTTTTCGTGCAATCATCGACGCACTGCGGATGTGGTAGTCATTTTATTCCGCATTTGTGGCGCTGAGCAAAAGTTGTATTTGTTGATTTAAAGAAAGCGTTTGATACCGTCGATCACGCTATTATGCTCAACAAGTTAAACCATTATGGATTCCGCGGTGAAGTCTACCGCTTACTATCTAGTTACATTGAAAACCGTCAACAAGCTGTAATTATGAATAACATTATATCATGCCTTCAATATTTAAAGACAGGGGTTCCTCAAGGATCTGTTTTAGGGCCCATGTTATTTTCATTATATTTGAATGACTTGCCGAAGGTCCTAAGTTGCTCGGATATTTTAATGTATGCAGATGACACTGCGATCATAGTTACAGCTGACAACCATGAGGATCTAGAAGCAAAAACAAACACTGAATTGGAAAAAATTTCAAGCTGGTTTTTTTACCAACAAGCTAACAATTAATTCAAGCAAAACCAAATATATAGTATTTAGCTCAAGAGGAAAAGTCATCCATAGCAACCAAATTAACATTTTTATTAATGACCACTCACTTGAACGAACACACTCATTTAAGTATCTTGGAGTCATTCTAGATGAACATCTTCACTGGAAAAATCAGATTAACGCCGTCTGTTCGAAGTTGGCCTCAGGCTGTTACGCCTTACTACAGGCCCGCGATTGTTTTAACACACAAACACTGCGTACCCTTTATTTTGCACTTATTAATAGTCATTTAACATACTGTATAGAATCATGGGGTTTGACATACAATACTTACCTTGATCCTATCCGGCGATTACAAAAACGGGCTATCCGAATTGTAACACAAAGCTAGTATACCGAGCCAAGTAAACCACTTTTCCAGTTATTAAATATCCTTCCTTTTGACCTTTTGCGCTCTTTAAAGATAGCGGTGTGTGTAAACAACATAGTCAAATATAATCAACCTTTCAATGCCTCCCTGTTTCGCTCATCTTCTCGACTCACAAGAAACCTTACACATAGTAACTTTAATCTACCACCGAATTATAACGTTTACAGCGAAAGATTGGTGCAGTTTTCAGGAGCCAAGGTTTGGAATGCTTTACCCCCAGAAATAAAACAGTCTCATGAAACAAATAGAGCATTGCGAACATACTTTATGAGCCTTATTTGACATATGTGACAATTGTCTTCGGTTTGTGTCTGTTGTACCATGTTGTTCATGAAAGATTTTTTTTTTCTGCTGTAAAATGCACATTATTTTATTTTTTCCTTGTTGTATGATGTATTTGGGTCTTTCGCCGTGATTTTGTGCTTTTCATTTTTCACAAGTGCTGTGTCATTGCCTTCATATATTTTGTTTCTGAACCCCACACTAGCCTCTGGCTATGGGTTCAGTCAGTGTTTTGGTAATTTGTATGGCAAAAGTAGAAATAAAATGAATGAATGAATGAATGAATGAATGAATTGTTTTGCTCTGTCAAGGCTGTCGAATTTGCTTGCGAGGTCTTTCGAGCGTGTTTTTGTTTAAGTGATTGTTTTGAAATATTTGCTGGGATACGGTGGCTAGAGGCGGGCTCTGTTCTGAGCTAATGGCTACCGAGAAATTTTGCACTGCAGTGGATGGAATACTGCTGATGGCTAATGCGATAAAAGTGACGGTAATAGCGATAAAGGGGCTAATAAAGCCGGCTGTTTAGAAGCGTCGTAGAAATTTAATGTTTGCTCTTGTGCAGGTCATCGTTAACGCTGCAAAGGCGTCGATGAACTACAGAGAGGATGCGTTACGCTTGCACTGATTCCTCGCGAAATAACTGCGCTAAGTTTCAAGTGCAACGCATGAGCAACCCATTGTGTTCAGAAACGTACCGCAATTACACTAAAATATTTTTAATTACAAATCGTCTCATTAGAATTTTCAGTTTATACGAACTCACGCTTTGGTTCCGCCAACATCGCGCATATTAAAGGCAGCCTGGTTGCGGGCTTTTCCTTATTCAAATTTTGATAAGTTTTAAATCCTTTTGCAGTTCGAATGATTGACTGTATATTACAAACCGTGGTCACTGGAGGCAGTGCTGTCAATCCCATCGACAGAATAGAAAAATTACGGCCATCACCGCGGAAGCAGTAAACCAATACAAATGGGCTGCAGCGGTGCTGTATGCTTAGATGTGGATTTTCGAAAGCCTTAAAAAGCTCTCGTTTTATACTGAAATGCACACTGTAATATGGTACCTTTGTAGTCGGCCTCCCAGGTGATAGTTGGATGTACAGTCGTGAGCAAAAGTGGAGAGATCGGCGCTTCGGCGGCGGGAGCAGTTGCGGGGCCGCCCCACGGCGCTGCTATCTCGCCGCGCTCGCTCGCTGCGAGAGTGCCTCGAGTGACGACAAACTTCCCCCTCGCTCTCGCGCGGGTGTTTATCACGACTGATAAATTCCTAGTGCGGATTTCGGCTACTCTGCTGGTGAACGGTCGCGTCGACGAGGAGTGTGAAAAGAAAAGTGTGTACTTCCCGAAGGGAAAGTAGCCGAAATCCGCACTAGGAATTTATCAGTCGTGATAAACACCCGCGCGAGAGCGAGGGGGAAGTTTGTCGTCACTCGAGGCACTCTCGCAGCGAGCGAGCGCGGCGAGATAGCAGCGCCGTGGGGCGGCCCCGCAACTGCTCCCGCCGCCGAAGCGCCGATCTCTCCACTTTTGCTCACCACTGTACATGTATCTCGAGCGAGTTCGCTTAGAACGTCCGTTCCTATAACGAGTGCTCCTATAACGGGCGTATATCTTAACAGAGTACACTGTGGGGCCAGTTGGTCATACATAATCTGAACGAACAAACGTAGCGTTGAAACAGGACACAGAAAGATGAGGACAGGACGGGGCTACAACTTACAACTGAATGAAATTGATAAACGAAAGACACATCCCTTCTCGAGCAAAGACACGCATGCGCAAACTTGAAATAATGGCAAAACTGTGATAATCTAGAAAAATCCGGTAAAAGAAAAAGAGACGAAAAGGGGAGGAATAGCCACCGCTCATGAAGGCTGTTTACAATCATTAAGTGCGTCTTAGAAAGTTTCTTTCTTTTTCCACGTGCATTAGCAGTGACACGTGCATTAGCACACCATCTATTTATCTAATGGAAAAAGAAACTTTCTAAGATGCACTTAATGTTTGTAAACAGCCTTCATGAGCGGTGGCTGTTCCTCCCCTTTTCGTCTCTTTTTCTTTTACCGGATTTTTCTAGATAATCACAGTTTTACCATTCTTTCAAGTTTGCGCATGCGTGTCATTGCTCAAGAAGGGAGGTGTCTTTCGTTTATCGATTTCATTCTGTAAGTTGTAGCCCCGTCCTGTCCTCATCTTTCTGAGTCCTATTTCAACGCTACGTTTGTTCGTTCAGATTGCGCATATCTTACTTTGCGTATCGAAAAAAAGTTTGGTTTGGTTTGGTTTATGGGGTTTTAACGTCCCAAAGCGACTAAGGCTATGAGAGACGCCGTAGTGGAGGGCTTCGGAAATTTCGACCACCTGGGGTTCTTTAACGTGCACTGACATCGCACAGTACACGGGCCTCTAGAATTTCTCCTCCAAAGAAATTCTAGCCGCCGCGGCCGGGATCGAACCCGCGTCTTTTGGGTCAGCAGCCGAGCACCATAACCGCTGAGCCACCGCGGCGGCTCGAAAAAAAGTGGCAGTAGCTGAACCCAGCTCAGCCGGCATATACAGAGCGAAAGCACTGTTAGGCATGGTTAAACACCGCTTAGCTTTGGTTCACCTTTCTGTTTTCAAGACTTCAGGGAGAGCAAATCACGTGGCTTATCACGTGCCACAAGTGCAAGAGTGAGCGGCCAATCGCAAGAGCGAATCACGTGACACATCACATGCCCCAACTGGCGAGGAGGAGAGGCGGACGTGACTACCATGCGCGCAGCTGTGGCGACGAAGGTGAAGACGATCGAGGCACCTGGCATGCGCCATTTTGAACATACGGCGTGTCCTGTTAGAGGTCAAATCTAAGAGCCAGATGACCTTCAGTGCCAGCATGGGAGAAGTAGAGCTTTTCGCTGTAAAAAAATGCTGGTGGATAAAGCGGCGAAAAAAGCAGGCGAAAGTGTGAGAGAACGCAGTGCATGGACACTGGTGATAGCAATAAACTCGTGTTACGCTTGAACGATTTTAAATCGCGTAGTATGCACACATCTACTGATGCCCCTGCGGTGTATAATAGTATTCAGCCAAAGCATACGAGTTATTATTCTGGCAGTTTTTCTTTTTCCGACTGTTTTTTGCCTGCGGCTGTTGATAAGTTTCTGAGTAGCAACGATCCCAAATCTTCTCCAGTTTTTCTACAAATGTTATTTATAAGTTGTAGGTTGATACGTCTTTGTAGCGTCAATTTCTGCTTGCAGTTGATCCCGTAATGTCAATGCAAAAATGTGTCAAGCAGATTGTGAACTTGTCTTGAAGACATTCCCAATTTTGAAGTGGGGAGTTCCGTTTTTATAATTTTACCAATGTACTCGTTAAAACGGAAACTGATACTTGTATGCCTTAAATGGTTGCTTTTTTCTTCAGCCGGAGCAGTGTTTGCCATTGTGAAGACAAGAACACTGGAAGACGGCTATCCTTGCCGTATGATGACACACAGAGAAATGCTAAGCCTCCTTTGACGTCCTGCCAAGCCGAGGGAGGTCTTGAAATGGTAAACGTCAATAAAAGTTACAAAGGCTTTGACGAGAGCGGGCGAAGAAAGAAACCACGCAAAAGTTTGTACGCTAAAGAATACGAGTTTCTTTTCGGATTTCAGCTCATTGGCACTGTTGTCCTACCCAGTGTTTTTTTTAAACGTTTGTTTTTTTCATTTCCAGACTTCCGACTTGACTTTTTTCGTTTCTTTTAACTTCTTCAGTTTGCAAGGATCCAAACCGAATTACGACAAGGCCTGAGTACACAACGCCACTGTCAGCAGGCTTAGGCGGCCGAGCTAAGGAACGGTCGGAAGGGACGCTCTTGGGGAGTGAGAAAGGGGAGTGATAGAAAGAGTTAAAAGAAAAGTCGCAGGCAAGAGAGGGAACAGAAATGAAAGAAATGGGAGGAAACTGTGTCGGCGCGGTGGAGGAAAAGGGCTGGGAGAAAGCCGTCGTAACGTAGAATGCTTCCGCGAAATGCAAATCTGGATCGTGTGTTTTCTCCGGGGCGTGAAAATTTTGGGCGAGGGGAGCGTGGGGAGCGGCATCACCGCTTTTCCCTCTCGTTTTCCCCAAAAGAAGTAAAACCGAGAGGGCTTTGCTGAAAGCCAGTATAGCGTCATCGTTCGGCAGCGCTGATACCCGGGGAAACAGAGTTGTCTCGCGCTTGGAGCTTTGGCGTCGTACGCAAAAATAGAAATAAACAAAACAAACATCTCAAAGCATCGTCTTCCCTGAGGAGCAAAGGGACACAAGGCCGGAACAGCGTAAACCGATTTAGGGAAATGTTTTTTCTCCGCAACTGTTTTCTCGCCTTCCCTATGCTGCTTAGCATTTTTATCTTACTCCCCGTCTGCCGCTGCTGTCGCGATGTTTTCGTTTTCACTGGTAGTTGTTGCGCCGGTACATCTCCTAAGCTAAATTTCGGCCTGCCGTCTCCTTTTTTAGGGACATTTTTGAGATCCCAGGGAAGAAAAGGGTAGATGAGTGCAGACGCCGAGGTGCCGACGAAGGGATGTGTTGAGGATGCATTACACGGGGCTTTGAATCTGATACGGCGTTCGTCGCCGAGGAAAATGGGCCAGATAGCGAGGCACGGAATGCGAGGGAAAGGGTGTTACGGAGACTTGGAGGTAGGGAAGAAAGGATGCGCTCGATTTAGCCACGCGCAAACAGGGGAAGGAAAAGGGAGCGGCAGGCAATGAGTGCATGTAGGGAATAACGTTCACGCGCATGACGAAAAAATAAATATTGCGCTGCTTAAATGGAATGACGGTGCGGAAACTGTATTTCGGAGAGGTTTCTGGTGTGACGCCATAGCGCTTGGTGAGAGAGCTTCCAGATGGCGGAAATACGAGTTCAGAGCACTTTTTTGTCCCTCTAAAAGCATTCATTGCACGCCTCCAAGTGCTGTAGTGATTTGACGCAGTCCACACGAATTCCAGCATCAACGTTCTCATGGTGCAGATCTCGAGAGAACCTGGGGCGCAAGTACGTTATGTTATGTTGTTGGCTACATGAGAGTTTATAGATATTTTCCTCGTGTTTTTATTTCAAGCCATTCTGCTAATGTGTCTAACCATGGCCTAAAAACAAACGCCAAACTATCGATGAATCGATTGATCACAGGAAAAATGTATCAATCAATCAATCAATCAATCAATCAATCAATCAATCAATCAATCAATCAATCAATCAATCAATCAATCAATCAATCAATCAATCAATCAATCAATCAATCAGTCCGAGTAAATCTCTGATTTCACAGCTCATCAAAAAACTTCATAGTCGCAGAAACGGACGCATCTTACTATTAGTAATGAAAACATAAATTCAGGTATCTGTTGAGCTCGTAGCACTTTGTGCTCGCAAACCCGCCATTAAAAAAAGAAAATAGGAGATTGTGAGTAGCATTGTTATGTATTATCGGCATATTTTATACTGCACCGTAAGGAACGTGCATTTTTTCATATCGTTGCAGAAAGAGTACTACCACGCTCAAAACAACCTTGATCATTAAAAGACAAGGTCCCAATTCTGACAGGATGTCAGAATTGGGATCCTGGTTCTAATTTGCATGCGCCGGTAGTTGAAAAGTGCATACAACATGAGGCTGTCAGTGTAGACACAGCACGAAGTTACTCCACCAAGACACATAGTTGCCCTAACTAGACCGAAGATCAAAGAAACAATAACTCCTTACTAAGCCTGAAGATGAGTTAGTAATGACCAGTTACACGCTCGAGGACTTCAAACTCATCATTATGCTGACAAGGCTGGTTCTTCCACACGATCGGATGGGCTTCGTTGAAACCTTATTATTTTTTTTTTCATTGGCGAAGCACCGATCTTGGGATGCCAAGCGGCACGAAATAACGAGATATGAGCGCAGGCAAACAGCGATTTGTTCCCGAAACTAGTGCTGCCGACATTTTCAAACAACGCGTTTCCCGGGATTTCTATAATGGTCTTTGGGGTGAGCTCTCGTCAGTTCATTCCTCGAAGTTGCGTGCCCGGATGTATTTTAAGAACGATGACGTCATAGGGCGGTGAATGTTTGACAACGCTTTGTACTAGAAGGTGCGATTTCGTGTCGCCCACTGCCACGCTGCGTTTATTTTTGAGCGCTTTGATGTAGTAAACAGCTGAAGCATTATTCGCTCATGGCAACTGAAAAAAGTTAGGCTTACTCGTGACAAGACTGGCTGTTCTTTATGAAAAATAGGAAAAGGCATGAGCGTCTAGGTTACCGGCCGGAATAGAGAATAACGGAATGGTAAAGAATAATAAGAAATGATCGTTTATAAAGAGAATGATGTGATAAAGATAGCAGGCGACAGTCGTCAAACATCTAAGGAGTGCTGTAATGGCTCAAGAATGCGCACAACTACGTAACTAGTGGCCTGCTTGAAGACATACATCCCCAAATATAATGTACGAATTCGAAAGTGGTTGACAGTGAACTGAAACAACCTACACTGTACATACGAAAACGCCTATACGGGAGTAAAAAATTGCGAGGACACTTTGGCAACTAAAGTTGTGAGGGGCGAAAGCCGAGGACACTATGCCGTGACGACATCCGGTGGATGTGACGTCACACTGTTTCCGTGGTTATATCGATACCCAAATTATATATCTTTCGGGGATCTTAAGTGTTAATTACGCTTAATTACACATTTTTCCATCTAATTTGACACAAATCTGACGTTATCCCAACCATTTTGTGACAATTTTCACTATGTCGTGACGACTTCCGGTGGATGTGACGCCATATCGTTCCCGTGGCTATATCGACGTCCGCGCTATTTCGACGCAATTTCGACGTTTTTGCTTAAAATTCATTAACTAATTTATCTACAGTCATCAAACTTGGCTTCTAGGTTTATTTTTTCCTCCGCTATCTGTAGCGACCATCGATTTTCTTCTATCTTTTTTAGTTCCCGCGTTAAACGCGTGTGACACGCTTTGTTAACGGACGGCAGTATGAGACATTAAAGGCTTTCGCCTTAAAAGAGACTAAGCTGTCCTCACGCGCACACATTTTTGTAAAAGGGAGTGCGCTAAAGGACAACTCATTTCCTTTTTACTCATTTGTGATTACGTTGGAAGACTAAGAGAGGTATCTGTTTTAGTTAAGTCACACGCTACACTTGTGAGGAAGTGCAGCTGACAGTTGTAAAGGAGAGGGTGTTATCTTGCTTCATCCGCACCGCATGTTATCGATGGTGACTGGAGGTATGTGTGATGTCCCTGTGAGCCGAGCTTCATCTCCTAGTAGGGAATAACCTGCTGTTCCCTCTTTGTATCGAAGTAGCTTAGGTTAGGTTAAATACAAAATTTAGTTTTTTTTTTCACCTTGAAAGAGAAGTACGGGGCTAGTAGTCATGCAAATGACCTCAAAACACCAGGGCAGGCCACCGCGGTGGCTCAGTGGTTACGGCGCTAGGCTGCTGGCCCAAAAGACGCGGGTTCGATCCCGGCCGCGGCGGTCGAATTTCTATGAAGGCGAAATTCTAGAGGCCCATGTACTGTGCGATGTCAGTGCATGTTAAAGAACCCCAGGTGGTCGAAATTTCCGGAGTCCTTCACTACGGCGTCCCTCATAGCCTGAGTCGCTTTGGGACGTTAAACCCGAATAAACCAAACCAAACCAAACCAAACCAAACCAAACCAAAACACCAGTGCGTAGTGTTAATTGTTCACAAACGATTTTCTACTTGCAGTTTCGGTCTCGGTAGGCACCAGCCTTGAAGTACCCCTTGACGTCACTGTTGACCGGCCAACCTGGACTATCGCAGTCCTGATGATATCAGTGTCGCCAGGAAGCAGTGGTTATTTCTGTGCACAGCCACTGGGTTCAGTGACGTCACAGTAATTTGGGCAAGTGCACCTTGCTGTCAGTCGATAAGGGTGGAAACGCCGGGTAACATCCAAAATCACATTAAATTATGTCTCACTAAACGTCTGCCACTGAAAATTGCTAGAAGGCATCTCCTTACGCCACTGAAACAAATCGTATCCTTCATTTGCTTTAGGTGTTTTGTTTTGTACGCCTATAGTGAAAATCGATGCCATGGCTAGTTACAAGTTTGTTGAAGTTGTTCCGGCCATAACGAAGGAATTTATTGATGGCAAAATTGATTTACAGTCTTTCCCTCCGCTGGAATCAAATTCGCGATGTCTACGTCGAAAACGACTCCATGATCACCGCCTGCAAGTAAACGAAGGTGTAGCCTATCCTCTGAGATCCGCGAAAAATAGGTGTCGACGCAGCGCCGTTTACTTGCGAACTCGGCCGGCGGTGGCGCCACCTGCATTTTAATTTTTCGCCTTTCCTAGTATAAAAAGCTTCGTTTAGAGTGTAAGTAGCATCTTTGTAGTTAAATTTCGGGAATTTATCGATACTGGCGAAATTAAATTTGTCCTCAACGTTCCTTCAACAGCTCAGCGGGGACATTCTAGCGTCCATGCAATTTGTTAAGGGGTGAATGCATAGTACGCGGAAGAATAGAGCGTTAGGGTTACGAGCAACTATCCCGAAACGCTTCAGTCTCCTCGTTAGCCTGTCGTTCCTACAGTGCTTTTCAAACCCCACCGAGCGGCAGAGTCATCCTTGCGTGGAAAGCCTGGAGAAATGCAGTGTTTGGTTCGAGACGATTCCTTACGAGGCACCCTTAGACCCAATGGCAAATCCTTCCACGTTCCGTCGACAGGCAGGAAGAGCTGCCGGGCACGGGTTGAGGATTTGAGGAAGGAACGCTAATGTTGGAACGGCTGCGGCCTTCCTTCAAGTGGGCGCGGCGTCTAGTCAGCTTCACCCCCCCCCCCCCTCTTTTTTTTTAGAATCCTTACGCTTTTCTCTGAGCTACAGAAGAGCTTGGGCACAGGGTGACCCCATTATTTTTCAGTCCAAATTTTACTCGCTTTCAACATCAGTCTGTTTTCTAAGATTTGGATTCTTCCTCTGTCGCAACCGAGCTCTTTTTCTGAATTTCCTATATAGGGACCCTACCCTTTCTCAACCTCTCCTCTGTGTAACTGAAACCTTACTTGTGACCTAGCAAGAAGTTAGAGACAGATAAACATTACTTTATTCGAATCATATTCTTAGCCTTTGAAAATACGCTTGCTTTACGGGGTCGATATTCCTAATGGTTCCGAAAAGAGTAAGAGTCTTCATTTCTCAAAGTACCTATTGAGAAACCGTACACTTTTCGCGTGCCAATCTTTCACAAAGAACGATCTTGCTTTACCCGGTCCGTGCATGAGCATTTTCAAATCACGGAGATTTTCGGGTTGCACTGAAGACAACTAGAAGTTGGCGTACATCAACTGATCATAGTCTTCAAATGAGAAAGGGGCCATTTCACAGAAAACTGAGCTTTTAAAAGCTAGAATATACAAAAACATGAGGTTCAGGCATCACGCCCATGCCATTATTAATAACATACTACGATAACTCCAAGTACGTCTTTGGTTTCGCATGACTGAGCCTACAGCACGCTGGAGCCCAGTTCCAGACTGAGATCACGAAGTCCATAATTCCCGGAACATCGTCATCAAACAGTTGAATCCGTATGTCTGCAAAAATGTTCAGTTCTCAACTCCAAAGTCTCTTAACCACGAAAGGGAAAGAATCGAAGTTTGCTACCGACTAGAAATATATGCATTATTCTACAGTTTTCGTAGAGGTCCGTATTTTATCCCCTCCAAAGCGCGCATTTTTCTCAACGTAATCATGCAAAAACTCAGCCTTTTTCCCTAGCCAACCTTTTCCATCGTCACAGCTCGTTGTTCCCTATAGGGTATACCTCCTTAGTTTTCCCCAATCGCGCTTGCTTCCCCTTAACACATTAAACTAATCCGGGTTCTCCCAAGGTTCCCAATGTCGTCCTTTTCCGAAGAGGAACCCCACCTCTTCCCGAAAAAGGGAATGGGCTCCCCGCTTCCCCATCGACGCGGCCGTTGTAGTTTCCCCGTGTGATGGATCCGTATCGCAACAACGCCGCAACGAACGTGTTTTGCGCCCCATTCCGGCGCAAGAATCGGCCGTTTTCTGCTCCTTCGCGCACGAAACGGCCCGGCGTCCGAGTTGAGAATTACTTCCGCTTTCTTAGCCGCCACGATGAGCAGCTCAGAAAGCGATGCTTCCGTCTTACGCCTTATCTGATACCACTGCCGTTGTCTTTTGTTTGTTTATTTGTATTATTGACGGATACCCTCAAGGCTTACCGGGAGCACTGCAGAGGTGGCGGAGGAAGGCATTGTATTTGTGTGCGTTGCGCTATTTCTTTTCTTCCCTAGACCATTCCTTCCGCATCTCTACATTTCACCAGACGTTAGTCCCTACGTGTTTATTTCTTCACCTTATTTTGTTCGTTTTACGTTGCCAAGGCAATGAGTAACAACTGGATTCCTCATTCTCCTATTTTGCTCCCTATCTCTAACCTCCGTACATTACTGCGTTTTCAGTTATTTCTATTTTTTTCCTTTTCTGGTTTTTCCTTTAGGTCCTTTACATTGCGTGGAAGTTGTTTGGTGAGTGATAATTTCCGTTTTGTTTTTACCTTGCTTACACAGCACTACACTCGAAACGAGCTGAAGGAAGCATCGCGCGAGATGAGATATATTATAAGAGGGATGAACAGGCGGCGGGCTGGGGGAAGTTACAAGAATTGGGCGTTGCCCGGGGATTAGTGGCTGGATGAGAGGATAAGACCCCTTTGTGCGGGGATTGACGGGGGAAGCGAAAGGAGATTCCGAGCCGGCGTGATATGTCGAAATTGGGATTATGGGGAAGGAGAAATGGGAACAAAAAGGGAAAGCGTATTGACGAAAGGAGGATGAAGGGAAAATGGGGAACGCTGCTGGTGGAAGGGAGAAAATAAGGAGTGCACGAAAAGAGAGCCAAAATTCAGAGTCTCGCAGAGCCAATGCCGGGACGATATGACGCGGGTGAGATAGAGGCTCGAGAACAATACATGGACGGTAAGATTAGCTGGGGCCCATGGCGTCCCGTTTTCATTTTGACGAGGAGCATTAGCCAGGGAGAGAGAAAAGCGAAAAAAAATATATAAATAGAGCTATGAAAGCTCTGTCTCGTAGAAATTGGCTCGGAGATTACTCTAAGGGCACACCCCAGACTCTACATCTTTTTTATCCGTGCATTGGTGTCTTGCTCTTGATATGGGCATTGTCATAATAGCGGCATGTACTTAATTGCTTTGGCTCTGTTTCATTTTCTTGTTAATCTTCCCGGTTATTAAATGTGCGGTGCAAGAAAAACAATTGGGGTTCAGAGTATTGCGGGATTATAAGATTTGTAATTAGTTGCCAGACCGTGCACCTGCCGTTTTTACAGGTGCTTATTGTACCCTTTTCTCTTTGGTATTTGCTTGTTTCAATGGCACGGATCATGTGCCTCCTCTAGGCTTACCATATTAAAAAAAAAACAGTAGCAGCCCATTTTAATCGCTGAAAGAAGTAAGGTTTTAACAGACCCTCGCTAGCAATGCGTGGTTCCAATTTTTTTTGTACTCTTTCCAATACATCTAATGCGTAATACTTAAGTTTTATACTAAACAAAAATTTAGCACCGATGAAAGAAAAGTTAACATTTTCTTAGTATACCGTGCATGTCGGCAAGATGGGCTTCCGGAAGACATATTTTAAACTGCTAGCTAAAGAGGCGGGATACGGGTAGGACCGCTCTGAAGTAAATTACTTCTTCCATTATTTCCCTTTGACGCGTTGAGCACTTTGAGAAATTTCCGTTTGAAATTTTTTCTAATTACAACAGAGTTTTGTGTGGTTACTTCAGAGAAGTACTATATAACTACAGACTACAGAAAAGTAATACAGAAATTCCTATAATACTACAAAAATACACAAAACAACAGAAAATCTGTCGTTACGGTAAAACTACAAAACAGTGTATTGTATTTTCTGGGACACTGTTCTGTCATTTTTTTTCCAACTGGGATTGCTGTTCTATTTTTGCCGCGCTCACAGTAATTTTTCAAATTAGATTAATAGTTTAGAATGACTCTGTTTCGAATCTTTTCCTCTATGCTCTTGTCCTCCATCAACGCACAATTTTCCTGTGTGTTGGATAGTGAGAGCAAACGCGCATGTTCTAGTTGGGAGAATGCAGCAGTGGCCAAATTATCTGACACATCAGGAAACCAACTGCTCTATATGTGTCGGCGGTGGCTCAAATCCCGCTCGGGGATGTACCTTCGTTCCTGCATCGCTCCATGGAACGATGGACTAATGTCGTCCGTTCGGCGGAACACCTCTATAACAGCTCTCGCTGCAATGATGCTGATTCCGACCCCTGTACATAAGCTCGCAGACTGCGGTGGGAAGAAGACATTACGCGAGGCTGCAAAGAGTTTGATTTTAATGTGTTAGCATTAGAATTTTCGCCAAACCAAAACCCTATCGATATCTCCGAGGCGAAATTCCCTCATTGGTCGAGAGGCGACACGTGACCTTGTGACGTCATCACAACCTGCTCTGAGGAGAGACCCTCATTGGTTGAGAGAGGTCACGTGTCGAGAGGTGACACGTGACCTTGTGACGTCATCACAACATCACAACCTGCTATGAGGGAACACCCTGACTGGCCGAGAGAGGTCACGTGACCTTTTGACGTCATCACAACCGCCCAGCACGGCAGGTGGTTATTAAATTAATAACTAGTCGAGACATGTCATGCGTCCTTGTGACATCATCACAACCTGCCCACCGGTTTGTGAGCTACCTAGTTTATAGGCAGCAACCTCGATAGAGAATCTAAATAAAAAATCAGGAGGAATGTGATATATGTAAATTTTGGCACCGTCATAGCGTAGCGGATATCTCCTACTGTAGCTAGCAGCTCGAATATGGCAGTTGATGGAGCGGAAATGGCAAATAAATTGACACAAACATGCGCGCAATTTGGAAAAGAAGCTGCGACAAATGTGAAATCTAGTGCTATCGCAACCCACTCTTAAGGTGACGTAATAACCGTCCCCATACTTCTTGTGCAAACTCTGGAGGCCCGACTTTACGCGTCAGAATCTGTTTTTCCGCATACTCTCAGCGAAATGATCAAATGCGACGCGGTATTTTCTTCTTGCTTCTTGAAATAAATTACCCTCTGGTGGCTCATTTTTTTTTGCCTGCGGTAACATCGTTATATTCTCCAAATGCGTTCAAAACGTTGTCTCCCATATGCGAAAATTTCTGGAAGCACGCAATAAGCCCTTCGCCTTGGTTAGACGAAGAGTTCCTTCTAGCAAGCTGCCGGCGGATTCTTTATGAAATTGCCACCTCGGATGATTAAAAATAAAGGCGTGCTTCTTTTATCTGTTCGTACTCTTGTTATTTCGCTTCGTCTTGGCTACGCTTTGGCTCGGCTCGTCTCCGTCGCCCTGCTCCTTCGGCTCTTCTCGGAATGCGTCTAGCAGCGGGAAAAGAAGAGGCGAAAATTGGATTGGATTACTGCTTGGATTCGCAGACTGGGAAGCATGCCTGGCAGAGCCGGGCGCCAGACACGAGGGGTCGAAGCAATCATCTCCGGAGTTTCCAGGAACAACTACTATTTCGCGACTGAGGTCAGCGTTTTCTTTTTATTCGATTTTTTGCTCTTTCTGTTGTTATATAGCCATCGTTCTTTTTATGTAATTCTCTTTTTTTTTTGCAGCGCAGCATTCGCGCGCTTCAATTGGCGCCCAAACTGCTTTCGCCGCTTATTGCGACACCTCGTTTAATACGATCGCGAGTTTAGTTCGACACGGATTGCTTACGCTTGACGGGATAGGAAGCCGGGAGTTAATTAGGCCTAGCCGCGCCACTTAAGAATACGCGCGTGTACCTTTCGAAAGCGCCTATCAACATTCTAGTCAGTTTTCCCGGTGTTCAGCTCACTTTTAATAGAGTGCACATTTAAAGTAGGCGCAGCTCTTTCAGAGCAATTTAAAGCATGCAGAGCGGTAGAGCTTCTTGTCGCAATTACACTCCCGCTGGAACCTTGTTCGTTTCGCTCAGTGTTTCCCCACCCTGTCTATCTGCGATGAACGTGGCGGTAACTTGGGAAACTATTACTAAGCAAGGCGAACAAGGAATTACTACATATGGTATGGAACGATATGGTATGGTATGGTATGGTATGGTATGGTATGGTACAATGTAGTATGAGGTGGTATGCTATGGTATGGAGCCGAACAAGGGATTGTTACATAGGGTATGGAATGATATGGTACGGTATGGAATGGTATGGTATGGTATGGTATTGGTGTGATGTGGTATGCTACATATGGAGCAGACGGCTAAATTCAGAGGTCGTGGGTTCGGACCCCACCGGGGGGGCATGTGTTGCTTTTTTCTTTTAATTTCTCATCAATAATCTTCAAGCCATAAAAATAACACTTCAGTTCTCCAAGCAATCACACCGCAAATCTGGAAAGGAAAACATCCCCCATGCTCCTTCGTTTCGGTGTCTGTTGGCTTCCGTCATTTGTGCTATAGGATGGTACGGTACGGTATTGTACAATAAATTGCGAGGACACTTTGGCAACTCAAATGTTGAGAGGCGAAAGCCGAGGACACTATGCCGTGACGACTTCCGGTGGATGTGACGTCACACCGTTCCCGTGGCTATATCGACATCCGGGCTATTTCGACGCAATTTCAGCTCTTTCAGAGCAATTTGAAGCATGCAGAGCGGTAGAGCTTCTTGCCACAATTACACTCCCGCTTGAACCTTGTTCGTTTCGCTCAGTGTTTCCCCACCCTGTCTATCTGCGATGAACGTGGCGGTAACTATGAAACAATTAGTGAGCAAGGCGAACAAGGAATTATTACATATGGTATGGAACGATATGGTATGGTATGGTATGGTATGGTATGGTATGGTATGGTACTGGTATGATGTGGAATGCTACATATGGAGCAGACGGCTAAATAGACCCTTTACAAAAGTTAGCGCCATCTAGCGAGAAAAACATTAACAGCGCACGGCGGCCATGTTTGGTTCAGTCCGTCCGCGCTCTCCGGAGTTCTCGGAGGACAGTTCACTGTACCCGGAGAGTACGCGCCAACGTGAGCCCTCGTGGAACTCGTGCACGCACAGCGAGCTTCATTGGAATTCCCGCAAGTGATTGCGTCATTTGTTGGCATCACAACAGTCGGTGCTAGCACCAAGCTCCATTCGGAATGCCAGCATGTTGCTGCGTGCCTTTCTGCAGCCAGCGCAGCGTCGTTGACGCGCACGGAAACAAGGTGTGTATACGACCGTTTGTTTGCATTCTTGATCGGCTTTACAAGTGTCACTTGCAGCATGTCAGGCATTACGGCATGTACCTCTGACTGGGAGATAGCTCATAGAACGCGATCGCGATCACCTGAAACAGCGAGGTTGTTTTGCGTGCAATGGAGCCTTGTGAACTTCACGAAAGCTGGTGCTGAGATGGAAAATGACACTGGAGAAGGAGCAATACATGTGTAACGAACGCTAAAGCTCGAATAGATCCGTTGGAGCCTTTTGTACGTGGATTGCATTCGCCATTGTCTATTTGACTTATTACAAGGGCATGATTACCGAAGCTAGTTTTCAAACCATTGTGTGAAATGGCCGTGCATTGTGCAGATGGCAAAATGGTTGCCTAGGGCGCCCAAGCTGCCTGTTTCACGCTACAAAAGCGCCTGCCAAAGCCGCGGCGTCCTGTAAAGCAGGAAAAGATGAGGCATCACACGTGTAGCGTCATGCTCACATCCTGCCCGTTTCAAAAGATGTTATCGCCTGATGACGCGTGCGAAGTCCGGTACGCGTCCAGAGCGCGCAGCTCAGGTTTGTAGTCTGTGCCTATGAATACTTGCCAGCTCGATCCACAAAATAACGAAGCTTGCGTTTCACTCTAGTGGGTTTTCTCGAATCCCATGATGGTTTCTTAGTTGACAGCCACCCGAAAAGTCAGTTGGTTTTGTAAAGATGACGATTTCTTGTTTATTTTCTCTTTTAGAAGACATTTCAAGCTTTAACCTCATATGCAAGAGCTGAAATGGGCAGCCTCGGGAAAAGGCAACTGTGCTGAAATGATAAGGAATTTTAAAAATCAGCTATCACCGCGCCATGCCTGCTTCGCGCAAGAGTTCGTGTGATCAGATTTTCCAGTATTGCTATAAAGTATAGCATCCACAGCTATAATGTGGTGCTTGTTGACAAAACCTGTTTATTATTTGTGCAGGTCTCCTTCCATGGTTTCCCAAGCAACCCGGCTTTGAGAAAGAAGTAGATTATTGCAATACGCAGAGATGTGGGGAAAGACTTCACTATAACGCATCACACCACGCCTCGGCTCTCAAAATATGCCTCTAGCCGTCGCTGGCACAAACCGTCAGGGACAAAAGAGAGGTCCCTAGACCAGGAAAGGACTTCGCTTGACATTGAAAATCCGTTCCACGCACAGTACACTTGGCGACAACGTTACAAGCACGGACACAACGGCGGGCACTCACGGACGGACACGGAGCGGACGGACGAAGCGATCCAAAGATGGCCGCCACCGCGGGGTCAGGCGAGGTCAGCGTGCCTGTCAGTGTTGCCAGACCTACTTTTGTAAACCCTCTATTCGGAGGTCGTGAGTTCGGATCTCACCGGGGGGCATGTGGTGGTTTTTTCTTCTTCTTTCTCATGAATAATCTTCAAGCCATAAAAATAACACTTTAGTTCTAAGTAACCGACACCGCAAATCAGAAAAGGAAACATCCCCCATGCTCCTTCGTTTCGGTAACTGTTGGCTTCCGTCAGGTATGCTATAGCATGGTAAGGTACGGTATTGTACAATATGGTCAGGAATGGTATGGCATCACACGGTATGCCACGGTATGGTACGCTGCCCTATGCTAAGGCATGGTACCTTTATAAAAGTGTCTATAGTCACTTTATAGACTTCTAGTAGACTCTTGCCGCCCTATATATATTTCTTTCTGTCTATACTTAGTCTATAGACACAAGTCTACTAAACGTGTACGGCCATAAATCTACATATTGTCAATAGACTGCCTACAGCGTTTCTATTGCCTATAAACTGTTCTGTAGGATTTGTATATAGAGAGTCTCTAGACTTTATAGACAGAAGTCTATGGACAGTGTATGGACTGCCTAAAAATTTTTTTTTAAGGGTATGATGTGCTAAGGTATGAAATGGTATGGTATTGTAATGGTTTGGTACAATATGGTACAGTACGGTACGGTATATCACCGTGTGGTATCGCATGGCATTTAAGGTTTAAAGTCTCGAAGCTGCTCATGGATTATGAGATACTTCCAAAAGAACCGCTTCGAATTAATTTCTGCCCCCCAGGGTTTCTACAACGTGCGCTGACATCGCACAGTAGACGGGCGATTCTGCTTTGCTCAGGGATAAATCTAGGGGTAAGAAACGGAACAAGGAAAGGCTTAGATCCTAATACGCTGGCATTGTAAACGCAACATGGAATATTATCGGTAGTGTCCAGGCGATTTAACCTGAAGACCTGGAGAGAAGGATAGGATGACTGATTTTCCTTGTTACTTCTCCTCTCGATCTTCATCGAACTCACTGTCGACAGGCTTGAAGATTTCCCTATTGCTTTGCTTAAGTTGGCGTTTGGTCCCTACGCCGCAAAGGCATATTGGATTCCTTTAAGAGATCAATGAAAAAGGGAAACGGATGGAGGCTATCCTTTGTGGTGGCAGGAGCGTCACCTTATGGAGCACCTGACCTCTTACAGCAGCAGTGGGGAAGCAGTGCGACAACGGGGGAAATCCCGATCACGTTGTGTGAAACACGCGATTATAAAGAGTGGCTCCGAAACAGTCTAACCCCGTCTTCTTTATAAATTTTCCCTTCTCTCCAACCTCTTTCCCTTTCTTATTGCTGCTGTGCCATCCGTTTTTTAATCTTCTCAGAAAAAGACTAGGCGCTCAGGCCAGTGAGGAAGTGAGTTGGGATGAAGAGGGATGGGGGCAAGCGAAGGAAGTGCGGAAGCTGGGCAGCTACCCCAGGCCTCGGGGCTACACTGTCAAGAGGGGAAAAAGAGGAAAAGCCGGAAGTAGAAGCGAAATGGCGGAAGTAATATAAAAAGACAGATAGCTAGATAGATAGAGAGAGAGAGAGAGAGTGAGGAAAACAAGGCAAACCTCCAGGACTGATTGAAGTTGAAGCGTTGAAGCGAGAAACAAGAAAGTTCGCAGGAGAAGTCGCATAGGAGGCGGCAGTAAGGCAGGGTAAGTGACTCGGAAACTTGTAAAATGAAGAAAAAAAAAATAAAACACAAAATAACGCAAGCTGTCAGGAACGGAGCGGAGCAGCGTCTCTGTAGGCACCGCGGCGCCGAAATTGCCCGCCAGGTAATCACGCGACAGAGAGGGCGCGTTTAGCCGAATCCGCGAAGAGCCGAAAATTAGAAAAAAATAGCAGGAAATGAAAAGAAGTCACGAAATAGAAAGTATAAGTTAAAGCTTTGTGTCTGGAAGCGCCTGGAACAATGTAGCGTGGCGAACAGGAAAAAAAAAATCAGAAGCTCTTGAAGAATCGTAGTATAGACGACAAAACAGCTCAAAAGACAGAAAAAAGGATGTCTCCGCGGCTGAAGAAATTGGGTGAAACAAGAGAAAAACAAAAGTAAAAGGATAAACGACTAATCTAGAAACGTGGAAACGGCGACGGTAAGGCTGAGAAAAGCTGTCGGATATTGCCGGGATACTCGGCGGCAGCTGCCGTGTTTACGCAATAGGCACTCGTTGTGCCATCTTGGCTCTTCGCTCAAGATCGGATTGGTCTGGGCGGGAAAGGGGAAGAGGGGAGGGTGTGAGAGACGAGTGGCTGCAGTTTTGGAAATTGTGAAACAACCTTCGGATCCGCCGAAATTGAGAATAATCTCGGACGTAACTTTTCGTGCTCGCGCCCGGACTTTACTCCCCCTTCTTTCCTACTCAACAACTGGAGCCTCATGCTTCGGTGCTGTAAAGGTTACTGCTCTCGCTGATGGGTGTGTCCCAATAATATTGCCTTCCGCGGAAGCGCAAGGCCCGACGGCCCACTCAAAACTTTCTATTCCTTGCAGGTTTCGGCCTCGCCCCAGTGGACACCCTTTTTTTTTTCGACTTCCTGTGCTTTGACGCTTTGATTTTTTTCTCCCAGAGCTCCGTGGGGAACGTTGCTTCGTGAAGACAACTTTCGTCACTGTTCGGAAGTGACCCTTCAGTTCAAAGGTGGAGCCACACGTCTTCTTCGCTGCTTCGCTTTTTGCGTGTGTGTTTGTGGCTGTTAAGTTTCTTCGCGACTGCCTATGTTTCTTTTTTTTTTTTCTTATGAAAGCACTCCATCTAGGGCCGCCTACTTATCAGCCCCGGCTTTCTTTCTGGCGCCTGTCCGCAGCTTTCTTGACGCAATACCGCACGCACGGCCGACTTCGCATCAAGAAGCTCCTTCGATAGAAAGTCACTGTCTGACGCCCCCTTTTGAGGGCGTCCTCCTGTATATACTGTTCCTCAGCCTTTTGGTCCGGCTTCGGCTTGGCTCCGAACGGCTCCTGATCTTTGCTGCTGTTGCTGCCGTCGTAATGAAAGCAGCGGCCGTCGCGTTATTGGCTGCGTTATTTACTCTCCAAGAGAAAGCATAAGGAAGACAAGCTATCGCGATACTAGCGCCATCCCGTGGCGTTCCTTCGGATCGTCGCCCGCTGTTTCACAAAGCAGCGACATTGTTTCAAGTACTCTTACTCCGGCGAACCTTTTATGCGCTTTAGCGACGAGCTGTCGTTAGCTGAGGAATTTTCTAGGTTTTCATCGAATCTCGTCGCTTCCTCTTCCTCCTTCAATGTGCTTAAATATAATTGTTATGACGCTTCTGCTGCTTTTCTCTGAGGTACGATTTGATTTTCGAACGATTACTTGCAGCTGAATTAAAATGAAGTGAAGTTTATCCTCAGATTATTTCACGAAAGCTGAACACGCTAAAAATGAGGGGGGGCTGGGGGTGCGAAGAGGCAGAAAACGATTAGTGTGCTTACAGTATTAACCATTGTCGAACAAGATAACAACGACAGAAATAAAAGCAAAATATTGCAGAACATGCTACAGTGAAGAATTTAAGTGGGGCTTTTTTTTTTGGCACAATAGCAATTCACAGTTATGAAGCAGAAAAATAGCAACTGAACCTTCACTTTCGACAATGCAAGCTTCAGCCAGTGCTTGGAAACGGGGACGCTAGTTGTGTTTTTTCTTTGAACTCGAATTTCTTACAAACCGCGTTCCATGGCTGACGAAAGGAAAGAGTAACTGGAGAGCCTTTGTTCTAGACTTACTTAACTTACGGTAGCTTGCCTTTATAATGGCAATTTCTTTCGACTCTTCCACTCCCCTCTCGTCCTCTCTGCAAGCTGCAGACGCGTTGTGGACATCGGGCATGCGCAGTAGGGGTATTCAGACCTTCAGACTGGTCATCCGTAGAAGATCAGAGTGACCATGCTTCTTGATCACTATTGCTTAGCTATCAGCTGTCGCCAAAACATTCATACGGGTCGCTGAATGTATCAGTGATGAAAATAAAAAAAATAAGACTCTAAATAACGGTGACAGTTTATGGTTTAGTGGGGTTTAACGTCCCAAAGCGACTCAGGCTATGAGAGACGCTGTAGTGGAAGGGTCCGGATTAATTTGGATCCCCTGGAGCTCTTGCACGTGCATTGACATCGTACAGCACATAGGCGTCTTTTTCGTTTCGTCTCCACCGTAGCGCGACTACAGCGATCGGTCCATCGTCCTCGACGTCAGCAGCCGAGAGCCCTAACCACCGAGCCAGCGCGGCGGAGTTTTGAATAAATTAATTTCTTGAATAATCTAACTATAACCTCTAATGAAACATATCGTACGGTAAATGTCGCGTTGATAGAAGGTCATCGCCTTCCTTCTTTCGGTGTCCCACTCGCGTAATTGCCAAAATGGTCGAGTCAGACACTCTAAAGACAAATATAACTACATGGAAGTGAAAAGGGAGTAAATTAACCTCTAGCGCACTCTCCCCTGTAAAAGGGAGTGCCACAGTGGTCCAGACCCTTTTTCCAAGCGTCTCACCCTAGAGAGCAGAGCACCAGGCCTGGGGAAATCTTGTACCCATTAGAAAACCGGTGGGTACCCGGCGGCACTGGGGATCGAACCCAGCACCTCACGAATGCGAAGCGGATGCTCTACCACAAGGCCGCCGCTTCGGTCAAAAAACAACTTACTCCCTTTTTATTCCTCTCTGTTGAGAGTGTATCGTTCGCATCGGGCTTAGCTCGTGTGTAACTCTCCTTAGCACAGCGTTTCCAGGGCTGCTGGTGACTGATCTCGGCATCGCTCGCAGGTGCTGGCTTCTGTCCGGTACGACTGGTCCCGGGGGCAGCTGGTGTGGCTCTCGTGCAGCCGCGTGGTGCTGGTGCCTCTGTTGGCGCTGTGCGCGATGCCACGCTGGGACCAGGGGAGCACCACGTCCGACCTGTGGGCCATGCTCCTGTCCGTGGCGCTCGGGGTCAGCAACGGCCTGCTCGGCTCTCTGCCCATGATACTGGCCCCGAGCAGGGTTCCCGACGACCAGAAGGAGCTGACCGGTACTTGCACACCGTTCCTTTAAAGGGGCTCTGAAAGGGGCTGCAATAAAGTTACGGTATGCCTGGGGTGTTCAAGCACCCCGCTTCACGAATATTGTCCAGCAAGAATTTTTTTGACGCGGTTTGTAGAGGCTGATTTATATGTAGTCAAAATTTGAATTTAAGCGTCTTCACGCCTTTCCCGCTTATCTCGTATCTTTTTGCGCGCTGGATGGTCGAGGCTACTCCGCGTGCCCCACCTCTGGGGAGGAGCTTCCTGACCACCGCGAAGCTACGCGACTTATTGGCTGCGGTCATGGTATCTTCGTGACGTCTGAAAGAATCTGACCAATAGCCATCTCTCAACTTGTATACGCAGGTGCGAGCGACGGAGGAGGGTGTGAGCATGAAAAGGTTGCCGGGAAGAGCTCGCAACTTTCGTGCGTGATTGTGGGTTTTCTGCTGCGTTTAGAAGTGTACTGTTTAGCTTAAGGGTTCGTGACAATACAATGGAAGTGATTGAGAAGGTTGGTGTGGTCTCCTCCGAAGGTATTTCAGAGCCCTTTTAATAATGCTTGAAATAACATTATACGGTTACATTTGGACTTTTTCGTGTTTGGTATTTCGGCTTCCCCCATCGTTCCGTCCACTCAGGTGCGCAGGTAAACCTCTGCGAAGTCCAGTATCCTCCTTCATTGCACTTGTGCCAACACAGTGCACAAGTGTACCTCTGCGGACGTCATCTAACGGGCCAGAATTCTTTATACAGTTCGCGCTGTAACACATCGCCTACAGTGAGAGCTCACGGCACCAGTGCGGGCATAGGACCACCTGGATAACAGAGGGGTGCTCAAGCATTTACGAGCTTTGATAATAGCCCCAAATATCAAGTAGACCTTCATATGACCTTCATCAAGGGAAGTTGCTACCAGCAAAAAATGAAACTTGGACATCAAAATAAGGTCTTAGCTGGCGGAAGTTCAACACAAGCGTGGGTTAATGTTACTTCGAAGGCGCGGAGACTGCCGTTTAGAAGTGTCAATAAACGTCGACTGTATTTTTTTCCAGGAGCTGAAACGTTTGTGGTTTTGTGTTGGCATTTCAGTTGTCTTTCTGTTGTTACATTTCTTTTTTATAATACCTGCTGCATAAAGGAATGCCGTAGTGAATTCCATGTAGGAAGATGTAGCATGAATTAGAGTACAAGCTTTCTTAAAGCTATCATTTAAACAGAAAGTGTTGAAGATTTAGCCGTTCGGTAAAGTCAGAAGCAGCCTGCAACCTGACTCTGTGCCCTGCCGAGAGGATGCTGGGCACTTAACATAGAAGTCGTTTCGTCGTGCCACTGAATCTAGAACTGCGTATTTTCACTGCGTGATGCCGTGTCCTTTCCTGTCTCCTGTCGAAACGTTGCGATCCTGGTGTAGTGCAGCATTTGTCAAAAATAAAGTCTAAGGGGTTTCCATTAGAGCCATGCCGCATGACTCGGAATGCATTCGTTCTAGATCTCTTGAAGATCAGTAGAACTTTAATCTGCTCGCTTCCTTGAACTGAGGCCTCTATGAACGCTACACATCTGAAAAGAAAACCCACGAAATTTTCATTTTTTCACAACGATTGTGCAGGTTCAAGTGAAAGAGCGTGTTGTAGTGGAACAAAGTAACTTGATTTCACAACTTCTCTGAGAGGTAGGAAGTTGTGTAGTGAGTAAAAATAAATTTGCATAGAAGAGTTGCATACGGAAAAAGTGCTGTTAGTAGAGTGAAGCAATTTGGCTTACTTTGTCCTTCTGAAATAGCGCTATGTGTCTATAGGCGTCATTACTACGCATAAGTGCGTGTGCGAGAGTGCTAGTCGAGGAGCGGAGTCAATGTCGACTGAAAAATTGCCGTCTTTTCGGACTGTTCACATTCAGGAATTTTCTAATGTTCTTCTCTGGTATGGTATGTATGCTAGCTCCCACTTTGTTTCTGTGTTGCCATTATGCTACAGTTTTCATGATATCTCAACGTGGCACTGGGCTTGAGAATCGTGCCTACATTTATAGATACATTTGACCTAGTGGTTACTAAAATGTTTCTTGATAAAACGCGGTAAGTGGAGCTCTCTGTCAGCGGCTTTCCTGTATCCTATGTCGTTCTGCCTGTGTAGTTGTTTAAGAAATTGCAAAAAGAAAGCTTTTTGTTCTGTCTGTACCGCTCGTGTTGACTTTGAAATTTAGGTGAAAGGCTGATTTTTTCCTTCTTTTATCATGTGAAAACTTTGTGCTAATAAGCTTCAAGTCAGTCTTCAAATGATTAAACCCTTCTCTCCGTAGTTTTGGCTTAGTTGACTGACAATGCAGCGAGCTATCAAAAGAAAAATGATAGAGATCGGAAGCGGGCGGAGTGGGTGAGGGAAAAAACGCGGATAATTGATATCCTAGTTGAAATCAAGAGCAAGAAGTGGGCTTGGGCAGGGCATGTAATGCGAAGGCAAGATAACCACTGGTCATTAAGGGTAACGGAGTGGATTCCGAGAGAAAGCAAGCGTAGCAGGGGGTGGCAGAAAGTTAGATGGGCGGATGAGATTAAGAAATTTGCAGGAATACGGTGGCCGCAACTGGCGAAGGACAGGGTTGATTGGGGAGACATGGGAGAGGCCTTTGCCCTGCAGTGGGCGTAGTCAGGCTGATGATGATGATGAATGCAGTCGAATGCTGTGCTTTCTTTTTCAGTGTTCGTGTAGGTGAAAAGTGTTTAAACCTCCCTTCCCTCGTTTCAGGAAACATTATGACACTTTCGTACAGCGTGGGCCTGACCACGGGATCCGGCCTGGCCTACCTGATTGTATACTTGATTCGAGGCTACGACTTCGGGCCGACCTGCAGCGAAGACCTGCCAACTACGCTCACCTCAGCTGCACTGAACGAGACCACGACGCATTGGTCAACTGCAGTGAATACCTTAACATCAGTAGTTAGCGCTGCTGGAAATGTTACCGGACATATGGACACGTTATAAGAGCTTGTTCGCTTCGTGTTCGAGGGGTTTCAAAGGGACTGTTCGTATCGTGCTCGCCGTTTGTTTGCAACCTGTCAACTGTGAAGGGTATCTATGTTGAAAAGTGTTGGTGTTAAGGTTTTGTCGCCTCTGTTAACTTTGGCTTCGGTGGCTAAAGTGATGACGCGCAAAAGCTCAGGAAAGGAAGTGAGCGAGCATGGTGAACTTCGTGTGCGAAGTTATTTGCATTTACCTAAACGAACAATTAGAAATATGCAGCCGAAAGTTCTGTGAGTATGCACATGTGATCTACCACAAGGAGATGTACGCGCCAATGAAAAAAAATTAATTGCCGTTTTTTATGCATCCTGGAAAAGATATAGGTAGCCTAGCTGTAAATGTATGGATTACAGAGCGCACTATCAAATCTCAATGAACACGCCCTTGGATGCAAATAAATTAATTTCTTTGACAGACTTACTTCGCATAAACTTTTGAGGACGGGACACATCGCGACATGCAGCTATACCATGGCGGCTTTTAAAAACCTTCCCACCTCAATCACTGGCTCGTTTGCGGAGAAACTGCACACGAAGCTTGCACATTGATGTAAGTTGTGACTTCTAGTTCGCTTGACAACAGTAGTCACCTGGTAGCCCGGAGCGCGGACAGATGGCGCCATCGGCGGAATCCCGGCGTCGGATGTTTTCGGCCCCTCGATTCCGCCGCAGACGATTCTGGGATTGCATTATGCGCTGCAAACTAGGTATGTACCGTTGTAAGACTTACTGCAAGGCATAAGTTACAACAAAGTCTAAGCTCCGGGCGCAGTTTCACCGCGAAGGAACCAACGGTTGAGGCGAGAGGAGGTTTAAAAGTCTCGGCAGTAAAGATGCATTCGAGGGTATATGTATAAGCTCAGGGAATGCTTAGTGTCACAACTTTGCGAAGTCACACAGCTGCTTCTTGTCTTTCTGATTACTTTCTTTTTCTGAGATTAGCGTGATTCTGACGACACTTTCGTTAACTACCACTAGGCTGCGCTGGCGTCGCTGATGGTGTCTCACGTGTGTTCGCTGGCACATGTTCGGACTGTACCTCGCTCATAACCATGGGCTGTGATAGTTTTGCTACGCTCTTTTGATTGCTTAGTAGATCATGCTATCAGTTGCTTTTCGGAAATTTTCATTCGTTTGACTGTCAAGCACTCATTATAGTCGCCGAAGTGGCAATCTAATAATGCGCGTGGGATCCAAGAGAGAAATGCGAAGGCAATATCTCGCTTTTGATGTTACTCGAGATGCTTCCCGCTTGAATGTGTAAAACGTTGTGATACTGATCGTAATAACTGCTTTTGAATACTGCGTGCAATTAATTAACGTTTCCAGGCACCTTTACTTTTGCTTGTTGCGGCTTGCACGTTTGACACAGAATCTCGTGCGCCAACAACTCAGGCGTTCTCTTTGTCATGACGAAGAAAACGCCCATAAGTCGGTCATCTGAAATGGCACAGGATGAGAATAGTAGTGGTGGAGAAAAGGAACGGGTGGGGCGACTAAGCTGTTTTCTAGTCTTCGAATTGGAATTAAGAGAGACCTTACTCATTCGCATGCACCGGACCGCATCCATACGACCTCAGAGAGAAATTGCACATCTTTATCACCATTCTCGCAGTTGAACAATTTCCACTTCTTTCCCAAGTATGGTATTATCAACAGGTGGAAGCTCACGAAATTCAGAAGCGCGCACACGTAGTGGTTAAAGAAATACATTTCATCCTCACCATTACCTGATTGGGAACACAGACTCTTTTACAGTGAATACTGAAAGCGCTAACTAAGGAAACCTTAAACTCAAGTTAAGCTGGTTAGGAAAGCAAGAATATACAACACCATCGAGCTCTTCACTGAGAAAAGGGCAACGTGTTTTCAGGGATACATACGTTTTGCTTCCCTTTTAATACCACTTTTTTAATTTAGATTCGTTCGTAATGCCTTCTTCAAAACACGCGTGCACAAAACAACAGAACAGAGCAGAGAAAGGTTTCTTTCTGAAAGAAAGAGTTCGTGGAAGCGAATGACTGGTAATTAATGGTAAATTGCAATAGCAGCCTTGTTCTTCGAGCATGCTGAAGAGAAGTTCTGAAGCGTTGCTTCATACCGAACGCTTGCAAAAGGTTTTTCTGTACGGTGCCTATTTCTAGACGGCGTGTTCACTAGCGTGCTAGCGGCGAACCTTGGCTCACAATTAATATTGCTCTCTGATAGCGGCGCTAGGGCTGCTTTAAGCAGAAGGCAGGATTAGGCTTACATTCATTAGTGCCTGCTCGGTAAGTGCGCGGAAAATCTCACTGAAGTGAACTTGGAAGCCCTTCGGTTACGCCGAGCATCTCGACAAACAAATAAAAAGGAGATGATGCCCTTTTAAGAACGGCATTCGTATGGATTCTGGTGGGGCGGTTTCCCTCATTTTCAGAGTCTTAAGCAGTGAATCTTCTCATATGGCTTGGTCGGCTTTGCAGAGTCTGGTCTGTTTTCTATAGCAATGATAATCGCTGTCTGCTCCTCGGAATATAAGTCTCTAAAGAAGGGACCGAGTTGGTCCCGAAACGTTGGGCAAAATTAAAATATTGTTTGGCGTCAGTTTTTTTCTTTCAGCTATCAAAAACCCAACCAGACGGACCTCCGTCGAAGATGTTTTCGTTCAAGTAATGCGCTGTTAACTAACCTCTGTTACTATGGTGCAAACTTAAGCTGCATTGAAAAATACACTTTATGCACGGTAATATTCCACATGGCTGCATATTTACTTCCTTTACAAAATTCACGTTGAATAAGCCCGCCGGGTGGCTTGAATATTGACCACAGGCCAGCTCGAACAAGGGGCGAATTTAGAGGCATCCCTTAAAAGGCGGTGTTGGTGTTGGCCCTGTTTTCACGATGCGTTCAGTGAAATTTCTTAATCAAAGGAAGAGGAACGAGGCACCTTTTACATATAAATTTACACATAAATAATTTTGTACGACGCACCCCCAACACTTCTAATGCGCCTCTCGTTTGCCCTGGCGTCTTGTTTGGCCGTTTGTCTCGGCATACTTGTAACAATACGCGTCAGTGATGTAGAGTTTATTACGTTGCCTATAATATTTCTCGCATCTTTCTCACACTAGAGTGAACGCTATGAGAGTTGGGCGTCAGCTTACTCCACTTTTCACTCCTTTCTATTAAGAGCGTAGCTGTGGGTCAGAACCCTTATGAAATGGTCTATAGACAGTCTATAGACTTCTTATTGACTTCCTTTAGTTATTGCTTTTTGTCGATTCATAGTATATAGACTGTCTATAGAAAAAAGTCTACGAAAAGTGTATGGCCATAAATACAGAGATTGTCTATAGACTGTCTATGGAATTTGTATCGCCTATTTTATTTATTTATTTACAGAATACTGCAGGCCCTTCTGGGTCCTAGCAGGAGGGGCAATACAGTGCAAAATGAATATACAAAATAAAACACTGAAAGAAAATTCGAAACACAAAGCAAATAAGTTAGATGGCGTCAATCTCCTATTTCTTCAATGGAGTCAATGTCACATAGTGCTGTTAAAGGTAAAGCATTCCATTCAGTTACGGTGCGGGGGAAGAAGGAGTATTTAAATAGGTTAGTTCTGGCGGTCAATGGAGTTAGTGAATCAGAGTGGCGATGTCTTGTTGGTCGTGGAGCGGAAAATGGCTTGACGTAGGGATCCGGGCACATTGACAACTTGTTATGTTTGAGAAGGAAAAGAAATTTTAATCTGAGAATTTTACGTCTTACCAGCAATGTTTGAATTCGGTTTGCTCGCATTATGGCAGTAGGTGAGTCGGTTGAACGGTATTTTGAAAAGATGAATCGAATGGCCTTGCGCTGGATCATTTCAAGCGCTTGAATGTTAGTTTTAGTAAATGGGTCCCAGACAATGCAAGCGTATTCTAACTTGGGTCTGATTAATGATGAATAGGCTAAAAATTTCAAGTCCGCAGGAGCATTCTTCAGTTTGTGCTTGAGGACACAAAGTTTACGAAACCCTGATGCACGTACGTTACTTATGTGTTTGTTCCAGCTTAGATTATTAGTTATCGTCACGCGAAGATATGGATATTCAGTTACCTACGAAAGTGGAAATGATGGAAGAGCGTAAGGGTATAAAAGGCTGTTTTTTTTCTTTTTTAATCTCATAAATACGGTTTTCTGAGCGTTAAGTTTTATGTCCCACTGGTTCTCTAGGATTTTTCTATAGACAGTCTATAGACTTTATAGACAGAAGTGTATAGACACTCTATAGACTGTCTGAAACTTTTTTTGTAAGAGAAGTACAGATAAAGTCCCGGAGGAGTCAGAAGTATGGATTTTAGTACCGCGGAGCTGCTTGCCAAAGCCAGCCTTTTAAGCATGCACCGCACTGTTGCTGATGACGTCACCATCCCGCAAGATGAATAAGGTTATGTAAACAGCCAAGTTGAAACCAGACGAGCCCAAGCAGCACACGTAATGTGGCCAAGTTAATCGGCCCAATATTGGAAATTGATGGTCTCACTCTGGTCCATTGTAGGACCGGAATTTGCCAATACATTTCCAAAATTGGGCTGGTTATCTGTGCTGCTTGGGCGAGAAGCCACAAACGCGCACACAGACACACAGTTATATGCCAAGTTAGCGCTATTAAACACCGTGCTAGAAAGAGCACCACCTAATTCAAGTCATAGCCCTGCTGCAGAATGGCCTTCAGGTTCTCGCTGTGGTATTTCTAGTTCCATTCATGACCTTCATTCACAGCGAGAAAGACTTCACTGATGCCCCAGCTTACCGGAGTACAATCCGGGTTCTTAATGGGAGATTTAGAGTCGAGCGTAGCATCGGAGCACGTCCTTGTAAATCCGAGTATTCTCGAGGTGAACAACGCGCGCCAACCTCGCTGTTGCCGTAACCATGGAACGACTGTATTCTGGCCTTTTCTTGCAAAGCCTGTAGCTATAGCTGTCGCCAGACGTCGTTAAATCTATCAGCGTTAGTGGACAAAGCTACACCCGACGCCGTCGTTGCGCTATAATTCGAATGTCGTTGCACAACCGGAACTCGAACAACCCACATTGCAGCTTTGTGAAACCCCCCCCCCCCCCCCCCCCCCCCCCCATCCGAACGTTTCTGTATTTCCAGATATATGTCCATGGCCGAGTAATGTTTCAGAATCCAGGCTCTCGGGTATATTTTCCGTTGTGTCGAAGTGTTCTTCCTACCTAGAATAGTCTCGTTTCGTTTGCCACACTCTGCTATTCTTGTCGGCTATAAATCCGGCTTTGCACCGCTAAGGCCCTGCTTGGCCGACTTACCTGTTGAGGGGATACGCTACCTAGACGCGAGTAAGAGCCTAACGGCTGAAAGGTTGCACAATCTGCGTTTCTCTCTTGCGATAAGAAATTGAGACGGCTTAAGTTCGGCCGAAACTCGGTTGCAGAATCTTCCTCGCTATGGACTTGCACATGTCGAGCTCCTTGCGTCATACTTGCCAACGAAAGACATATCGTTATGTTTGTCGGCCAGAGGGAATGAAAGTCGGCTACACTCGGTCAGTGCGAAGCTGAAAGCATGACTCGAAAGCTTGAAAGTCGTGACACGTGGGCATGCTTCCTCTATTCCGATGGAACATGTGTGGCCTTCTAAGTTTAGGCATAACTTGTCATCTTTAGTGCCAGCGAATGCCTACTGTTGTGAGAAAAAAAAAAAACGAAAAGTCAGAGAGTAAGCTACCAATTTAAGCTCGCTTGCCTCACAGCGAACTCGCGATCACTCGTCCGAAAGATTCGGACCCACTTTGCGAGCCTAGGCTTCAACCGCGAACAGCCCGATCGCCAGCTCTGACTTTGGCATACGATGTACCTACTGGAAAAAGGGAACGCAGGTGCTTTCTGAATACTTTTTTGCTGGAGAGAGGGCGCTAGCAGCGGCGACAAACTGTCGCGGTTTCTGGTTTTGAAGGGTTGTCGCTGGAAAGTAGTCGACTTGATATGGCAGCCTTGCAAATATGCATATTTGCAATGTGCAATATGCATATATGCATATTGGCAATATGCAATATGCAATATGCATATTGGCAATATGCTATATGCATATATGCATATTCCAAGTATGCAAATATGCAGACACAACCTCTAACTAGAGCTTTTACGCTCACGCAATAGTCGATAACATATATAAGGCGGCCAGTTTTATTTATGTTCATTTTTTGCAACGAAATTATTATTCTACGACAGAAGGAATGATCCGAAGAGGGGATGCCAGTATCTACTCAAATCACGTTTAAATAGTAAATTCCAGCAGTTTTTCTTGTTTTTTTTTTCTGTAGTGATTTCATCGCACTACTGCATTTAGTTTAAATCCGTTAAACCAGCAAGCCAACGGAATTTTCGCACGTTAATGAACCCCGGGTGGTCGAAATTTCCGGAGCCCTCCACTACGGCGTCCCTTATAGCCTGAGTAGCTTTGGGACGTTAAACCTCAATGAACAACAAACCAATTTCGTTTGAGAATAACACTTAGATGGCGGAGGAGCTTTTATAAACGGCTGGGGAAAAGCACGAACAAGAACCAACTTTTTGTTTGAGCTGCTCTCAGCTCATGTGAAGCAATCGTGGATGTCTTAGCGTACGCTGCGGGAATGAACAAAAAAAGTAATTACGAAGTACTTTCGCGTTCGTACTTTACTTTATTCACTGCAAAGTATTCCTGGTTTCGAAACTTTATGTCTACTTTTCGTCGACGGGGCCCGTATAACACGGCCTGGACTGCTAAACTTTAAAACGTGACGACCCACCTACGCTATCTTGTTCTCTATTACTCGCTAAACTCTCGGACGCAAAGTGTCACTACTTTCGCTGACGGGCAGCGAAACAGCTTTGCTTTTTACGAAGCGACGGCCGCCCTTCTAATTAAAGCGTCCAGAGGTGTGCGCGGATGACGGCGAGCGGTGACCTTGGGAAGACCGGTTTCGGGGCTTCGGCTTATCGGTGACCCCAATCTCGTATCCCATTTCCCCCCCTTCATCATGCGCTCTTTTTATTTAGGGGGAAAAAATCTCGCAATATGTGATCCCCCCGCTGTGAATGAGGCAATCTATAGTTGCGTCACCGGCTGTCGGCCTAATCCGGATTGCACGTGCCTGGTTTGAGGGCGAACGCGAAAGTCTGCCACCGAAGCTCCCTCTGTCGGGCCGATGAGAATGTCAGCTGCCTCTCCCTACATCCCGCTGACCTTCTCCTGTTCCTTTTTCGCCCATTTCTTGCGAAAACCCAATGGCGCTACTCGAATAGCAAAACTGCTTATTTTAGAGCGTTCGTTTTTTTTCTTCTGATCGATTATTTACTTCTTTTTTTTCTACATTTTTTTTTTATCCGAGAGCATAGTTTGCACCGTCAGGTGTGGAGGCTTTTAACGTCACTGTCTTAGTGACACTTGATTCGTTGCCCTAAGCGTTACATTGGAAGCATGGTTAGGCCTCAGAATATATGCAGAGCCGCGTTTTGATGGAAGCGAAACGCAAAAAGGCGCCCGGAGCCCTCCACTACGGCACCTTTCTTTCTTTCTTTCTTTCTTTCTTTCTTTCTTTCTTTCTTTCTTTCTTTCTTTCTTTCTTTCTTTCTTTCTTTTCTTTCTTTCTTTCTTTCTTTCTTTTCTTTCTTTCTTTCTTTCTTTCTTTCTTTCTTTCTTTCTTTCTTTCTTTCTTTCTTTCTTTCTTTCTTTCTTTCTTTCTTTCTTTCTTTCTTTCTTTCTTTCTTTCTTTCTTTCTTTCTTTCTTTCTTTCTTTCTTCCCTTCTTTCCTTCTTTCTTTCTTTCTTTCTTTCTTTCTTTCTTTCTTCTCTCACTCCCTCCTTTATCCCATCCCTTACGGCGCGGTTCGGGTGTCCACAGAGATATATAAGACAGTTACTGTGCCATTTCCTTTCCTTAAAACAAATTTTCGTTTTCAAAATCTTGCGAAAGGTGCACCCACCTGTAAGACACTTTTCTTGAATTTAATAAGCAACTTCGAGGGACGAGGACATGTCCCAATTTCGGTGAAAATTTCTTACGAAATTCTGCAGCCGTCGTTCCGAACCGATAAATGAAGGTGATCGATCAATAAATGAAAGCGAACGAGGGAAACCTTTGCGGTCAGATGTAAAAAGTGCTTCCTTGCTTACTGAGGCATGTGAATGATCGGTGTACGAAATAAATTGGTACGCTGAAGGCGAAAGTGAAAACGACAGATCCCAAGCGTATAAAAGTCACGGTTTGGCACTCACACCTAATAACGCGAACTTTTACAACATAATTCACGTCGTCGCATAGGTGACAGTTGAAGGCAATGTGTATATTGGTGCGAACCGCCGTTCGCTCCCCATTTCGATAGAACAAAGCACGCGAAACTCACCGTGCGGACTGTTAAGAGAAAACGTTTACATTTCGGTAGAGACGCAAGGGTCTGATCTTGCGCAGCTGTTAAACGTTTCTTTAAAAACATTTGAAGGGCAGTGCACTAAATAATTTACGTTCGACTATGAATAATGCAGACGGTTGATCGATCGTACTAGCCGATGCCGCGGGTGTTGTCTGAATAAATTTTGTAACTGCTGCGGTCAGTCAAAGTAGCTTTAGTTTAGAATATTTACGACACCCGAAAGTGGGCCGCCTGATCGGCTAAAGCTCGCATGCTTAACCAGTTCCCGGAGAGCGACACTGCGGGCAGGTGGTAGGGAAGTAAGGTGTATATTGGTCGCTGTTGCATGTGAAACGTATAGGCCTATGCTTTGTGTTAGCGGTCTGGTGATGACAACTTATTTGAGTCGCTGAAATGGTCAATTAAACGATGAAATGAAATTTCAAGTGCAGCTTAAAGGGCAACTGCATAGGTTTTAGAAATCGACGATCTTAAAAGGGTTAAATGTGTGAAACTTGAAAGTAAAGCATGCAAAGTCCTTTCGGGCGAGCATTTGAAATGGTGAAGTAATCGCCTATTAAAATTGCGACGGCCTTCAAGCTTCTCCGCAGCGCACAACGCCAAGCGGCGGGCGCATGATGACGTCATCGAAGGTATCTGTACATTTACAACGCACAAACGCTTGGTTTTAAGGAAAAAAAAGCAACGCCATCGAAGGCAAAGCCTGCCGAACTTTGGCAGCATCCAACGAGGCACGCCATGCAGTGTGTGGCTGACGACAGCGGTAATTTAAATCATACCTTCCGTGACGTCGCACTGAACTTCCCAGAACTCCTCCATTGCTCCGAGGAGAAGCGCAAAATTCAATTGTCGATTACGTTACTATTACAAATGCTAGTGCAAAAAAACTTTTCATGCTTTTACAAGCCATATAGATTTGAATCCTTTAATATCCTTTAAATCCTTTAAAGTGTTGCAGTTGCCATTTTAGGGTTTGATGTTTGGTCAGCATCAATCGCGTGTGCTTGCAATGTGGTATGTCTGTGTGCATCATCTGTTGTACTGGTTTGTTCTTACTGTAAGAAGGACGCGGCACTCTACCCTGATCTGTATGCATTTAAAAGCATTTATTGTGTACCTGTGGTAAGGTCAGTTCGGATACAATGAGAATATTGCCGGTATCATATTCTTGACTGAGAGAAAAGCACGTGATCTAGTTTCAGAGCCCTCTACCTTACATATCAGCCCACTTCATATCACATTCCGAAATACTTATATAGTGCGCCCGAAGTATGTAGTGAAAAAATTAAGGCCAGAATCAGTGGGGGTGGCGCTATTACAAAGAAGGCTGACACACGCTAGGAGCGCTGCTGTCACAATTAGTAGGCTTCTCCTGCATCAGCCTAGAGCTGTCGTGAACTCTAAATGCATTTAAAAACATGCTTTGTCATGACTGCGAGACATTCAGATGTTACGTAGTCAACGAAAGGCAAATGTATTTGTGCCAGCACAAACTGCTCTCAACGTTTATTTTTTCCCAAAACAACAATCTCTGCAGCGGTTGTGGGGTGTACAACACAAAGAACCAGCGCTTTATTTATGGCAAAAGTAAAGAATAGTTTTGATAGTGCTGATAACTCTCGTCAGACCTCTAAGAACAAAAAATCGAGGTGCAATTTGGCAATGGAGAAGGCGACCTAAGTTTTACGCGTTAACGCATTCAGGTTTGCACTTTAACCTTGCGAACGCAAAAATGTTTAGAGGTTGCGAACGGAGCGTGACAACATCGTAGACATCAAGGCGGTTAAGACAACAAGCGGGTAGCTTTCACCTTAATTGGCGCCGCCGTGCTTCTTTTTTATGAACGCTCCGGTTTTACGGCCGCTGTTTTACAAACTTACGGAAAACTCTGCCGAAGTAACTGCTCATTTTCCACAACACTGCGAGGGACATTTGCATCGAGAGCATGGACTACTTTACCAATTGCGGGACGTCACCACTCTAAACATTTGTCTTGCTTTCTTAGCGCGGCTAGTTAGACGCATTATATTTTGTTTAGTAAATAACGCTACTTCGAAGGCATTATTGAACTTAGACTATTATGTGCGTGATTACCGAGGCTATTAAAATAAGCTTAAGTTTTGCCAGACCACAAAAGAAAGAGGATGTTTTTAACGCATTGAACGCATTGTTCAAGGTCACGGTTGTCAAAACACTGCAAGGTCATTCAAGTGGTGGAACCAGTGGGTGGTACTACTAGCACACATTGTAGACCAACTAATTGGCATAGAATGTTCGTAGTGGTATCAAACGGTTCAACGCATCACGGAGCATAAGATTACTCGTCGAATGAGAGCGTAGCTTATTATAGGGATTCGCACCGACGACCTTTGGTTCTCCAAACCGTGACTTCTTGAAACTTGAAACGTCAATTGCGGCCAAACTAATTAACGTGGGACATTCGAAGGGGTGTCAAACGATTTGTCTTCTTGCGCTGTATACGCTTGCATAAAAAAGTAGATATCCGGATATAAGGAAAAGTTTGTACCCGATATAGCGAAGATGGCTAATGACGCAATATTCGTTCGATGTTGCTAACACTCGATACACATACGCTGCCCAGCGTTTTGCTATTTTTTCGTCGTTTCCTTGCACAGATGAAAGAACAGTTGGACGTCGCTTGCAACTGCTTTCGTTCTTCATTTCTCTTCCCACTGTTTAAATCTGACACGGGGAAAGAAAGATTATCGTGTGCTGCTGCTAAGACGGCATTGCAGCAACGCTTGTTCACTGCTGAGAGAATTATTGCGCAGTCAACGGAGAACGCGAATTGTTGATGTTATGTCGCTCACACCAGAAAGGCCTCCATGGTGGGGCTGATCGAGTTCCTCAGGGTTCTGCTGTGAAATGTACACCGCCTGTATCACGCGATGTTGATGTTTTCGAAAAAACTGAGCATGCAGCTATCTGCTGCCACTATGCATTGCATTGTTTCCTTTCGGTGTTTTTATTACTGCTTCAAGCACTTTTTAGTGAGCTCTAAATAAGGTGCATTAACCTGACACCTGCACTCGGTCGACCATATCCCAAGCAGAACAGGTAATCAACCCATTATTGGAAACGTGTTGCAAAAGCCGGTCTTACAAAGAACCAGAGTGAAACCATCCATTTGCATTTTGGTGCCGATTATCTGTTCTGCTTGGGATAACACCGGGTAGGACACTAGGAAGTGTTCCCCAAGGATGTTAGCTTACTACCTGCAGCCGGTAGGACAGCGAAATTTTATTTTTTACTTTACAAAGCGACTAAAGCAGTGATTCGCTATGAAGATATTGTACATATTTGTTATTTCATGCATTCTCTTGTTATTGTTTTACTGCTGTCTGTCATCGCCGTGCCAAGCCGCTACGGGAGATGGGAGCTTTGTCAAGCCGCGTGCGCGGCTTTTTTTTCCTTTCTCCTCAGCCATTGTACATGACTGAAATAAATGCACTGAACTGAACTGAAGGTACGCCATGGTAGACAGCTAAGGATAATTTCGACAACCGGGGGTTCATTGAAATGCCCTGACATCGCACAGTACACGGTCCTTTAGCATTTCGCCTATAGATCGAAATGCGACCGCCGCGGCCGGGATCGAACGCGCCACTTACAGCGGAATGGAGAGAATTATGGATACCCCCGAATAAGTTTTAGCGACAAAGAGTGAACAATCATAAAATGTGGTGGTAGTGGCTGTCCACCATGTGAACAAAATTCAGCCATAACATTTAGGATTTTGCTGCGTGCATAAGACGTCGATCATACCCCTTTCCTGTTTTCCCCCCTTGCCTTTTACCTTCTTAGCTCCTTAGTGTTGCCTCACTTAACTTGGATACAACTCAAGAACAATGCGGCATTTCCCCGTTAAAGGATCCCCTTCCAGCCAATGGCGTCGGCCGATTCTCAGGAACCTGGTAGGGTGAGAATGCAGGGTGTGGCAGATTAAAGGAAACAGTTCCCTCCCTCCATGGTCGGAGATAGTGCCCTCTGTACATTGTCTCGCCCCTCCCTGCATTGCCAGGCTAGCAGGGCCATCTGAATCGGCCGACGCCATTAGCTGGAAGGGGGTTCCCTTTGAGTAGGGAAAAGCCGCTTCATTCTTGAGTTGTACCCGACTACAGCCATGTAAGCTTTAATCAAAACAGGCAGTTTTTATGTCTCCACTTTCTCCTTTATGTTTTACTGAAATAAGACGCAGAAAATTGGGATGTAACGAATTATGTAGCACGTTGTTGAGCGCTGGCTGCTACCGGTTCTAAAATGGATAAGGATGGAATGATAAAATTCACAGAGATACCTAAATCCGTTGCATTTTGGCAGTGTGATAGCCTTAACGACTGCTCATGCCTTTACCGGATGTGACATCACTTCCCGGTCTGATGACGCCATTTTCCTCCAGCCACGTCACTACTCTCCAGCCAATGGGCGAATTATCCCCAGCAGCACAGCTAATCGGCCCAATATGGGAAATGTATTGGCAAATGTCGGTTCTGTAAAGGAGCAGAGCGAAGTCAGTCATTTTGCAATAATTGGCCAATTATTTGTGCTGCTTGGGATATGACCGACGACGGAGTTTGGTCCTACGAGACTCTAATTGCTATTGCAAATAAAAGTGAAAGCAAGGGTTTCGAAAATCGGAACCATGAGCTTCTCAACTGAGTCAAGGTAATTTGGTGCTCTGAGCGTTGGCAAGTAAACATCTAAAGTTAGGTTCATTTATTTCAGGTTCCAATGTCACTGGAATCCTACGCACAGAGATCAGTTGCTGCTGTATACAAGCATCACTCACTGTCGATTGCCAACAAGGGGCGATGCTGGACTCAGTTTTTTTTTATCCTACAATTACGGAACTAAGAATCAAAATCCGGCAGGCACCTACGGCCAGGTTTTGGGGATTACCAGATTGTGGCGGCCACTAAAACCGGAGCAGCGAATTGTGGGCGCCACCTTGAAACATTCTTGGCCACATCAACGTTTCGCACAGCTAACGGTAAGTGGCGGGACAGTCCACTGAGCTCTAAGTGTTAACCAAATCAGATCACCCATTTTATGCCCTAATGCTTTATGAGAAATTTCGCGACAGGTATTACCTACGCTGCCCGTCTGACCTCTTGCATAACTGAGCGACCGGACGAAGAGCACGCAGAAATGCCGGCGTGTGTCTCTGCGTGGACCTCTAATGAAGCCTCCGGCGCCGACCACGACTACCACCCCCGCGACGAAAGGCGAGAGGGAAATTCTGCATCCGCTTAGGTGGAGAGGCGGGCACAAAGACGCCCCCAAGCGAGGGGTCGAATGCGGAGAGAGAGAAAACGGCTGAAAAAAGCGAGAGCGTGTTGTCGGATAACCCAACGCAGCGCGCAAAGTGAGGTGAAAGGTGTATAATGCAAGCAATGTAAAAGCATAAAAATATCATTAGTGAGTCGTGAAGCCAGCTGAAGTAAAGCGAAGTATAAATGGAGGAAATGTAAAGCGAAATATTATTAGTGAGTCACAGAGGCGAGCCAAAGTAAAGCGAAGTTAATTTGCACAACTCTCAGGCATTGTGATGTGGCAAGAAGCATCAAATAGAAAAGCGCCATACTAAGAGCGCATTCTGCTGATGCAGTTCATCGCATTAGACCATCCCAGCGTTTGCCAATTTGTTTTTGTCCTTGAGCGGAATCTGGCGGCCATATTGCTTAAGATTAGCTCATCGCTACCTGTGGACACTTCACGCTTAACTCAGTTTTCTTCAGGCTGCACACGTAACTGATGCGGTACCCGCATCCCTGCGTTCCTGGGGCGCCTTTGCCGTCATCCCGACTGGCCAAGAGCGGCAAACAAGAAGGCCGCTTGGTGCCCGGAGCCCTTGGACGATGAAGTGCAGTCATGATTGATACGTTCGTACCGTACTCTGCGGTCCGGCTGCCGAGCTGCTGCCCGCATCGGCGAGAGGGCCATTTGGCAAATTGCTTTCGCCGACCGCTCGAGCAGAAACAACAGAATGACCACCGACGAGGAGGCACAAAGACATTCGCCGGAGAAGCAAATGCAAGCGGGCCCACGGTGCGATGCTGCGCTCGGAGCAGAAAAGAAATGAAAAAAGATGAAGGAGGACCCAAACGAGAAAGAGCGCTGGGTGGCCACGAATTCATGGCTACGGCCTGATGAATATGTCTTCGCGAGTTGCGCGGGGGAGAGGGTTGGAGAGGGGGAAACTACGGCGAACATTTGCTGGGCCCGCATAAACTTCGCCCGGTCGGTGTCCCGGTAAAAGGCGAGCTTGGTCCTTGCCCTGGTGTTATGCAAGATGGAAGTGGGATCGAGAAAAAAAGAAACAAATTTGCAGAGACAAGAGCGAAAGGCTCAATGCAAGCTCAGTAGAAATGCATACCAGCTGACTGCATATGGAAACCCGTGTATTCCGTCGAGGCTATCTACTTCTTCGTCTACTACGTAGTAGTCAATATTTCTTTTCTTCGAAGGTTACCTACATAGTATCGATAATACATGCTCAGCTCTGTGCGGTCATGCCTGTTGTGTACGCTATGCGTGGCCATGTTTTGGTGTTCAAGTTTTTAAAAACATGGCAGCTGTTTATTGTTATAAAGGTAAACTCGGACCGCGAAGCTTATTAAGGCGAGCTTTGCAGTGCGGGTGCAAGAGTGATTTGCCATACAAGCCCGGCAATAAATTTTTGCATTGAAAATTATACTTTTTGCATCGCGCAGAGAAAAACGAGGAGAAAATGTCTCGGGTAAGCCGCTGGATTTTTCGCACTGAAATTTCTCACAGAGGCGTCGTTTGGTGGTATTTTTTTTTTACACAACGTTTGGGTCGGGTAATTGCCTGCATCGGCGAACGTTTCCACTGTATACGGCGATTCCGGTCTAGGAGAGACAGTTTCGTAGAAGCTGTACTGGCAGCGCCATCTCTTGCCGCTGAAACGTTGCAGAACGCTCTTCATTTCGCGTCTCGCGTTCGTTTGCTTTTGTGTTTCTACTGCGCCAATTCTGTCCCTCAAAACCAATGCTCAATTTTTAATGTAGAACTGCGCAGAGGCTTTCCTCGTCGTCCGCATGGCCCAACCCTTACAAAAAAAAGTTTTTGACAGTGTATAGTGTGTCTATAGACTTCTGTCTATAAAGCCTATAGACTGTGTATAGACAAATCCTAGAGAAAAGTCTATGGGAAATACAAATGCCATAGACAGTCTATAGACAATCTCTAGATTTATGGGCATACAGTTTTAGTAGACTTTTGCCTATAGGCAGTCTATAGACTACGAATAGACAAAAATCAATATCCATGGGAAGTCAATAGAGTCAATAAGAAGTCTATAGACTGTCTATAGACCATTTTTATGAGGGAAATCAGCATGGGATTAGTGTCCATCGAAATTCCTGCTCCTAAACTGAGTCGCTCGGCCGGGGGCGAATTCCTAAATGTATCGATTTAGGAATTCAGCCTTCAAATCGCAGCGGAGATGCCCTGGAAGCTCACGGACAAGAGGGGCTCGCCTACTCAATCCACAAATCAGAGATCCTTGCGATCCGCCCACGACCACATGGTTACCCCTTCGACATCGCTGTCGACGGCCAACTCACCCCTTCGGTACACTGCCTATGTTTGGCCGACCTCGCGACGCCGACGCGAACGCTGATCACACCATACACTTCTTTAAGAAGCATAAGAATTGCGAGGACACTTTGGTAGCTAAGTTGTTGAGAGGCGAAAGCCGAGGACACTATGCCGTGACGACTTCCGGTGTATGCAACGTCACACTATTCCAGTGGCTACATTGATACCCAAATCATAGATCTTTCGGGGATCTTAAGTGTTATTACGCTTAATTACACATTTTTTCATCTAATTTGACACAAATCCGACGTTATTCCGACCATTCTGTGACAATTTTCACTACGCCGTGACGACTTCCGGTGGATGTGACGTCACACAGTTCCCGTGGCTTTATCGACATCCGCGCTATTTAGACCCAATTTTGACATTTTTTCCTATAATTAATTAACTAATAAACCTAAAGTCATGAAACTTGGCTTTTAGGTTAATTTTTTTCCTCCTCTATCCGAAGCAACCATCGGTTTTCTTAGTTCCCGAGTTAAACGCGTGTGACACGCTTTGTTAACGGACGGACGACAGTATGAGCCATTAAAGGCATTCGCCTTAAAACACAGGTCGCGCCTATCTCGTAAGACGCCTGGAGCAACTACGGCCGGGGGAACAGGAGACCCCGCGCCTGGTGTCGTCAGCCACTCGTCGTCAGCCGCCTAGCATACCACCTCCCCTACCGCACTTTTTCAAATTCAAATTCAAAACTTTATTTCCAACGACTCGTTGGGGGTCATGAGGCAAAAAAGCTGCCATTGGCAGCTTGAGGGTGCCTGATGCCCGTACAAGGCAGCAGCATATAGCCAACACAAAATCTGAACACTTTCACATAAATTGACTCATCGAAACACATTCCAAACACATCAAAACACAGCACAAGAAAGTATACAGTACGAAAAACATAAAGGCAATGAAAATACATTGAATACGATTAGCTGCACAAAAACTGGGATGAGAAAAAAATTTCACGTGTCTGTTTTCTATTACATGCGCTTAAGTCAAAATTTGCTGACAGTAATTTGTTAAGCAAGCACGGCAAGTTGTGCGTGAGCGACCGTAGCATATAATTTGTACGTTTGCGTGGTATCAGCCATGTCTCAGATCCACGGGTGCGACAATCACTTTTCTGTTTCTGCAAATGCGGAAGAAATTTTATGAGGCTCTTAAACTTTTCATCGGAAAATAAGTATGAGTACAGTAGACGGAACTCGTAAATTTTTTCGACGCTTATTATGTTATACCGTGTGAACAATGGTGCAGATGAATGTAAATAGGACACATTTGCAATCCAACGAAGTGCTTTCTTTTGAAGAAGGAGCAGTGTTTGAATATTTGTTTGTGTGGTTGTGGCCCAAACCAGTGTACAGTAATTTATGTGCGAGGAATACAGTGCATGATAAATTTGAAGTTCTGCTCTATCTGGAAGAAAATGACGGCACCGTGCTAGTGCGCCGACTGACGTAGATAGTGTCCTTGATAATGATTGAATGTGATGATTCCACGACATGTCAGCAGCAAAGGTCACGCCAAGAATTTTATGTTTCTTAACAATTTCTATGGGTGCACCCCCAAGGACCAACCTTTCTTCTATCTGTGCTTGCTTCCCTCTAGCCATGAATAATATGGCCTTAGATTTATTGCCATTTATTTTTAAACAGTTCTTACTTGACCAATCCCAAATTATTGCAAGCTCTTTTTTGGCTTCTATTAATAGTTCGTCTACATTTTTACCGGTGAAAAAGATGCTCGTGTCATCTGCGTAGAGCACGTATATTGCATTGCTTTCCTTTTGCACGATATCGCTAACATAGATGTTGAAAAGAAACGGCCCTAAAATACTTCCTTGTGGCACGCCGGAAGTTAGTAATCTGTGTGATGAGTCACATTCAGCGATAGAGACGCGCTGCTGACGATTCAAAAGAAAGGATTTAAGTAAAGCGAAACCAACTCCTCGGACACCATAACTGAACAGTTTGTCTAGTAATATTTCGTGGTTTAGGCGATCAAATGCTTTCCTATAGTCAATGACTTTCACATTCAAGCACATAGAAAAGCCCAGAAGCATCCTCCAGAAGGTGGTGCACCATTCAGTTTCCTCAAAAACCAGTTTTATATAGTTTTATACAGTTTAATATAGTTATAGTTTTAATTCCAAGTTACGTTGCTGTTCTGCACTCGCCGCTGTTCCTATGATACCGTCGAGAAATTTCCGTGTTTCGTGTCCTATCTTCAAAGAGTTGCTTCGACTTAGCTGCGACGTGAACTAGAAATTAGTCGTAATGGCAACAACAGCCACAATTACAATTAAACAATTCGGCTCTATTCTAAGCTCCATGGTTATGGCTAAACGGTATTAATATTCTTCTGTTCTGTCAGAAGCATAAACAAAAAGTATGCGCCATTTTCGCCAAACTTCTCATCCCTCTATATCTAGCGGTTCTTCTCGAAGATAAAGTTACAAAACCCCTCCTTGCAGTCTACAGCAAAAAATAAAGTGACCCTGACGCCACGTTAATCTTTTCACTAGAGTCAGCAATCAATTAGCGGCGGCGATTAGGTCGCATAAAAAATTAGCCCTGTTAAGTCAGCCGCTCAGCGGGAGCCGAAACTATTAGAATAATGCGGTTTATCGAAAGAAACTACTACAAGACAGCAAGGAAGGGTGCTTAGGGAAGAAATAAAAAATATAACGCTAGTCAAATTACACCAGAAACAAAATAAAAACGCGAGAGCGTAATCTGGGTCGGAAGAAAAAGAGACGAGAGCGCGTCATCATCGCAGTGGGAAAGCCAATCGCTAAGTGGTCCCCTCAGAAGCCGAGCTGTCTTCTCTGAGAGCCGGACTTTTTTTTTCGGAGGAGAGCACTCTGGGTCTTGCACAAAAGGCGGGCTCCAGATACGCCTCCCTAGGCCAACTCCATAGATTCCTTTCTTTTTTCCACTTATCTTTACCATTCGTGGCCACAATAATTATTCCTGGGGGCTGCGTTACTCCATCAGAGCTGCGGAAGCACGACGTCTTGTCCGGGTCTTTCCGTCCCGGACTCCGGGGTTCTTTGGGTAAAGGGAAGTTGGGAGGAGGTGGAGGGGAGAGGGGGTCGTTGGATCGCTCAGCGGGCATCAATCTTTCAGGTTCAGCCTCGTCTGCTGCCGTTGAGAGAGATTCCCTTTGGCGAAGGAGTATGGCCTTCTTAGTGACGGTCATTAACAGCCTCGGGTTTCTGCACCGAAAGTAAACTACTGTTTACTCCTCTGATTGCGGTTTCACTTATCTAATGTCTCTCTTACTACTCGGCAGGATTTTTTTTCCTTTCGGGTAGCAACGCTTCGCTGATCACGTAAAGAAAAGGCCTTCTATTCTCGGTCTCCTCTCCAAATGTTGCCTTTTTATTTTCTGTTCGACGTTAAGAATTCCCGCGCTATAGCCCATGCAACCGCGGCTTAAGCTCCGGCTAATGGTCTCGGTTTCTATGCTTAAGGAGGCGATTTGAACTCTTCTTTTATGATGCTTAGTGTGGAGAGAACCAAAAAGAAAGTAAATTCGGTAAGCTTAGACTAAGTTATGCTCCTCCTTCAGAAGTAGGCGAACCGGCAGTATGCGAACCGTGTATGGACGAAATGCGCTGGTTAGCTGTTCTTCTGGTATTTCGAGTAGATCACGTTTTGTTGTTGGCGATAGAGGAATGGCTTGCGCGTGCCGACGTCACACTCGTCGCTTCGGTGGCTAGACGACGGCTGTCGCGGCGCCATCTTTTTGGGGCCATCTCTCGGCCTCGACGCCGGTCACTGATAGATTTTCGTCAAATAGGGCTTGTAAAGCTTCCGCCTCAAAATTAGGAAGCCCTCCATTATGCCCCGATTGCGTAGTGCCCAACAGAAAAAAGCGATCACGCCCCAAATACGACAAAAAATTCTGTCGTTTTGTCATAACCAAAGATTTTTGTCTAGTAATGTAGTATATTTCTGTAACGTTGTGTTTTAACGCGACCGCGTTAATATAACCATGTCGCAGAAAATCCGGCGTCGCCACCGACGTCGACGTCGTTGGCCATGAGAAAAAAAATAACCTAGTGGCAGGTGGGCCAGATAGACCACGTGACCTTGTGACGTCATCACAACCTACCCACCGCATTGTGAGCAAACTGCCCACCGTGGCAGGCGTCGGTTCATAACTGAAAATATGTTTTTGAGTAAAGGAAATGGCGCAGTATTTCCCATATCGGTGGACAACTAAACTTTGCCGTAAGGGAAGAGGTACAGAAGGGAGTGAGAGAAGGAAGGAAGAAGGAGGTACCGTAGTGGAGGGCTCCGGAATAATTTCGGTTAGGGTAATGATTGCTCGCGAGAGGTTGCTCGGGAAGAGCAGCCTGGGTGTCTCAAGCTCCACCGATGGCATCACCTGCCATCTCAATGCAGTGGCGCATCGCTTATCCGCTGCACCACTGCGCCAGGAGTGGTACGAGGACTGCAAGTGATCTATGAATGTAAATTAGAGAATGGCTAATTGTGCATACATTTGCATTGACCTTTTATTAGTTATCACGTCGCACTAATAAGGCGGAGCTTTTGTGTCCCCTCCTGTTTCTTCTCTGGTTTTGTGGCTATATACTACAAGGGACAGCGCAATACTCTATAACGATTTGTTGTTACTTCAAAACTATTGGGTTAATTTGGGGGGGTTTAAAGCCCGAAAGCAACTCAGGCTATGAGGGACGCCGTAGTGAAGGGCTCCAAAAATTTTGCACACCTCATGTTCTTTAACGTGAACTGTGTATCTGTTGCCACTAGAAGCTCGTAGCCCAAAAATACGAAAAACGAAACTGTTGTGACGACAGAAAATGCTGCGTTGCGTTTTTCGAAGGGGTGTTATTGCGTTGCGTTCACTTAGCTAAAGCTCACTGAACTCGAGGCTATGCACACCGGTGACGCTTATTAAGCTTTGAGTCAGCGTTCGACAGCATGGAGAAGCAGATGCTCCCTAAAGCTTTCCTTAGGGAGAGAAGGCCCTACGAAGGCTTAGTTAGTTCACCTTTGGAGATACCGAGGAGACAGCCGAGCCTGTTTTCTTCCCCCCCCCCCCCCCCTTTTTTTTGCTCTCTCGGGTAAGGCACGTGTCGCATCAATCCACGCTTTATTCCGACGAGCCTCCGCACTCCCTGATGCGGGCAGGAAATGAAGATCTCTTTTCTTTCGTCGTTACCAACCGCCCGTGCGCCCGAACGCCTTCGAAAGCTCGCGTGGCCATTGCCGCGGTACAGGTTATTTTTAATCTGGGCGCCGACGTTTGCGCTGCATTGGCGTATGCAAACTACGGCCCTAATGCACAGTCATCACAAGGAGCACTTCTTTCCTTCGTTATTATGCGGCGCCCGGAGATTTTAATGATGCCGACACGTGGCGATCTCGATTGCAGGTCTTGCCATTTTGGATGCGACGCCTGAGTGCCAGGGGCAATCTGGGGGATGAGAATGTCGGTGAATGCAAAGGTTTGGGATCGACGAGGACCTCTTTCAGCGTTTTTCTGGAAATACCTCACTGGGCGAACGGAGGAGTCGAACGTTTAATGCAGAATGCATTTAAGGGATGCTTCAAGAGGATTCCTGTCCAGAGCTTTTGAGGGCAAAAATTATTAAATTTATTTGTATTTTGAGTTTTCATAAATAAAGGGAAGAAATGCATATCAGGGGTTGTTCGTTGTTGTTTCCGTAAACTTCTTTGTAATAACTGCAGTATAAAGGGGTAATTTACAAGTTTCTGCTTACACTTAAAAGGCTTTGATGTGAGCCGGGATAACCATGTGTTAGTGATCCACTTTTTGCAAGGAGAAAATTTTGAAGTACACGCCTTGAGACCTGGAATAAATGCCTTAAGGTGGTTGCAATGAATATCTTAGTAAACTTTTAGCTCATCCGTATTTAAAGGTGTGATTTGAATGTAGCGGATTACCTTTGAATTACTTCGACGAGATAGGTCACACGATGCTGGAATAGAAAAAATTCTAATTTCTATCCTTTTTAGACGATGACTTATTCATCATTGCCATCATCTTCGCTCTATCATGATCATTATAATTGGTGGCGGCTCGCCTGAACGAAGTGCATTAAAAAAAAAACTGGTTGTTGAAGAAAGGAAATGACGCAGTGACTGTCTCAGTTCTCGGTGATTGGTCATCTGGAAATGAAAGGTGCACTAATGTCTCACTAGTACTAGATGGACACTTAAATAGCGTCGTCAGGGAAAGGAGGAAGGTGGGATTGAAAGAAGAAAGAGAGAAAGAGGTGCCGTAGTGAAGGGTTCCTGAATAATTTCTACACCTGGGGATCTTTAACGTGCGCTGATGTCGCACATCAAATGAGTGCCATTTTCGCTTCGCTTCCATCGAAACGCGGCCGCAGCGGTAGCGTTCGAACCCTGGCACGCAAGCTGAGTGGCCGAGAGCCCGAACTACTGAGCCAGTGAACGTATTTCGTAATAGGTCTGGGTTAGGTTGCGGCATGTATGTTCCTTAGACCACCACCGTGTTTCTTAGACCGCCGTCATCGTCGCTTCGGCGGACCCGGTTGCTGAGACACAAGTCTTTTGTTTAAATCTTTAACTTCACATCTTTCAACTCTTCTCCGTGTCCACGGGGAATTGAGACAGTTACTATGCCAAAATCACTGATAAGGCAACAGCGGAAGGAAAGCGTCCAAATACGACGCAGTACAGAAATACTTTGCTTCGGCACCGAGTTCATTTAAACAAGTTCGCGAAACTGACGACTTGTCGACTCCTTGCGGCCATAGTTTAGTGGACTGAATTCATGGCATCACATTTTATGCCTGGCATGGTGAGTATTAAATCAAACGCAGCTCATAGAGACATTCTGTATTTTCGGAAGGCGTTGACTGACCTTGGTCAAAACCGAACGTAAGATGCATGCGCGAACCTGCAAGGTACGGTCGATCACCTTCCAAGCTGGGCAAAATAGATGTCAAGATCCTCAAATATGAGCTTTATATGCAGGCTGCTCGCGCGAATGACGCCAGGATCTAGGTATTCAGGCCAACAAGGCAGGAGTCATCCGTAAAATACCGAGAATCAAATCTGCGAACTAAGCAAAACCATACATCGGGTAATGGTTAAGTGTTAGCTTCATATGCGTGAAAAAAAGAGCGACGTCGCGAGGTGGCGTGGAGAGGACTGCAGTAGTTCCCCCTGCGGCTTAACGGGGAATATTCATGCCAACGACGGCGACTGGCTAGATGGACGACGTCCACCTGATACGTGCTTTCATTCATTCAGTGCCTGCACGCTGCGGCTTAATAAACGCTCCTGTAATCTGTCACTTCGATCTGGTTTTATGTGGGGAAACTATGCCAGAATATTAGCGCCACGAGTGATTCTGCACCCGACGGGCAGTCGAGGGTCGATCCGAAACTTGCTTCTTTATATATATATATATATATATATATATATATATATATATATATATATATATATATATATATATATATATATATATATATATATATATATATATATAGTTCCTCTGCAGGACTAAATGATGTCGCAAAGTACAAGAGTTCGCGGTGGCAAAGACAATTATGAAGCATTTCGGATACAACTCGTTACAATAAATGATTGCAAAGTATTAAACAACACTATGTAAACGATTTGGGCTTGAAAAAGTGCAACACACTCGAAGAAAACGAGCTCAGTAACCTAATAACTTATGCGGGAAATAGTAAACCTGCTGGCTCGCTAGATAAACAAATACTGAGCGCGTACTCTATAGTTCAGTAATGAACTTAGTAAGAAGCCATTCAGCGAGCTATTTAAGAGAATATTGAATACGCAAATAAAAACCTAACTAAATAATTGACTGGCCAACTAACGCAAGAACTCGATAACTCTCTCAACTGCAAATTCAACTCTAGTTCTTCTTACATTGGCAAGCGTTCTTCACGCTTTTTGAAGAAGCCGCGCATTAAACCGGAACCCGCGATCCTCTATTTTACTGCTGTCGTCATGGCTCGCAGAATCGCGCTGCACACGTTATGCTAATTAGTCGGCTGATGCTATGCAGCGTCCTGCATGCTGAACGCAACTGCACAACCTGAGTTCATGTCGCGGAGGGAGGGAGGCGTCGGGAACCCGCTATTTTCTGTCCTGTCCGCTCCTCGCTGCTTCTTCTCCTGACTCTTTCTTCTTTTTTTTTTGCTTTCCTCGCCGTTATGGTTAGGGATATCCGCCTGTTTCGCCCCAGTTTTCGCTCAGTGCGACCCGCCAAGGCAGCTCGTTCGCCTCGCGCGGCCTTAATCGATAAAACCGGCTGTTCGTAAGTGGCGGCAGCCGGCGAGCCACGCCTGGGGGCGCTGGCGTCGCTTCTAGCCCAGTGGTTCAAACACATATAGAAGCACTCGAGAACAAGCGATGATGACGCATGTCCTTGAGACAATTAATTTCGATGCCGGCGAAGGACGCCGGCTGCGCTCGACTTGTCCCTGCTGTTGCTTCCTCGTTTGTTTCTTGCTTTTTTTCGTTTATTTCCGTTTGGGGAAGTTTTGAGGAAACATTTCCGGTTCGGTGGGCTAAAATCTCTCTTATCGAGCTTCGTGTGATCTGTGCAAGAAAGAAAACGGGGCAGAGCCCGAAATGTATGCATCGTTTTTCAATAAATTACACTTGAATGCGATTGCACTTGAAGAATTTGGATAAGAGAGACTGGCAATTGAATTCCATTTCAATTTTGTTCCTGTGATGCCAGCTAAAATTTCGTCTTGTGTAAATTCCGAGTAAAGGTAAAACTTTTTCATGACAATACGTGCATGCAGACAGATTTGCTGCCTGATTAATTCTTTAATTCATTTGGTTTTATTGATACGAATCCATATGATCATTTATTTTATCTGAGCAGACTTTATTCAGTTAGCAGATGCTGGAGGACATCATCATGTCTGTTCAGATACGGTAGCGAAGAAGACCAATATTTTTTCGGGAATTCTGGCTTTCCCTTGAGACCCTTCCAAACAGCAAAAGCTACTCCAGCCGTCGCCTGTTGTACAAAAACTCGGACTACGTCAAAAACATTAGGTGGTACCGACTGAGGCTCACGTGACCAATAACGATGGGTAAAGTTAGTGTTATTATATGCACACATTTAGTAAACCAGACTCGCGCATAAATGATGAATCTGTATGGAGGGGTTGTTCGGGTCTCCCCTGTTTTGTTGCCCCGTGTTTGCTCTGCTCTTCAGTGCATACAGGCAGAGAAAATGGAGTGAAGTGATTCTAATTTCCACGGTTACCACCATGTTCCGAGTGGCGCTGAGCACTTAAATTGCCGCGGGAATTTTGAGTGTTTGCTACATCTACTGACATGCTATGACCGTCGGAAATCCTTGGTCTGAGAGGAAGAAAAATTTTATAAGTCCGATTTTCCCACGAGGAGAAAGAATCGGTCATTATAATCACTATTGTCGCACAGTGTCTCTCGGGACGCTCTAGTTATTCCTAAATTACTAGTTTAAAATATTCCCTTTCAGTTGCGCGTTGCACGATACTGGCTGTCAATAGATGGCGCTAGTTGCGGACGTCTAGGAAAGTTGAGCACGGCAAAAAAGATTTGATGATTTTGATTTTAATAATGCAAGCGTTGCTTAGCAACGGTTACCATGGTAACTTGTCTGCCCGGCTCGATTGATAAACAAACGGCGTTTTTCCCCCATAATTTGCCCCCCCCCCCCCAAAAAAAAAAAAAAAGCCGCGCACCACCACGGTAGCGCTCGTACCCACTGGAACCCATCGGCACCCGACGGCACAGGAAATAGAACCGTCCACCTCCATATCATCATCATCATCATCACCCTGACTGCGCCCACTGCAGAGCAAAGGCCTCTCCCATGTCTCTCCAATCAACCATGTCCTTTGCCAGTTGCGGCTACCCTATCCCCGGGAACTTCTTAATCTCATCCTGCCACATAACTTTCTGCCGCCCCCTGCTGCACATGCCTTCTCTTGGAATCCACTCCGTTACCCTTAAGAACCAGCGGTTGTCTTGCCTTTGCATTGCATGCCCGGCCCAAGCCCACTTCTTCCTCTTGATTTCGACTAGAATGTCATTAACACGCGTTTGTTCCCTCCATCGACTTCCGGCCTCTTAACGTTCATTTCTCTTTCCGTAGCTCGCTGATAGAGAGAAAAGAATTTTAATGAGAGGAGAAGGGGAAGAGGTCGGCCGGTGGTAACATGGCCCTGGCCTGCTACTCCACACTGGGGAAAGGAAAGGGGAGGAAACGGAAAGTGCGAATGAAGGTTGATGATGGAATAGTACAGTGAGTTTCATGGGTGATGACCACACACACACACACACTGGCTGACACTCGCATTGCGGTGAGTAGACGCACGTAGAGTTCATGTCTTCTTTGAAACGAATTCAAGCGCACAACAACACGCACACAAGAGAGGAAAGACACAGGACAGTGTCTTTCCTCTCTTGTGTGCGTGTTGTTGTGCTCTTGAATTCGTTTCAAAATAAGCTATGCACCATCTAGCCCAAACAGAAGTTTTGTTAAATTCATGTCTTCAACACACACACCGGCGCATGTCACTAACACATACTGGAGTAGGGGCTCCATGCAAACACCGATGGAAACCATGTAAACTGAGTAATCCAGGTAGGTAGTGCACAGGCGGTCACATACGGGTATCCAGGCCTGTTTCAAACAAAAATTAGAGCACTGCCTTTGTCACGCACCACCAATCAGAACGTTTCGCCCTGGCGCCTAGAAGAGTTCGCTGCGTAGTCCATATTCGGGGCGGACAACTCGAACAGCAAGGCCACTGCAGTTGGGCGTATATTAAACTGCTACGACAGGAATTCGCACTGACATTTCAAGAAACACTGGAAATGGTCTCTAAAACATGACATCTTTGAAGACGTTGGTCGGAGTTTTTGGAATTTCTGCTGGAGGTTGGCAACCTGAGAAATGTCTAAGTTCGCATTCTCAATCGATGCTTGAGAGCGGTGCACCCACCCCAACGCAGCGTCATCGATTTCGACTACGCGCAAGGCCTAAAACTAGGTCCCCTGCTTCTCCGTTACGCGTGGACCTCCCTACGCTCTGGCGATGTCTAATTCTTGCAACCTAAATGGCGGGGTCAGGGCCCGTGCCCGGTGAATGCAGTTTCTTTGTAACAGTTTCAGCGATCCTAATGACCCTGCCTGCATCCTATTAGGGAGCACTCTCGTTAGGTTCAGTCTAGCGGCTGGAGATGTTTTTCGCATCGAGGCGGTCGAAAGCGGGGAATTTAGTTGGGGTGGGGATCGAATGAGGTAGAGGCGAGTATTTCTGGACAGTGTCTCGGAACTGAGCGCATTCGGAGGTCGGAGTGTGGATACTTGCAATGTGTGTGCCTGCGTTTTCTGCAACACCAAACCGCTTCTAATTTGGAGGAGATGGGGTAGCTAGGTTACATAAAAGTACTATAGTTGGTTTGCAATTCGATTGTTGGCAGAAATGTGTGGTGCTTTCTGACGGACGAACGAGAATTTTCGATCCTTTGTGAAAATTACATTGTGGCCTCGTATTGCATTTGCACGAGCCGGAAGCTGTGAAGAAACGAAGAAACGATTCTAATTCATTTCGCCAGATGCTTGCGACGGGGCCCCACTAGAAATCATGAATACGACATTAAATGTGACCCCGATTACTCCCTTGGTGTCTTGTAATCATTAATCTGCATTATCCCAGAAAGTTGGCGTGGGTAGGTCTCCCCAAAACAGCAGCTTCACTCTCTCGTCCCCCCCCCCCCCCCACCCCCTTCCTATTGGGGTAAACCGCACGGGCATATACATGGTTTGCAATCTGACACTGTTTGAACCTAGTTCGGAAGTTCGCTTATTGTCTCGCCACTTACAACGCTAAGTTGAACTGCTTAGGGCTGATCAAAGCATGGACGTGGTAGACCGAACTGAAAATCTCTTCGCGCGCCATTAATAGCGGGGTGAGCAGCCGATAGATGGCACCTTCATCCACTAACCTCCAAAAACTTACCGCTGAATATGATTCCATTTAACTTCTATATTCATTCACTGCAGGGACGGTGCATCTAGGAATCTATGTGCCCTTAAAACGTACGCGGACCGAAGATGACATCTCAGATGACGTTTCGGATACATCGCAGTTCCTGTCATCGCCACTGCCGTGCCTTTTGAGACGGGGCCCGTTCTCCAGAAACGTAAGCGTCGGTAGCTATGGCTTAGTGCAGGAAAATATATGTTGCCAGGCTACTTCTTCCGCCACCTGCATAGCGGCTGTGGAACAGCAGTTCCCGCGTTTCGTTCCAGTTGACTTTTATCTAGACTCAAGTGGAGGCAAAAACTAGGCAGGAAAATGCAATGGCCGCGTGCACAAGCGTTCCTCTACCCATGCATCACATCATCACATCACATCACTTTATTTTCCTTAAAGACTCTTTTCCAGGGTGTTACATAAGGGGTGGGGTTTAAAAAGTGCAGGAATCAACAGTGCTTGAAAATGATGATAAACATGTTATGGCAGCAATCGGCCAGGTAATCGGCCCAATATTGGAAATGAATGGTTTCACTCTGGTCCTTTGTAGGGCCAGCCTTTGCCAATGAATTTCCAATATTAAGGCGAAAGCCTTTAATGGCTCATGCTCGCGGTGTCCGCCCGTGCGCTGGAATCGTGCTGTGTGGCCTCTCCTCCGCGTAGCGTCGCAACCTCCTCCCCTCCTTAGCAACCGGCGCGCCGGTGGGGGACGCAGATGTGCATAGCAACCGTGACGTCACACAGGAGTGGCAGAACGAGCCCGCGCGCGTCGGCGGTGGCAGATGCACCGCCGCTCCTTCGCGAGACGTCTCGTTGCAGTCGGGTGAGTGAGACGCATGGCTCCGGAGCGGCCCAGTGATTCCGCGCCAAGCGGTTCGGGGAAGCGGCAGTGGGTTGACTACAAGGCTTTCGCCAAGCACACTTTAAAATTTTTAAAGTGTCTTCGTTATGGTTTTTGTACCGATTACCTGTGCTGCCTGGGTAGCTGGACTTGTATTGGCTACCAGACATGTTTTCGTTGCAGGACAGCGCCACCCCTGTGTGGTTCAGCACTTTCTTCAGAGGCACCTGACATGGTAGTAAAGGTGGTCTCGAAATTCGGCCCCACATCAAGAGAATGAGCAAGACGGCCGTGGGCTGTGTATTGCGAGAGCACGCTAAAAGGCTCCAGGTGGCCTAAAATACTCCCCAGTCATCCACTGCGACGTCTCTTTCTCGCTTTATAAAGCGATAGTTGTTAAACACTGAGGACAACTTCAAATAATTTTTCAGCGTGAAAATTGATTGTGCGGCTTTTACTGGCTGTCTTCAGTTTTGCTTGGCACAAGAAGGCGCATTCACGCCCGAGAAAATTGGCTTTAAAAAATCTTCCCACGAGTCGGTTAAAACTCGCTGTGACGATGACATTGATGATGCGAAACATTTATTTCGATCTGCAAGAAGTTTGCCCCGTTCGGTCGCGGCACTTAGTCCAGTGCTCCACCAGCGGTTGTCCTGATCTTCTCCTTGCAGAAAAAGACGACACGCGACAGTTATGTTTTTAGTGGCGGTGAAGCAAAGCCTCTGAGATCAGCACTATAAAATCTTACTTGCGGATTAGGCCTGAGATCGCGACACCCATGCTTCGTTTTTTAAAGCGTAAGTCATACTTGCCCCATTGAGAAAAAGTCCGTCTCTCTCTCTCTGTGTGATATGACTCCTCGATGGTACCCATAAAGGATGGCGTCCTCATGCGAGGTTGCTCGAGAAGACCAAACTCTGGATCCCACAATCTCACCACCAGTGACAGCACCTGCCATCTTAGGGAACTGGCGCACCGCTTAACCGCTGCACCACTGTGCCAGGAGTAGTATGAGGACTGCGAGGAATCTATGAATGTTTAGAATAGAAATACTGCTTCCACATATATGGGACTTAACCCATTAGCTATCGCGTCATACGTTTAAAGCCTGTTTCGCGTGCAAGCGAAAACGCTAGCGAATCCAGCCGCCGCGGCACAAAAACCTGTTTTGTGCCGTCGCGGCGACCAGCTGCGAGGTTACAACAAGTTGGAAATTTTCGCTGCGACGCGCTGCTCAATCGCTCATTCGCTCGCATGCGAACCAGCTTTAAGGCGGCGCGCGGGTCGTAGTAAGGCGGCGACTGCGTTCACGAAGTTAGCGCGCTTATCAGAAGGGATGCGGCAGCGTCGCGGTGCTGGCTACGTAAAGACGTGCTGAGGTAGAATTGCAAACTGCGTGGCATCGGGACACTTCACGCGGCGCCTGCGTTCACTAAATGAGCGGACGGGCTTACGCCTTTTCACAGGTAAGCGGCGTTAAGAGTCTCTGCCAAATTTTTCTCACTGCTGGAACTAATATGCATGCTACTACAGCCCCGTATTAAGGTGAAAGCCTTTAATGGCTCATACTGTCGTCCGTTAACAAAGCGTGTCACACGCGTTTAACTCGGGAACTAAAAAAAGGATACAAGGTAACCAACGGCTGCTTCAGATAGAGGAGGAAAAAATCAACGCAAAGGGCCAAGTTTGATGACTGTAGATTAATTAGTTAATGATATGCAAAAATGTCGAAATTTCGTCGAAATAGCGCTGACGTCGATATAGCCACGGGAACGGTGTGACGTCACATCCACCGGAAGCCGTCACGGCATAGTGTCCTCGGCTTTCGCCTCTCAACGCTTTAGTTGCCAAATTGTCCTCGCAATTTTTTAGATTAACAACCTCGAAAACACTGAACATTAGTCCATCCACCCGCTTTAGTAGCACGTATTGATGATGATGGTGATTATGATTGTGTTGGTGATGAATTTTTATGTCGCAAAGGCTGCTTTGGCGAAAGTGCGCCATGGCACAAAGTATGTTTCGTCTACACAGTTTGGGGTGAAAAGCCTATTTCCTGACTCACCTCATACAATCCCAGCACCTGGCCAGTAGAAGGCTTGTACCCAATGTTCCACTAGTGGGAACACATTAGCCACTGGGGTTCGAACCGCGAACCTCCTCCATGCGAGGCGGATGCCCAAATCATAAGGCCACTACTCCGGTAGAGCAGCAAACATTCGTTGCCTTAATTAGTGCATATCTGCAAGTCTACATCGCCTGGCCTAAATATTGATTCGGCCAGCACGCTGTCCTTTCGTTCATACATCCGTGGAATAACAAGGCGAGATGAAGAACAAGGCGGGTTAATTCGATGGTATTCAACACGAAATTGGACACGTGGGGCGGAGAAAAGCTGCTTACGCCCAGCGCTTTCGTAATTGAAGAAGGAATTGTAATCGCATTAGGCCCTACAATGACCTCGGCGAAAAGACGACGTGTATAGAAAAGCGTTATGCCGGATCCTACCTACCGAGCGCTCGGAGCGCTTCGTAATGTCTCGTCTTGCGTTTTTGAACTTCGATTTCAGAAAGTAGGGGTTTTAATTTCTGCTCCGAACAACGCTGTCGATTTTATTTGGAAGCTGGAGGATTTTATTCTGTCGGCCGAGTCAGCGTCGATGGCAAGATAAATTGGTATTCGGGTCGGGGGACAAAGAGAGAGGATTAAAAAAAAGAGAAAGGAGTGGAAGTGCGAAGAGAAATTATGATCTCCTTCACCATGTATTCAATCAGCCCAATGTTGATGTTCCTTTTTGTGATGTTGGAGTATTTATTCAATTACGACTGTTCTCTTTGTTCTCGCAATTTTTTTACACTTGTTTTTGAGTAAGGGGTTCTGCACGATAGTTTTTGCCACGTTACAGTTCATGCTGTGCTCTGTGTTTCGCACCAAAAATTGGCTGCGGCTTAGCTGGGGTTAAAACCTTGGAAATTGCGAAAGCAACGAGGAGAGAGAGAGAGGCGATGGAGAGCGCGCGGCTGCGGCGGCGGCCTCGGCACGCTAGCAATGCGCCGCTACTGCGCATGCGCGCCAGATGTGCGCCATGTGACGTCACTGCTCCTCGCGCATGCGCAGTATGGCCTTTCGTCAGCTCCGCGAAAGGCTTGGCGACTCGTGTAGTGTTGCTTTCGCAACAAAAACCGGTTATCACCCTCTAAGCTAATTCATCTTAAGTGCGCAGTATAAAATTTTAAACTGACACTCGTACAGCTTTCTGGGGCCAGCTGATCAAGGAGCAAAAGCTTTGTTGTGCCGATATAGCAGAATTGCACGAAAGGTGAGAATAAAAGGGATTAGCGACAGCGGCGTCATTGGAGCGCCGAAATCGCCGATCAGGCGTTCCCAAGTTTGCAGCATGGACACGGTATGGAGAGGGGGGAGGAAGCAGTCTTTCTCAAAAGCATCGCACCGCTATTCCTGTGTCGAGTTGCCGTTATCGCACCGCAGACGCTGGCCAGCCGTTCGTGACTGCGCACATGGCATTCTTGACTGCTCGCCTAAGAGAGCAAGCCTATCTTAAAAGGAAAGAGAGAGAGAGAAATCAATGCGAAGAGATAACTGTCTGTCTGTCGGCTTAGCCCACCTAATACTGAAGATAAGTAACAGCCCGGCACTTTGTTATCTCCATGTTCGTCGATCGCAGCGCCTCGGTTTGTCGTCTGCGGCTCCTGTGGACTGTGATTCGTCCTAATCTTTTTATGCGAAGCATATTGCTAGAGCTACCACTCACGCCGTCGCCGTGGGACCCCCACGTGACACCGTGACGTCACACCACGTGACATCGGATGAGAGAGCCGGCCTCCACCTCGCGCCGTCGCCGTGGGACCCCTAGCCGTCACGCCACGTGACACCGTGACGTCACACCACGTGACATCGGATGAGAGAGCCTGCCTCCACCTCGCACCGTCGCCGTGGGACCCCTAGCCGTCACACCCGCGCATTCCGGCGCATTTCGAACGCGCGTTCACACTCGGTGTAGGTGAAACGCTCGCTCCACCGGGCAGGCAGACGCGGCTTCCGTGGCAATCCAGGCGCTCACCCAACGCGCGTCTCGGGGTTAGTCGGCGTTCCGCTGTAGCCATGCCGTTGTCTTCCCCCACGACGAAGGCTTCTAGTGGTTGTATTAAAATGACCAAGTATTCAACCAAGGAAAGCCATGTATTACCAAGCCTAGCCACTAATATTCTTCGCATTCCCCAGGCTTAGCCAAGCTGAGCCTCAGCAATTTTTTTTTACTCGCACCTATAATTCAGAGAGAACTATTTTCATATTTATTACTTGCATTGGTTACGTTCTTATTCTTTTTTTGGGCCGTAATCTAGGGAGACGTCGTACTCTTAGCATTAAAAGTAGTAGCCATAGTAGCAGAAATAGTGGCAGCAGTAGTAATAGTAGGTGTTATATCATGGTCATGAACGGCAGTTATCAATAACCCTCAAGAGAAAAGTATACAGCAGCTGTATCTTACCGGTACTCACCCATGGGGCAGAAACGTGGAGGATAACAAAAAGTGCTGTACTTAGGTTGTCGACAACGCAGCAAACTGTGCAAAGAAAGATGTTGGGGCGAATGTTAAGACAAAGAAAGGGCAGGGAGGTTCAGGAAACAATAGCGGGTTAATGACATCTTAGTCGAAATCAAGAGAAATAAGTGGGCTTGGGCAGGGCATGTAATGCGAAGGCAAGATAACCGCTGGTCCTTAAGGGTAACGGAGTGGATTCCAAGAGAAGGCAAATGTACTAGGGTCGGCAGAAAGTTAGGTGGACGGATGAGACTAAGAAGTTTGTGAGGATAGGGTGGCCGCAGTTGGCACAGGATTCAGAGGTACGGGATAGGCCTTTGCCCTGAGGGGGGCGTAGTAAGGCTGATGATAACGATATTAGAATGCGGGAGTGATATTTCGTAGCATATATGGTGGTGCTTGTATGAGCATCAGTATTATTTACGAGCAATCATCATGATCAATTATGCTTTCTTGATGACTTGAAGAATTTAAAAGTAACTGCCAAAAACAAAAGGTCTAGAAAGAATTGTGGTAGTCTAGTTTTTAAAAAAAATTATTGCAGTCTTCGCTCCTAGGTAACGTGATTGTATTCTGCCTAATGTTAATTGAGCATTCTTGTCAATAACGGCTGGCCTCCGAGAATCCTGCATCCGTGGTCATGTCACTTATTTTTGAGTCGACAGGTGTGTGGGAGTGGAGAGGAGGCAGCTATGATTATGACTTCATCGCCCCGTTGCCCATGAGAAAGACGAAAAATTTTATTCGGATTATCTATATTTGCACGTCAGCTACCGGTCCCAAAAAATTGTGCAAACTTCTCTCTATCCGTCCCATTCCCGAAGCTAGAAGAACACCAACAAGTTATTTGCAAAAGAGTCGGCCTTTCGAACCGCTGTTTCGCATACGTTGCTCTCTCGCAAATGAGAATATTTCGCAAGTGGTGGTCGGTCGAGATGCCTGGCAGGCGAAAGTATATGAATAATCGCCCGCTGCATATTTCCCAGAAAACGGCTAGTCCAGAAAAGGCAATGAACGAAATGTCTGCAAAGCACGCATGTTCGGCGGCCGCGACAAAAAAAAAAAAAAGAAAGAGTCCTGCGGGCATTCCGTCAGACTGGTGCGGCTCGCATATATTGTCCGCTTTTTGGACCATTTCTTTTATTTACCTGCCTTTCGGCCGCAGAACGATCGTCAGTATACAGCAGCTCATAACGCTTTCTTTCGACATACGTCCATCTTTCCGCTGTCTGCTTAGCAGTTTTGCTTTTCGATTCTCTCTTTCGCTTTCAGCCACTTTCTTCGTTATCTCGTTTCCACGGGATCGCACGTTTCAAGGAATTTACTTCTCTTTAATAAAAATGATTTCTCAGCTCTCGAGGGCTGCTTCGCGTAGCTGGTCCCATAATTGCAACGCCAGCCTTGCCGGGGGGGGGGGGGGGGGGGGGGGGGGGACGATTGGCTTCTTCTTTCAACGTCTCTGACTTCCTTCGTGGGGGAGGAAAGGTGGCGGAAGAGGGGCTAATTTAGGCCCGAGACGGACGCGAGTGAGAGAGTGGGAGAGACAGAGAGTAAGCACGTACGGCCCATCGGCGACTACGCTCTCGCTTCGCTGACCACGAATCTCATTTGCTGAGGCGCGCTGCTGCCGTAGCGTACAGCTCTCGTCCCATACGTGTCTCCTCGTTTGCCTTGTCGCCGATAGAGGGGGCTCGACGAGGCGCTCCTGTCGCGGTGGATTGTCATATCGAGCACCGGGACCACGTGACACCCTTCCCGATGCATTTGCATTCACTTCTCGAGGCTCGGCAAATATGCTTCAGCCGGTCGCAGCAGATACTGTAGCCCCAATTTTTCTTCTACGGTCGGGGGGTTTTGTTAATGCGGCCTACTTGTTTTTGTTTGATTTATTTTTTTTTGTGCGCGCGCGATCCGTCCGGTCCTCTCATCGTATATACCACGCTGAAGGGGACTTGCTAGCTTGCATTTGCATAGACGACGGACGTGTATATATCAAAACCGAAGGGACAAGATGGAGAATGGGGGGGGGGGGGGGGGGGGGGGGGGGGGGGGGGCTGAGGACCTTGAGGCTCTTTTACTGTGACAGGGCAGATTAAATGTCAGTGGTCGGTTTTTATTCATCTTTATTTTTACGAGTGTGCGGTGAGATGGGCCTCCCCTACGGTTGTTTCTTTGCTTTCTACAGGCGCACCGGAAATTTTGATTGCTGGCGAAGTCTGCCGTCATTTCCACTTCACCGCTGTGGAGGGGACAGTGCCGGGATGTGAAGAGGGACGTATCGGTCTTTACATTAGCCTGCGGTCTTAGCTTTGTGGCATTAGGTTTTACATTAGTGCGGAAAACATTAGGGCAACGTAGGTCTGCAAAGAGCGAGTCGGCGTATGCGGGTTTTTTGAGAAGAGGAGGATGGGATAGGCGGCAAGGAAATGTAGTGAACGGTCAGCTCCTGTTTTTTTCGCGTCATTCGTAGATGAGGGCAGTGCTTTGGAACTAAATACGCGCAAAAAGTGGAACGTTGCAAGCGGGGAAATGAGATTCTACAGGTGTAGTAATCAGTGAGAATATTATGCTTGTATTCGGCACAGTGTATAGCTTTTGTTATGAGAACGATGTGAGAATCTTCTGCGGATTAGAATTTGGTGGTCAGCATAGATTGTACTCTGTTTCATGACAAGTGCTAACTTCCTTTTCGTCATATCTTGCAGTAAACTTGCGCTCAGAAATTATCTTGTAGTTTATAACCCATAACGCTTCCTTTCTGCTTCATAAAACATACTTTTTTCACTCTTATGAAGTGCATATATTACATACGGTGTAGTTAACAATTCAGTTAGATTAAATTTTCTTTTATTTTCAGCATTTCACAATGTTGATGGTCTCCCAGGCAAAAAGCTGTAGCAACAGCTTGACGAGGCCTGGAAGCCGGCGGCAGGCAACAATGACAGCAGTGCAAAAAAAATTCTGTACAAGATATCAATTGCTATACTTAAAGAAACAGTCACATTTTATCTAAATCTACAAAAATAAGAGGTGTAGCAAAATGAGTAAAAAAAGACATCGAGTTATTATACAAAGACTAGGCCTAACATGCATATGATACTGCAACAAAACCGATAATTGCACATATGAGAGGTTAAACTACGCGTTACCATTTTACGCCAGAAACGGCAAACACGGGTCACTCCAGAAACATTGAACGTAAAATTTCATGTTATTCGAGCGTTATTGAAACTAGACAGACTGATCTTATTTAGTAACACTGGCACTGTATACCTTAATGACTGCAGAAGGTAATTAGTTCGGTAGTATGGAATCAACCATTTTTCAGGGGCACGTGTTTTAGAAATATTGCAGCGCAACGTTGCACCTAAGAGTGTCATTAGGAATTCTGTCATTAGGAACAAGGTCTCATTAGGAACAAGATGACACGTTCGCAAGGCTGCATACCGTTGTATTCAGAAATAATATGTCTGGGTTTGGACGGTCGTGCAGCTTTCGGAGTCCATTTCGAGGATACAAACTTGGCTACCTTAGCAGAAAGTAACAGCGCGGACATAGGGCGATAAAGATGAACAACACGTGTGTCCGCATTGTTTCGTTTCTTTCATGTCAAACGAACTAGCCAGCTGCATCCGTGACTACTTCAGATGCTATGCAAACCCAGTGTAAAAGTTTAACAGGGTCGGTCCCAAAATGAAAATTTTTTTTTTCGCTACGGCGATTTTTTTTTTATCGCGAAGTCACCAAATGTCGCGGCAGAATTGCCTCTGGCGCAAAATACTACAGAATATTGTGTTGTCACTACGAGAAGATCTGGTTCCGAAATACCTCACGAAGCCAATTTTGGCAACAGCCTGTCGTTTTTTTTTTTTTTTAAATAGGGTGAGAAACATGAAGTTACAAATGAGCTCAGTGGTAGGGCAGGAGAAACTAGTCAGTGGAAAGTCACTACTTGAAGAGCGGAAAGACGAAGACACGGAACGACGAGGGCCCCCCAAAAATGACGACCCGCCCCTACTTGGTAGTTGCTGAGCGCCTACGGGCAACACGAGCGTTAAGAATTCGCGGCTCTAGATATGCGCAGCTGCTTTGAATGATGATTGGCTGATCGCTACTACTACACCTGGTGGAGCAATAATAGTAATTTTCATCATCGTCGTCATCATTAGCAGCAACAGCAGTAGCCACACAGTTACGTCTGACGCATGTGTCTTACATTCGCATTTAGCTAACTTTTTACACTGCTAGCTGAGAAGCCTACTAAAAAAGAAATTCTAGGCGATACTTATACCCCTGTCAAGCGCGCAATATAAAGTGCACTTACGAAGAGTGTCACTTGCTAAAAGTGCACCCTAGCACAGCTAAACGGCGCAGCATAAGTGCACTCGCCAAAGTGCGCACTCATGCCGGAGTGCATTCACAGAACGCACTTTGAGGGCTGAGTGCGTACCCTCCCCGGCAGAGACTTCAAAGGCACAATATGTATAGTGGATTAAAAAGTACTTACGAGTTTATTTAACATGCTATAACACTGTTTTTTTTTTAGAAAAAAAAAATCATTCGTTATAGCTACAAGCGAAGCAACAAAACAAAGAAACGAGATCAGATGCAACATCGCTGCCCGTCGCCATCTTGCTTGTTGCCGCAATTATGGGTAGTCTTGGCTGGTCTTGGCTTTTCTCCTATCTCTATTATTTTCCATCGTTGAAAACTGTTGAACCTGGTTTTATTGGCTCTATCACATTAAGCAATCAATTATTATGAGTCTTTTTTTCTTTTCCATCGACCTCTTCAGAAATTCGGCTCATTTTCTGTCGCCATTTCTTTTTACTACTAGTGCACTTTGCTTTCTCGTTTAGCATCGAGTAGCCTAAAGTGTTACTCGGGATGCCGAAGCGCACTCCCCGCAAGTGCACTTGTGCGCTGGACAGGGGTATTAAGCTCCTCCTTTACGGGTAAGACGGGATAAAATTAATGGTTTAATGCTCATATATGCGGAACTGGCCATGCTGGACTTTAAATTGGTAGATCTCTGGGAGTACTACACCAGTCCTGACGCAGTGGTGCACAACGTTAGTGGTGCAGCGGTTAAGCGATGCGCCACTGCCCTGCGATGGCAGGTGCTGCCACCTGGTGGGACTTGTGCAAAACAGGTTGCTCTTCCCGAGCAACCTCGCACGACCAATCATTAATTTAACTACCACCTGCCAGAGTGGTTAGTTTGGTCACAATCCGATGGGCAGGTAGCGATGACGCCACAAGGTCACGTGACCTTGGTGCCCCACCTAGGTTGGTTCTCCGGGGATTTCTTCGCTCACAACGCCGACGTTGCCGGATTTTCTTCAGAAAGGGAGCCTCGACGGTACCGCGTTAAAAAAAAATACATGTCGTACTGGTGACTAAGCGGTGCTAGGCAAGCAAGCGGCTATCGCCTCCAACTATCCAACCGAATGACGCATTCAGTTTCAGCGCATAGTTCAGAAAAAAATTGCTAATCAAAGTATCGCATTTTGACAATAATCAGTTTATCGTACTCCTTGTGAGCAAGCAGAACTTTCTGCTGGGCTAGTTGGTTCATTGTGACATAAGTGAAACAGCGCGAGAGAGGAAGCCCGAAGGCGAAACGAAGAAAGGACAGGAAAGAGCGCTGAACTGACAACTGAATTTTATTGAACGAAACTCGCACAATACATAGGAAGGCAGTGGCAAAGATAACTGGATGCGAGTTTCGCTCAATAAAATTCAGTTGTCAGTTCAGCGCACTAAGTTCGTTTCGCCTTCGGGCTTCCTCTCTCGCGCTGTTTAACAAGTTATGGCTCCTTGTTAATGATCTTCCATATGCCTTCCCTTATAAAAATGTGGTCTATAAACACTCTACAGACTTCTTATGTACTCTATTGCCTTCCTATAGATATTTCTTTTTTCTATTCATAGTCTATTCTATTCTATTCATAGACTGTCTATAGACAAAAGTCTACTAGAAGTGCATGGCCTTAAATCTATACATTGTCCATACCTGTCTATAGCATTTCTATTGCCTATAGACTTTTCTCTAGGATTTGTCTATAGAAAGTCTATAGACCTTATAGAAGTCTATGGACAGTCTATAGACTGTCAAATTTTTTCTAAGGGTTGGGAGAGAGTGTTCGTGCGTATGGTAGCTCTAATAGATACCATCCGTTTCGAAAACTCCCAAACCACGGCAGAGTTGCCAGCGTGGCTTCGCCCGCGTTTCTTGTCAAAACAGCGATGAAAACTGCTGCTGCAATTATGCGATAGATAGTGTGGACACCTTCTCGAAGTCTTAATTTACTAAACGAGCTGGTGGAAGCTTCCCCTGCGTCGCCATACCCACACAGCTCACGAGCGTTTTGGCACAGCAACTTTTAAGGCGAAAGCCTTTAATGGCTCATGCTCGCGGTGTGCGCCCGTGCGCTGGAATCGTGCCAACTGTGTGGCCTCTCCTCCGCGCAGCGGCATAACCTCCTTCCCTCCTTAGCAACCGGCGCGCTGGTCGGGGGCGCAGCTGTGCATAGCAGTCGTGACGTCACACAGTAGCGGTAGAACGAGCGCGCACGCGTCAGCGGTGGCAGCTGCACCGCCGCTCCTTCGCCAGACGTCTCGTTGCAGTCGAGTGAGTGAGACGCATGGCTCCCAAGCGGCCCAGTGATTCCGCGCCAAGCGGTTCGGGGAAGCGGCAGTGGGTTGGCCACAAGGCTTTTCGCCAAGCACACTTTATAATTTACAAAGTGGCTTCGGTAATTTTTGAGCCATATGGTACCATACACACCCTCAATAACGATTGATAAGCTTTTCGATGACAATCATGTTATGCCCCGCAGCAAATGCGGCAAGGTATAGCCTCTGAAGTCGTCTTTTTACCGTGGGAACTCGATCTACACGTTCCGAGCATTCTTACGAACTTTTAATTATTGTCCTGTGCGGCCGATTTCCATAATTTAAATCGGATTAGATATCCCGGCTCGCGCCTTTTTTTGGACTTACCGCAGACGGTAGGAGGAGTCAACCAACCTTTTAGCTAGTCACGTGGCGACTTGCAGCTCTGCCATTGGCGGAGTGATACGTAGCGATCGACGAAAACAAAGAGTACATGCGTATTTTTACTTCTGTGGGCTTAATTTACGTCTACGTAGCCTCTCACTGGATCTATTTATTCACGGAGACCTAAAAAAACAAAATAAAAGCGGAAGCGAAGCCGCCACGCGGCTGCTTGAACGGCACTCCACGCGTTAGTAGACTGCTCCTACGGTCTGCGGTAAGTTCAAAAAAAGGCGCGAGCCGGGACGTTTAATCCCATTTAAACTATGGGAAATTGGCCGCACAGGACAATAATCCGGAGTTTCTAAGAATGCTTGGAACGTGTACATCGAATTCCCGCGGTAAAAAGACGACTTCAGATTCCTCTTGAGTGCACCTTTAAAAACTGTTCAGAAAACACCCCAGCGACACCGCCCTGTTGCCATAAGAGAGTGCGCTGGTAGCTGAAGCTTAGTGAGGATTTTTTAAGTTCTCTTAAAACTAAAAAGGATGCATATCCGGTAACGGAACACAGTGAGGGCCTTTAGATAGTGTTCTAGCTGTAAAGAATTATATTTTTGTGTTTTATGACCGTTAGTACCACCACCTTACAATGGCCAGATGCGGAGCTTGGCTAACAAGCAGAGTCTGCATATAGGGCCGCTTTTTATTTGCGAGACTTTTTCTCTCATTGTCATGGATATCATATATCGAGGACACTCAAAAAGAAACCTTTGTTGGACGACACGTGGAAGCAGTTCGAATCCACTTAACCACGCAACCAGGGCAGAGCCAGAGCCCATAGAAACCTGACGAAAACAAATGTGGAATGCACGGGGCCGACATTTGTGATATACGGTTTCCGCTCGGTGGAGCAGGTTCACTGGAAATCTGAATTGTAGACGAGGGCGCTGAAGGGCGATCGTTTTTGCCGCTTCCCCGAACCAGGTCATTTGCTTTACCTCCGTCTGGAGAAGATTGCGTAAGACTCAACTAACATCATCGAGACTGGAAGAGGGCTGGGTTGGTCTTGGCCGTCAATGCGTTTTCACTTTGCAGTCGTCGAGCCTTCTCCGTGATATCGGTTACTGTGCACTTTTCAAAATAAAGAAAAGAAATTCCTAGATTTCACTGCGCTTCCATGAGTGAGAAAATGACATGAATGGATGAACCGCCCCTCTCTGCGAAAACCACCTCACATGATCAGAGGCTGTACACCGTAGATCACGTGACAGGAGATGATACGTTTTTTTGCCCCGCAGATTATCACAACAATACGCTGCCCTCAGGGGTGAGAGAGTGATCACGTGAACTGAAAGAATTGGTCACTAAGCTTTCTGTAACAACATGCTACCATCGCCACTACAATTATTATCACTACTAACAATACCACTACTTCTACTACTTACTGCAAGTGCAATCACTACCAACGTCACAGTTCATGAAGATAATGAATTTTTATGGCGCAAGGGCATCTGTGTCCAAAAAGCGCTCTGGCACTGGGTGTTTTCGTCTACTGAGGTTGGGATTAAAGACCGATTTTCACAGCATTTCATTTAAAGAGACGAGCACCAGGCCAAGAGAGAGTTTGCGGGAGGTCGGGGCTCGATCCCCAGTGTCATTGGGCACCCACCGGGGAAACAATGGCTACGAGCTTTGCCCTGCCTGGTGCTCGGCTTCTTCAGGGTGAAAAGCTACCCTTCCAACACCTACGACACAAGTCGCTGTCGTGCGACAGACTATACGACAGAACTCTCTGTCGCACGACAGACTCTTCTGTCGTGCGACAAACCTTGTGCCACGGCGCTGTTTGGCCACAGATGCCCTTGCTCCATAAAAAATCATCATCATCATCATCAGTTTGTACCGTTTTATCACCGATGGTTATTCGGCGGCACTGATGATCGGACCCCACACCTCCCGTATGCGAGGCGGATGCTCAGTACCTCTATTACTACTAATGCCTCTATTACTACCGCTGCAATGTACGGGACCCCTATAACGCCGCCACACAGTCGCGTGTTCACTCGACAACGAATTAGTGCCGGTTTTCTCTGTGGCATTCGGTAACTCACTCCGCCATCAACAGAGCAAGCAGGAAGTACTGTTTCTTTATTGAATCATTCCTCACTTTTTTCTCCGCACCTTAAAGCCGAACATTTTGTCGTACACAACTCACTGAGTTTCTTTTCGTGTCCCGCACTTCATACGTGACATACGGGCCTCCCCGGAGTTTATTCTGTTCACCGCTGTCCTAGAAAAATAAAAAGTGCATTAGAAACAACATGCAACGCATCACATCACTCTGAAGCTGCTAGTCTTGGTGCGTGCTTGCTTACCCGCGATTCCTGGGGACAAAAGACCAGTTTTATATTCCCACTCCACATCCACGCGCGCCGCACGGAAAAGCACGTCGTCCCGTCGTCGTAACGTTATGCGCGCACTTTACGTCGTAACAGCGGGGAGCGCGTGTTTTCTTTATCGCATTCGGGGAGCGCGTGTTTTCTTTATCGCATTCTTTTCCTCAGTATTTTTTTTCCCACAACGGCTGGCATGCAGGCCTTCGATGTAGAGGGAGCCCTCTCTTATGCACAGGCTGATCCCGTTATGCATATTAGCTTCCACCCTGCGCTCCGGGGTGCCCCCTCTTTCCTTTCCTCTCCCTCAGCTCCCCTCTCTTCTTGCCTCTCTTAGTGCATCGCTCCAGTTGGCGTGGCAGCGGTGGTGTCTGCATATTTCTCTCCACTCAATCTTGCGCGGGTGACAACGCGAAAGAGTGAACGCACAACATTTAGATGAAGGAAAGAGGAGACGGAAACAGAATAGCGAGGAAGAAAGAAGGAAAAACGAAAGAAGCAATGTTCTATCGCTTTATGCACTTCCCCCTTTTCGGCCTGTCCTGCACTTTTATGTCCTGCGGGGATTTGAGGAAAATGTTTCGTTTCATTCGGCAGCTTCTTCTTTCTTAAAGTTTTTGTTTGTTTGTTTCTTTCTTTCTTTTCATGTAGCGTACCATGGGGGCTGTCATAAATGCGACCACCGTGTCTTCCGCTTCTGCGGTCGAAATTGGAAATACGCGGGAGCTTTTAGCGTTTGCCTCGTTCGAGATTTAAAGGAAGAGGAATGTCTGCGCTGTGCGCGCGCGGGTGAAGATGTCAACAGCCGAAAATGATGGCGCTGTGTTGAAAGGAGAGATAAGCAAAAAAAACGCAATACTGTGCAGACTTCTTTTAGACGGTTCGGGGAAATATTTTCGCGTAACTCTCCGCATTTAAAATGTCCTGCGCTTCTAGGGAGCAAAACGCTTCCTTGATCTCTCTTTCAGTGTTCTTGTCTTTACGAGAGACGTGGTTTGCTTTTTATTTCTGTTCAGGTTAAACCAAGAGCCAGAAAATCAAGTTTGTTCCCCTGCTTTTGTTTACGCACCCTCCCCCCCCCCCCCAATAAATAAATAAATAAATAAATAAATAGACACATGCAATGCTCTCTAGCGCGCCGGGTATATGATGGGTATATTCATGAATATAAATAAAGCAATATCAGTAAAAATGTCAGCCAAGGAACAAGAAAAAATTCAGGGGCACTTTGGCTCTCTAAATTGCTGCAAGACGAAAGTCTTTCTTGGTGCACTGTTTGGCGTTGACTGCGTCATTGTTTATGATGTACTAGTGTTTGATTTGACCACATACTTTGACTACACATTACAACTACACACTTTAACTGCCGACTTTGGCTGCTTCTTTAGCGCGACTCTCTGCTTCGATGAGTTCGGTTGGGTCCATGGCTCTGTTTGCAGTAATCAGGTATGTACTGTGGTCACCCACGGACGCCTTGCGCCACCTTTCGGAGCGGACGACAACTATTTTATTAGTTGTCCTCTGCTCCAAAAGGGGGTGTCAGGCATCCGTGAATCCGCGCGTTCTGTTGTCATAACCATTTCGTCCAACCGAAAAGCGTGACACCACTGCTCCCAACCTTCTGCTGACAACGTTCTGTCGACAACCTTCTGTCGACAACGATGAGGCATTGAAGGCTTTCGCCTTAATTGCCTTAAATGGGAGCGGTTAGAGCTCGTGCATACCACAGGACAGTGCACAACTTGAGAGCTGTGGCTTTTATCAAAGCCTTTCCGAGTTTATCGCAACGATTACTTGTAACTGAAGTCCCGAATTTTGTGAAGTGGTGTTAGATTTGGTTAGTTGAATGGGGTATAATCTAAGCTGCGGTTTACGTTATTTTCTTTGTGCCTGTTCTTATGCGATAGCATAGAACCCTCAGCGAAGCAAAAACCTGGCGCCGTCCGGCGCCATGCAGAGCACTCCTGATTGGTTCGCAGGCCAAGACGTCATCGATTACGTCGCTAGAGCGCAGAAATCGAATTGGCTGAAAAAATATGTAACGTTATCGGCCTGACAGTGACGCGACCAGACCGCAGAATGCCCATTGGCTGGAGGGGAGTGACGTAACTAGACCGGCAGTGACGTCATTAGACCGGGGTCATCTTATGAGAGGAGCTGATGAAGAGCAGCTTGGGTCTCACAAGCCCCAGGAATAATTTCGGCGAAGACACAAGAGCCTCGAAGAGCCTCGAGAGCCTCGACAACACACAGCGGAATTTCTTGTTCCTGACTTTTTTTCTCACCGTACTTAAATAAAAGCCTCATGGCGACGTTTTCTCGGCAATCCGGGAAGTAGTATTTCAAACACGCCGGAAATATGAACCTAGTCTGTCTTGAAGGCGTTTTCACTGCTCCATCACAGTAATGACTACGTATCTTCAACATGCGGTGTTTGTTTTTAAATAAATTCAAAGGAAAATCCACCATTTACCGTATGCCAGCGCTAAGTATGTGCGACAGACGATGACCCCATTTCCATACGCCACAAAGCCTCCTGCGGACAGCACATGAGCGTAGGTCCACAACTTGCCAAGCCTGCTGGATGTTTCCAGCACAGCATAGATACTCTAAAGGAACGATGGTTCAAGCCTAAAAAGAGTTGCCAACGCAAATAGCCGCAGGGGCAACTGAGGGATTCATACAGAGGAGAGGTAATGTTCAGCGCCTCCAAACCGAAGAGCAAGGTTTCGGGCTATTTGGTAATGCATTTAAAGAAAGAACTGCGGGAAGAAACACGGACACACGAAGAGACGACACACGCACGGGCGCCTCCCGCTAAAACGGGCCTTCTCTGTCGAAAGACAAGTGCTATGCCCCTTGGAATATGCGCATTTGCTCTCAGTACTGAAAAATAGGTGGGGTGCCTGCCATTTACTGAAAGCGTCTTTCGCTGCCGCTGTTCCAAGACAGGCGCTGTGCATTCACACATGCATATGCTCACACACTCAAACACACAGTTATGGTGAGAATATTTTTTGCCATTGTTTTTGCGTTAAAAATCGACTTGCGCCAATGAGCTGTAGGCTGCTGTTTGGGCAGAGAGAAACTAGCGACGTCATTTTACTTTCTTCGAGTCGGCTGGTTGAAGGGGAAGTCCGGAATAAGCCAAGGAAAATAAGGTTGACTTGTATACGATAGCGATGTATGGGAGCTCCCTAAATTCCACTGCTATCCACCCGGCCACGTACGGTGATCGGCTTCTTCCAGCAACACAAGACAACATGGCCGTCGCTCTGCTCTTGGCACCATAGCGTATTTTGTTTCGGAAGGCCCGGGCAACATGCTTTGTGACACTCAGCGGCTACCAAATCAGCATCTGCCTAGGACGCCGCGAAAACTGTGGGGCCACATGACCGCACTGGTGACTCAGCCAAACGCGCATAAAGGGTATGCAATAAACAGTATTTCAATCAATCAATCAATCAATCAATCAATCAATCAATCAATCAATCAATCAATCAATCAATCAATCAATCAATCCGCTAGACATTTCACAGCCCAATCATCACTTTCTTTTCCTAGAATACTGTCGTGAATGTTTTCTCTGTCTTCACCAACCGTGGACGTAGAAGAAGGCACAACTGTATACATTTCAGAAGCATGGCGCTTTGGGCGAGTTCTGTAGCTTTATTGTCAGTAAGAAAAGCTATCTCGACACAATATAAGCCACGGGTAGATTAGCGAGCGTGTGAAAAAGAAACGTCAAGGTAGGAGCGAGTGTGCTCTTGGACATTTTGAAAAGGAGCCGGCGACGAGATATGAACCTTCAAAGGAACGGTGCTTACAGATGATGAAATAACAAAGCTCACAGCTCCAGCTACTAAGCCACAAGATTAAATGGTGAGCTAGCGCCGGTGATATGCCTTTCCTCCATTGGTGTGTGTGCGCTATTGTTTATCAAGATGCCTAACTAACGTTCGTATTAGTCATTGTCATGCAGAGAAACGAGGGTTGCTATATCGGGCTCAAAACAAATCAGGACTCACCGGGGAATCAGAACTCAGTTTAAGTGCAGTAGCTCAAAAAGAAGAACCGAACCAGCAGGGAAAGTTTGGATAGAGATAAAGAGAAAGAAGCGACTGGAAGACGCAGAAATCCGCACCAGAGTGAGCGCGCGTGCAGAAACAATAAAGGAACACGCTCACTCTGTCAGCGACTAATGCAAACAGTTCTCACAGCTCAAGGCGATGGCGTGGGGCAAAAGCGAAAATCAGGACGCCTCGTGTGTGTTCGCCTTCTGCCGCAGCAGAGAAACGCAATCTCGGAGGCAACGCACGTCCCTAATTGGGAGTCCCGGGAAAAACAGCCTCCGCATCCGCCGCCAGGCGGCGCGCGAGTCAGTGGCGATGCAATGCAGTTTGATGCCGCGACAGACAAACCGAGGGAGCGTGTGTTTTTTTCCAAATAGTTTTGCTCGGTGTTTGGTGCCAGTGGCTTGTTCGTTCCTTACTGCGTTCTGTTCTAGTTAGTTTGCCGCGTTCTCGCCATTCCAGCTTCCAGTGGGTGGACTGCATCTGCCGGCACGTGCGGCATCAGCATTCAGAATCTGCCGATATGTATATACGGACGCTTGCCAGTTGCACGTACAGCGTTACCAATAAAAGATAAGCGAAAAACAGTTTTCGGGCGTCGCTTAGAGGAGAAACTTTATTAGCTCGCAGCAGAGACGAAATGAGGGACTCCGTCTTCAATTAGATGCGGTCTTGTTTTTTTTTTCTGTTTCTTTCCCTCTTTTATGTAGGCGTGATTTCGCTCTAAGTAACAGAAAGAGTGTGCGTGTGTGGGGGGGGGGGGGGGGGGGGGGAAGGGGGGCTGTTCGCGCGACGTTCTTTCTTTCTTGTGAGATGAGTGTTTCGTGCTTTATTGGACGGCCCCGCGTGCTCAAAAACAAGTTTCGCCTACGCACTTTTCTCCCGCCCCCGCCCGGGCGCCATATTGTTTTTCGCCGGGAAAAAAGGAGGGATGCTCGATGCGCCTCGTTTATGATTTCTTCGAACTGCGACGCTTATGTCATAGTAACGCGGATTTAGGCACCTCGCGAGTGTAACTCTCTCAGTCATGCTAGTGACAGCGTTTTTCAAGAAAGTTAGTTAGCGGGTCAACTTTTCCGGACCGAGTTTTGCGTAGTGAAAGCTACGTGAAATCACGTGACACAACGTGATTACCATGTGACTTTGTTAGTGCCTCTTCCGACAACTTGCAAGATCAAAATTTATGGCCAGAGTTCAAGATCAACGTTCCAGGTCAAATTTCAAGATCAAAGGTCACGGTCAACGTTAAAGGTCGAACTTCAAGCTTAAAGGTGATCCACTAAGTGGAGCAGACATGGTTAGGTGTATGCGCATAGCAACACTAGCCATGACTTATCTCAAGGGTAATCATAAGGTCATTCGGAGGCTCACGGCGAAATGCGTCCGAACTGTAGTAGTGTAGCTTTCGCTATAAAAACGAAAATTTCCGGGGTGGAAGCGCGGCTCGGCACATCCGGGTGACCGACCTCGATAATCTTATGCTCGTCTTTTCACTGGCACTAGCGAAGCCGCGCTGTTATCATCACTACTCGCCAGGGGCGCTTCAATGCTTCATGTAAGGGTTTATTTTTTGCCCGCATCGTGCAGAAAAGCTTTCGGTGGCGTGTGCTTTCTGCTTCGTCAGTAATGCCACCATTTTCAGTCCGCTAGACCGCCGTGGTTCGTGCTTCACTATACGTCGAGTTTGCTGGCAAGTGCGGTAAAAATTTTGCTTGGCTCCAGGAAACGCATGAAAAAAAAAAAAGAATAGCATGCATTTATTCGCTGCGTTGTCTTTGTAGTATAAATAGATGATCTAAATGTAACCGAGCGAGTATGACTCGACACCCTTACTTTCTATCAAAAGTTAACTTCGTTTTCTCCTGTCTAAGAAAGCGAATTTGCGCTGAAGCAAGTGGTCTTCAATTAACTCACCTGCCATGCCGTCGAGCATGGCATGGCGAGACAACGGAGCCGATATATGTATGCTATTTTTTTTATACTGCACTGGCGAAGCCGATGCAGAAGCGTTTTGTACTCCACAGCGCAACCAAATCGCCGCCAAGTAAAGCGGGAACCACGGCGGCCACGCAGACTGAAAATGTTCGCATTCCTGACGAAGCAGAAAACGCACGCCGCCGAAAGACAGTTTTTCAGCACGACGCGGGCAAACAAAAGTTGCGAGGACACTTTGGCAATTAAAGCGTTGAGAGGCGAAAGCCGAGGACACTATGCCGTGACGACTTCCGGTGGATGTGGCATTACACCATTCCCGTGGCTATATCGATATCCAAATTATACATCTTTCGGGGATCTGAAGCGTTGCTTAATTACACATTTTTCATCTAACTTGACACAAATCTGACGTTTTTACGACAATTCTGTGACAATTTTCGCTATGCCGTGGCGACTTCGGGTGGATGCGACGTCACAATGTTCCCGTGGCTATATCGACGTCCGCGCTATTGCAACGCAATTTCGACATTTTTGACTATAATTAATTAACTAATTAATATACGCTCATAAAACTTGTCTTCTACGTTCATTTTTTCCTCCTCTATCTGATGGAACTATTGGTTTTCTCCGTCTTTTTTAGTTCCCGAGTTAAACACATGTGACACTACAGTACGAGCCATTAAAGTCACTGATCTCCACTAGGGGAGCTGGATGCCGCATCGGGCGCCCGAAAGTGAAGCCACTGGAAGTAAGGGGCCTTGTCCCGGAAGTCAGCCTTTGGCAGTGCGTGAAATCGGACCTCATCACGGTTTTTCAGTTCCAGTTTTGTTTTCCCACTTAGCATTTCGTCTTTTCGTCGTTCTCGTCTTTTTACATGACAATGCCTACCGGTTGCGCCGTCAACTGAGCTAGGAGACCAGCGAAGTCTTCGGGAAAGATGTTTCAAAAATAAGGGTCCATTGCATCGCAATGGGACGGCACTAGCAGACGACAGGACGTCGCTACACGCAGCAAGTGTGGAGCCTCGTCTACTCGGCTCGGTGTCGTCTCGTTTGCCTAGCTTCGCCAACTCTGCTCTTTACTGTGATGCTTGTTCCCACGCTCAAGCCCAAGTTATGCTATCAGTGGGGGATAAATATAAGAAAGAATAGGTTGAAACATCCACCAGGCAGCTTACTTTGCAGCGATCATTTTACCGAATTATGTTTACATCGAACCGGAGCGAGGGCTAGGCTACTATCTTGTGAGATGTCGACGCGGTGTTCGGTTGGTTCACATTAGAGCCTCCAAAAGGTATGGCTTTTTCGACGGTGCGTGTCATGTACTGTTTCGTATTGAAGCAAGTTGAGCCTGAATGGGCTTTAATTCGTGGAGCTTGGTGCAGTTGACATCTAACAGCGCTTCTCACGCACACTGCAGCGTTCGTCTTTCTTGTCGGTCGTTCCTCTTGCGCTGTGCCTTTTCTTTGCTGCACGAAAATTCGGTTTTAAGATGACCTAGCCTCATCGTCATTCCCCTACGTCTCCTTTACGCTCGGAAGACAAGAACCAGGCAAGAATATAGTGTTTAATGCACGTTCCCCTTTGCCGAGTCAGGGTGAGAGCTGCATGCCTGTTTTCTTCGGTTTCTCTGAAATTACAGGGTTCTGCACACAATGCTCACATTTCTCGCGTTCAGCTTGCTTGTTCCTTTCATATAACAGCAGACATTACGCGAGAACAGCGCAGAAAACTGAGAACGAAAGGGCGAAAGACGCGACTTTTTGCATTGACTTTTTGCACGCGACCCGTGCATTGAAATACACGGCAGACACCCGACTTCCGAGACAAGCCGTCCAACTTCCGGTGGCTTCACTCGCGCTCGTCTTGGAAAGCGGGAATGCGGCATCGAGCCACCTAATGGAGATCAGTGATTAAAGTCCTTCGCTTTTACACACGCTTGCAAGAAGTACTGAAGCGCCCCTGGCGAGCAAAGATGGTAGCAGCTACGCTCCGCTTGTGCCGGCGATAAGACGAGTATCAGATCATCGGGGTGGGTCAGCCGGAGGTGCCGACGCAACCCTCGCTCTTTGCTGCGCATCTGCTGATAGGGGGCGCTGGGACGCAGTTTTTCCCAGGTCGACCACCGTTCGCGTGCTCCGTTTTACTTTCGGTACACTAGTACTGTGCACGATTACGACTTTAATAAGCCTTCACGTGTGACCAACTGTATCATCGATAAAGCCGCACAACTACCAGAGAGAGATCGGCAGCGGCGGTAGCCTTGAGCGGCTGCG